>NC_059328.1:161262634-161569225 GCF_018350155.1 Leopardus geoffroyi
AAGTGATCAAATGGCACGTTTGACAAGGTCAGGCAGCTGCTTTGTAAAACTAAAGGAATAGTTTTGCTCGGAGACCTTTCATTTTCCCTTTTCTTACTGCAGCGGATAATAGCGTTTTTATTACAGTTCTTTGAGTGATGACATACCAGTAATGATTTGCTTGATCTGCTGAAAAGCTCTTTTCGCTAATGATATTATTTTTTTTTTTAATTTTTTTTTTTCAACGTTTATTTATTTTTGGGACAGAGAGAGACAGAGCATGAACGGGGGAGGGGCAGAGAGAGAGGGAGACACAGAATCGGAAACAGGCTCCAGGCTCTGAGCCATCAGCCCAGAGCCTGACACGGGGCTCGAACTCACGGACCGCGAGATCGAGACCTGGCTGAAGTCGGACGCTTAACCGACTGCGCCACCCAGGCGCCCCAATGATATTATTTTTTAAATGAGCTGGTTATGTATCGATACCTATACTTTCTCAATTTTTGTTGATGTGGAATTCTTGGACATTTTAAATAGAGTCTTTTATGATTTTACCTTATTGGGTGCTAATTATATTTTTCCTTCAGATTATTTAAATCCTTATTCCTGGGAGATCAGAAGCCAGTGTTGCACCAAAGACACTCCAAAAATTGATGCCAGGGATGGAACCAGCAATCCTTCCCCACCCCGTCTCCCTCTTGCTGATCGGACCACTCTCGTTGGCATTCCATTTAAGTAGTTGAAATCGGTGCTGTGACTTCCCTCTTATTCCCCCGGTAGATGGTCGAGGTTTCTGAGCTGGAAGATGAGGTGAATGCTGGGGATAATAAAAACCCTTTGTGCTTTGTGTGTTTCTTTATTGCATGAGCTCCTTGTTCTTGGTCAGAGACATACCTGTTGGAAAATGTACCCAGTCAGGTAGGAACTAGAACCTTCAGGTTCACACATCATGGAAGCTTCATAGTCGCTGGAAACTGGATTTAGTTCCGGCATGTGTCTCCAAGGAGCCAGGAAAAAAGTCTCTTGTAAGAGTTTTGGATGGCCAGGATGAGATTATTGGTTTTGTGGCCCACAGAAAGGCAACAAGTATTCTTTGGGCCTCTGTGGCATGGCTCTCAAAGCGCTGTTTTATAGACCTTAGTTATAACTGGCCATCCTTTTATAACGTACTTTTTTGTAAAGGTAAATAAATGACAGTGCTTTGGTGATGTTATCCAGTCAAGCAGAAAGGAGACCTAGGGTGTAGTGGTTTAGAGCAAGATTAGGGAGTATGGGGCACAACTCCTGTTTTACCACTTACCAGCTGTGTGACACTGGACAAGTTACTTGCCCTCTCTGAACCTGCATCCACGTTTGTAAAATGGGTGGTGATAATGGTATCTGCTTTTTCATGAACTCAGAGTGCCTCGTATATAATAAGAGATGATGGCTGCCAATGTGTTCTTAATAATAGCTTGTTTGCCCTAATTTGCAGGTCAGGTGTGTATTTATGTGATTTCTTGGAAGGTTATTAGAAATCCAGTCTTTTGAAAGTGAGATTGTAGTTCAAAAGGGAGCCTCAGCCTTTTAATCACCTTTCTGTGTAAACGGGAAAACCTGAAGCAAGGAGGTGAGCAGATTTGTTGCACTGTGAATTTTAACTCCTACTTGCCCAACTGGATCAGCCAGTTAGTACAGTTAAATAGCATTTTGGTTTTTCTTGGCCAAACACTCTTGAGGTCACACACACACAAAATGGGACCAAATTCCTGCCCTTGAGGAGTTTATAGCCTGATTAAAGTGAGGTTGGGAGAAATCCTTGTCTAGGAAAGCTTACTGTGGGGAGGGTGACACATGAGTGCAGAATCTTGAAGGCACATTTCTATGTACAGCCTGGAGCTGGAGTCTGGAAGTAGTTGGAGTGGGGCAGGATGGCAGGGAAGTCATGAGGGAAGGCACCGAGGCCTTTGTGTGCTCAGCAGGGGCAACTTGTGCCCAATGGCTAGGGGCTGGCTGGGTGCAGGGGGCGGCTCTCAGCTGTCGCAGGCAGCGGGCAGCATGGAGGAAGGTATTAATCAGACAGTGTCCCAGCCTCGGTTTCTTCACCTCTGGGATGCAGATACCTATATGGAACATTCGAATAAAAGCATATGTGAATAACTTTAATAAATTACAGTGTCCCACACATGCAAGCGGGTTCCCGCTACTCAGGTGTGCTGCCTCCCTTGCTAAGAAAAGCATTGGGATGCATGAACAGTGTCTACATAGGGTTACAGCCAACCCATGTATTGAAGGCCAAGGCTGTGCCAGGTACTGCTCCAGGTTTTGTATTCAGGGAGCAAGAGAAGAACCCCTGCACCTGTGGACTGGTAGCATTCTGGAGAAAAGGTGGGAAGTTGACACAAAAAATGAATATAATTTCAAGCACTGGTAAGGACTGTGGAGGTTATTAGGGTGAATGTAGGGAGGGACTGAGGGAGAGCTCTAGCTAGATAATCAAGGTAGGGTCTCTCTGAGGTGGTGACTGGAGTTGAGCTCTGAGAGATGCAAAGACCCAGGGCAAGAATGTTCTGAGCCCAAGGAAGCAACGGCAGAGACCCTGAGATGGAAACGAGGTTGATGTGTTAAAGGACAGAAGTCAGGCCAGTGTAGGGGTGGGGAGTGAGAAGGGGCAGATGAAGGGCAGTTCTCATAGTACCTTGCAGATCACGGCGGCATTTGAATTTCATGTGAGTGGCCATGGGGACCGATGGGAGGGTGATAAGTGGAGGACTGATGTGATGTGCCTTAAGATGTAGAAAGAACAGTGGTTGGGGCACCCGGGTGGTTCAGTTGGTTGAGCGTCCGACCTCGGCTCAGGTCATGATATCACGGTTTCTGAGTTCAAGCCCTGCATTGGGCTTGCTACTGTCAGCGCAGAGCCTGCTTCGGATCCTCTGTCTCTCCTCTTTCTCTGCCCCTCTGCCACTTGTGCTGTCTCTCTCAAAAGTAAATGTTAAAAAAAAAAAAGAAGAAGAAGAAAACAGTGGCTGCTCTGTGGAGGATGCACTGGGTTGGGTAAGAGTAGAAACAGACCAGGTGGAATGATACTGCACTTGTCCAGCTGTGACCAGAGGGTGGCTCCTATAGCAGAGGGGCCCCCGAGAAGTGGGTCAGAGTGAGATGAGGAGGCAGAGCTAAGAGAATGGATGGATGCGTCAGACGTGGGTTTGGAGGGAAAGTGAGCCCTTTCTTCATCCAGGCACGTCTAGTTCCTGCTTGGACAAGATTTGAGGGTCAGAGGTGAACTAGACAGGGGAAGTCACAGGCACACTCTTGTCCCTCTCCTCCTAAATAAGGAAAGTGAGCCCGCAGTTCAGAGCTCTTGCAGGGCAAGACAAGACTGGTCATAGTGGACACAGTTCCCAAAGTGAAGAATATATAGGTAACAGACACTTCCCATTAAACTGGGGGAAAAGCAGTTAGGAGGGGCCCTCTCTGCATGGTACCCTCCTAGAATTATTGTTTAAAGCTCTGACAAGAGGAGCCCCCTGGTGCTTAATCTCACTAAGATTCTGCAGGAGTTTGACATTCTGGGGCTTCCTCTCAAACGAGGTAAAGAAATGTGGTTTAGAATTGGACTCGGAAAGAGGTAGTCTGTTTCCTTGGCCTGCTACCCTTGACCTTCTAGTTCCTCTCTCCTTGTGGTTAATTGTTTTCACCATTCCGTTCTTAAATGCAGGGCTGTATATAACTGACCATGGCACCTGGGCAGGTCCTCTGTGAACCTTCATCCTTGTTGCCCTAAAATTAGGGAATCAAATGAGATCAAGCTGGGCTTCTTGAGCTCCTCCAGGAAACCAGGGACTGGTGGGGGTTGGTTGGCAGTGGCTATGCCCAGGGGGTACCAGGGTTCAGAGAGAGTATGCATGGCGGCCAGCACTGGAGGAAGCAGAAAGGGCTTTCTTCACTCGTGAGGGGATGCTCGAGTTGAGTGAAGATATAGGGCAGACGTTCTGCGGGAATGGATGGCATTTGCAGAGTGCAGAGACACCAGCCTGGTGGAAAGAATGCACCCAGAGGGTTTATCTGGTTGGAGTCTAGGTGGGTGTGGAGGGGGAAGTGATGAATGTACAGGACCAGCTCCAGATGGTGACCTCATATACCACAGTGCCGCCTTATTCAAGGGGGATACGTTGCAAGACCCCCAGCGGATGCCTGGAACCACAGATATTACCAAACCCTATATATACTGTGTGTTTTCCTATTCCCACTTACCTATGAAGAATTGTCACTTATAAATTAGGCACAGGAAGAGATTAATAACTGATAGAACAATTATAACAGTATACTGAGATAAAAGTTATGTGAATGTGGTCTCTCTTAAGATACTGTACTTCCCCCCCCCCTTTGTGTAATGAGGTGAGCTAACGTGTCTGCGTGATAAGATGAAGTGAGGTGAATGATGTAGGCACTGTGATGCTGTTGAGACTGTGTTAGGCTACTCTTGACCTTCTGATTGTAGTTGGAAGGAGGTTAACCTGCTTGCAGATCGCGTTTGACCACGGGTAACTGAGGCTGCAGGAAGAGAAACTGCGGATAAGGGGGACTGTTATATAGGAATAGGTGATTCTCCTGTATTTTCTCATCTGTACAAGCAGCCATGTGGAGAATCCAAAGTGGGTTGAGTTAAAGGCATTCAAAAACATTAGGGCTATGAGTTCTGCATGTTTAAAACCAGAAACAGAGTTCAGATTTCATTTGACAAGTAGAAGTTTCTAAAGCTTTCTCTCAAAACCCATCAAATGGGCTTATTTTGGTGTTTGTCCTTTTGGGTGAGTTCTAGTTGAAGGCATTTATGTTACTTAAAGCTATGTTTTGATACCTTGTAGACCCTCTTTTGACTTTCCAAATGTGGTGTGGGCATCTGGGAAAAACGGCTCACTGTGCAAGGTGTTGCTAAGGGTCCCGTTTTGAAAGACCCATTTCCTCTGCAAATGCATTAGTCAGTAGGAATCACTGGACGGGACCACTGACTCCTCTAATAGGTCCAGTTGAGGTGGGGAAGTGGGTCAGTCACCGCGTAGGACAGAGCACTCATTCAGTGAGGAGCTCAGGAAATATTTGCTGAATGAATGAAGGAGCGAACAGAGGATTGAAACTGGCAGCCAGCATTTCCATGTCATTTCACTCAAAGGTTTACAGACAAAACGTTTTTGCTTAAAACAGTGTCCCATTAATACAGTCTAACTTTAACATTAAAAAATTTGTTAATGTTTATTTATTTTTGAGAGAGAAACAGAGTGCGAGCAGGGGAGGGGCAGAGAGAGAGGGAGACCCGGAATCTGAGCTGTCAGCATAGAGCATGACGCTGGGCCTGAACCCACGAGCTGTGAGATCATGACCTGAAGACCTGAAGTCATACACTTAACATGAGCTGAAGTCATACACTTAACTAACTGACTGAGCCACCCGGGCACCCCTCCCTTTTTTTTTTTTTTTTTTTTTTTTTAGTTTTTAATGTCTCTCTCTCCCTCTCTCTCTCTCTCTCTCTCTCTGTGTGTGTGTGTGTGTGTGTATATATATATATATATATATATATATATATATATATATTTTAAATGTTTATTAGTCTAACTTTTACATTTAAAAATTCACAGTGCAAATGCTTTTTTCAGAAATAAACTAGAGCCCTCAAAGGAGTGTTTGGCTTTCTGGTATTAGGATCCTCCCCCATTGTTGGGGTGGCTGAGTGGCTCAGTTGGTTAAACGTCCGACTCTTGGTTTTGGCTCAGGTCATGATCTCATCATGGTTCTTGAGATCGAGCCCTCCATCGGGCTCTGTGCAGACAGTGCAGAGCCTGCTTGGGATTCTCTCTCTTCTCTCTCTCTGCCCCTCCCCTGCTCGTGCTCTCCTGTCTCTCTCAAAATAAATAAATAAACTTAAAAAAAAAAAAAAAAAAAAAAAAAAAGGATCTCCCCATTGTCCCCTGCCTTTAGAGGGCTGCTTGTAGAAATGGTTGAAGGTTGAAGGTTTCTCAGATTTTAGATCTGCTGTGTTGAAATTGTTAACAGTGAACTTTTAATTGTGTAAATTACTGTATGAACATGGCTTATGTATGTATGTATGTATGTATTTATTTATTTTGAGATAGAAAGCACGAGTGAGGGAGGGGCAGAGAGAGAGCGAGCAAGAGAGAATCCCAAGCAGGCTCTGCACTGACAGCCCGCAGCCCGATGCCAGGCTCAAACCTACGAACTGTGAGTTTGTGACCTGAGCCAAAGTCAGATGCTTAACCACCTGAGCCACCCAGGCGCCCCTTGTTTATTTATTTTTAAGACTTTTTAAGAAAAGTTATTTATTTATTTATTTATTTTTTTGAGGGAGAGAGAATCCCCCGATGTGGGGCTTAAACCTCACAAACCATGAGATCTTGACCTGAGACTAAATCAAGAGTCAGATGCTTACCCACCTGAGCCATCCAGGTGCCCCAAACAGGGCTCATTTATTAAAAAAATTGTTGAGTGTCCTTTAAGGGTCAGGCACTGAGCTGGATGCTGGGGGGTGGATATAGCAGTGAACAGACGAAATGTGGCCCCTGTCCCCATAGATCTGACCTGGAGGTAAGGGAGGTGAACAGTATGCAAGTGGTCACATTACTAAGCATGGTGATTGCTGTGAAGGAGAGGTAAATGGGAACTTACAAGAGGTGACACCTGGCCTCGTCTGGAAGGTATAGAGAGATTTTTAAGCAGAGACCTCAAGTCTGAGTAGGAGGATTCCAGGGAGAGAGAGGAACATGTGCAAAGGTCCTGAGCCAGGAGACAGCATGTGCTGGAGGGGTTTGAAAGAAGCCCCATCCAGTTAAAGGGTCCAGAGTGAGGGAAGAGTTTAACTTAGACTGTGCTCTTGAGACATACTTAACCTCTGCAAAAATGTTTTGGGTTATCACCGAAATTCAAGTTCTTGGTGAAGATGAATAGGGAAGAGGCTGTTCAGCTTTCTTGCCATGGTAGAGAGCATAATGCTTATGAAGAAGTCTGTGTCCGGGGCGCCTGGGTGGCGCAGTCGGTTAAGTGTCCGACTTCAGCCAGGTCACGATCTTGCGGTCCGTGAGTTCGAGCCCCGCGTCGGGCTCTGGGCTGATGGCTCAGAGCCTGGAGCCTGTTTCCGATTCTGTGTCTCCCTCTCTCTCTGCCCCTCCCCCGTTCATGCTCTGTCTCTCTCTGTCCCAAAAAAAATAAATAAACGTTGAAAAAAAAAAAAAAAGAAGTCTGTGTCCTAACCCCTCCACTCCCAAACCTGTGAACGTATTAGGTTAAGTGGCAAAGGGGACTAAAAGTTGCAGATTAAGGTTGCTAATCAAATGACTTTACGATTCAGGAGATGATCCTGGATTACCCAGGTGGGCCCAGTGTAATCGGAGGGCTCCTCTTAATGTGGAAGAGGGAGGCAGAAGAGAGATTGGGAGCTGCACATCTCACTTACTGCCAGCCTCGCAGAAGGAAGGGGCCATGAGTGCAGGAATGCGGGCAGCATAAGATGCTGGCTGGAGTGATGAGACAGATTCTCCCCTAGAACCTTTGGAAAGCAACTGCCGACACTTCGATTTTCACCTCTGAACTGTGCAACTGTAAGATGCTACATTTGTGTCGTCTTAAGCCACCAAGTTGGTGGTAATTTGTTACAGCAGCCATAGAAAACTAGTACACCTGCTCAACTCCAGGTCTCATTGCACAGATGGCTGTTGCCACCAAGTCACTTGGTGGTAACGACCTCTGACAGTCTGTTTGCTCTTCTCAGAGCAGCGGAGAGTGGCTCTTATGCATCCTGTCTTGCGGCAGTTAGCCATGATGCTTCTTCAGTAAATATTGATGGTGCACTGCCACGAGCCAGAGCCTGCCCTAGGAGCTTGGGGTGAGTCCGAGGGTTCAGAACAGAAGGATCTGTGCTTTTCTAGAGCTCCATGTGCCTCACAGCCCAACTTACACAGAGGGCTGGTGGGGGTAGAGATTTCTAGCTCATGACTGCTGGATAGAACTTTTTGTGAATGCAGAGTTCTCAGATGTATTTTTAAATCTCCAAATGACCAGTCACCAAAATAAGGAAACTTGCTTAAGGTTTCATAACTTTAATAATACATATACATACATTTTGGTTGAAAAGCCTAACAAGAGGTATTAGTCTGATGATTGATTTTTTTCTAGTTGCAAAGGAGAGAGAAGCAGGCCCTCTCTCCCCTGAAGGAATCTAACTCAGGCAGAGTTGCAGGGTTTAGATAAAAGCTTTAATGCCTTTGCTTCTCTTTACCAGATGGAGAAGAGAGAGGAGGAGGAGGGTCTTTAAAGAGAGGGAAGAACCATTAAAAAAAAAATGGGGGGGGGGCACCTGGGTGGCTCAGTTGGTTAAGGGTCTGATATGGTCATGATCTCACGGCTTGTGGATTTGAGCCCCGTGTTGGGATCTGCGGGTAGCTCAGAGCCTAGAGCCTGCTTTGGATTCTGTGTCTCCCTTTCTGTTCTCTGCTCCTCACCCCTCTCCACTCAGAAATAAGCATTAAAAAAAAAAATTAAAAAAAAAAAGAAGGATGAGACGCCTCAGCAATCGGGGCAGGCTACCTGGGTTGCGAGTGGTGGTGCAGGGGTATGGACGTTCCCTGTTGACCACTAGTCCTTGGGAAGCAAGTACTTCTCCCTCCAGCCAGAGGCAGGACAGTGCTTCTATCAGTGGACACCTGGAGAGTCAACCTGGTTGGGGGAGAGAAGCTCTCCTAAGGCCAGTGGAGCTTTGGGGACCAGACAAGCTGTCCCCAGGTAGCCCAGATATATGGGAATTGAACATAGGGCCTCCCAGGCCAGAACATCTCACCAAGTGCTTGTGAAGCCATGGTCAGATCCAACCACACAGCTGGAGTTTTAAGCACAGCATTTTTAAGTTCAAGCCGCTGCATCAGTCCAGTGCTATTGCTAGCACTCTCTCTGAGGCTGGGGTGACTGTATAATTGGTCTACCAAGCTGGGATATTTGTGGGAGTAAGGGGGGGGTCCAGGACAACAGGTGTGAAGCAGGAGTGTCCTGGGAAAACCTGGGGATATGGTCAGCCGAGCTAAGTGCTGAAAGCTTTAACCACACTGTGGATAGTCTGCTGACCAAAAATAACTCCATACAACACAGCCTTTGTGTAGACGGGACTACCCCTTCCAGGAGAGAATGCGTGACCCGGAGGTCTTTTCTGAGATGCCTGTCCACAGCACGGGGAGCTCTCCGGCTGGGGGGGTCTTGAAGATTTGTTTTCTGTGCACCCTTGAATATAATGAAAGATCTATTTTTTCACCTCCAAATGATTCCACCTTCTATGTGAACCCTTATAAAGATGTTCTGTGAGAACTGCCCTCTTGATTACTTTATTTTGAACAACAAAGTTCTGTTTGTTATAAACACATTAGCCTGAAAGGACCTCAATCAGTTATAATTGTGGATGCGGATAGAGGTTAAATTGGTTTTAAAATATTTTAAATAAAATAAATTGCTTTTAAAAAGGAGGCAAAGAAATTTAGCTCCCATTTAGTAATAATTCCTCAGGATTTGACACCATAATTGCAAGTCTTGGATGTTGTTATAAACTTTAAAATGTCCTGGGAATGCTCCTGAAAACTGGGTTAGACCTGGCTTTCAGAAAGTAATGTCAAAGAAGCATATGGAGTTTGAATAAAATCACTTCATGAAATACAAGTAAAACTATTTTTAGATGTTTAATGTGTTATTTAAAATGTATAAATGATCAGATGTGGTCAATTGACTATCCTCTATATTCATAAAAGCTTACATATACAAATTGGCTAGGAAACCTGTTTTGAATTTTTTTTTTTCCATGCAGGGAGTCTTCTAAGTAGGTATACACAGTATATGAGAGAGGGTTGTAATGAAAAAGAGGTGTTATGGGAACAGTTGGGAGAAAGACCTCTGCAGATGGCCAGGAAACAAGGCTGGAATGAAGACCTGATTCCTTCAAGAAACTATTGGATTTTGAGTTAAGGTTGCAGATGGTGGGCTGGGTATACAGGGTTTCCCTCCAGGCTCCTCAAGGCTCCATAATGGGTGAGATTAGGTTACTGAGAGACAGGAAGCAGATGGGCTCTGGCTTATGACTGTGACAAGGGGAGGAACCGCAGTCTGGAGCACGTCACGTGGGAACTGGGGGGTGGGGGGTGGTCCACCTGTGATGGACCACCCTTGGAATCCTCAGGTAAGGCGGGGACTGGGGAATGAGGTATCTATCTGGAAGGGAAGGTCTGTGTGCAGGACCACAGATGCCAGATAGCACCATCATTCCCCACTCTGTGCAGAGTATATAGTCTGTTGGCATTTAACACTGTGGCCAGAACGAAAACCAAACCCCATAGCACTCTTTTGGGGGCAGCGGGATGGGATTGTTGACAGGTTTTAAGAGCTTGATTGCAAGTCAAAAACAAAGAACAGATTCTTGTAGACAAGGAAGCTATGTGTTATTAAAAACCAAAAACAAAAACAACCCAAAGCTAGGTCTTCTGGTGTGAATGCTGGCACCCCAAGAATTCAAGGCTTCCTCCTCTAGCATTTATTTGAAGAGTGGTTTGTAGTCTGACAGCAGCTCCCCACCCACTCAGCCAATAGTGAATCCTGCAGGCCCCACCCGGGACTCCCTTCAGAATTCCTTCTCAGGGTGAGACCAAGCCAAAAATGGACCTTTTAAGACAACACCAACACATGAGAACCAAGGATCATGAGGCATGTGGTGAGAACATAAAAGGGAATGGCTGCAGTAAACCCAGGAAAACACTGGGAAACAGATAATCCAGGAACAGAATGAGACCTGAGGGGGGAAAAACCTAGGTAAAATGCTTAGAGTTTTGAGAACATGCTGATCCACAAGTTAATAATAGAGTGCATTGTTATGTAAAAGGCACGATCAGAACCAAGTAAGCGCTTTTGGAGATTACAAACATAACTGCTGAAATTCAGGGTTTTCAATAGAACTATTGGAAAATCAAGGTGAAAAGCCTTAGAGAAGGAAGAAAATGAGAGAAAAGATAGATTAATCCAGGAGGCCTAACACCTGACTAGTTAGGAAGTTCCAGAAAGAGCACAGAAAATAGAACCTGTAAAGTGATAAATGTACCGTACAAGTTTCTTAGAAAAATTTTTTTTAATGTTTATTTATTTTTGAGACAGAGACCGAGTATGAATAGGGGAGGGGCAAAAAGAGAGGGAGACACAGAACGTGAAGCAGGCTCCAGGCTCTGAGCTGTCAGCACAGAGCCCGACGCGGGGATCGAACTTACGGACGGTGAGATCATGACCTGAGCTGAAGTTGGATGCTCAACCGACGGAGCCACCAGGCATCCCACGAGTTTCTTAGAAATTAATGTTCTAATTCCATTGGTCGAGGCCATGCAGTCAGTGCACAGGTAACGAATAAAGGCTCACGTGCAGATACATGGTGGTGGTTGTGTGTTTTGCTGTTGAGAAGGCCCAGGGTAAGTGAAGAACCTAAAAGTTCAAAGAAGTCAAAACTGGACTTCCCTCAGAATTTTCATTGGGTGCTAGAATAACAGCAGTAACATTAAAGTTCTGAAGAAAATGTTTTTCAGCCTAGAAAAACCAACCAAACTATCAATCAAGGGTAAGAGCAGAATAATGACATTTTTGTATATGGAGGGACTAAGTTTACCTGTCATATACTGTCCTGTAGGATGGTTTTTAAGAAAATAATTAGAATTAGAGGGAAATCTGTTTTCCAAAGCAGATCAGCCCAGGAGGGCAGTCCTAGGGTAACCCAGTACCACAGCCCTGGAATAATCCGTGTAGTGATGGGAGGTCTGAGGCCTCTGAGGAGGAAACCTGAGCAGAGAAGCAATCCTGATTTAATACAAGGTATGACTGGGGGCTTAGAAACGATGGAGGCTAGAAAAAAAGCAAACAAGGTAAGGAAAAGGGCAATGAGAAATGCCAAGAAAAGCAAAAGTCATGGTTCAAATGTGAAGTACACTAAGCCATTGGTAGAATGTAAGAAGTCTAATTGACCTTGGTGCTGGGGACAGTTTCCTTTGAGGCCAAGGACTCTGACCCAGGTCCCAGATAGAAGAAAGAGGATAATTTGTGTGATTTGATTCAACGCTGAATATTTACCTGGTTATGTAAAAGAACAGGTGACCGAATTATGGTTACACAAGACAAAATGTAAGTGGTAATATAGTCTGATAATAGTGTAAAAGTTTAGCTAATGGGTGGTAGGACTTGGAAGGGAAAGTTTGGGGGAAAGGGTCAGAATGCTGAAGCCTTCGTCTCCCCAATTCGGGAATGGAGACAGATTTTGTTGAAAGTTGGTGAAGGGAAAATAGAGGGTCAAGTATATTGTGAAAATGTTAAGGGTAACAAATACAAGAACTAAGGTAATATAGTTACTAAACATAGGAGGGAAAGTGCCATCCCAAGTAGTGTAAGTTCTTCCCTTTTCATGTTGTGGGGTCAACAGTTATTGTCCAAAGCTGATAAATCAAGAGATAAAAATATAGGCAGAAGTAATGGAATTATGGAGAAGTAAATACAGACTTTTTTTTTTTTTTTTTTTAAAGAGGTATACCTAGAGACTGGGGCTTGGGATGAGTTTGGAATCTGTTGCTTTCCATCATAAGTTCTTTCTGTTTGGTTTCTTGTCATTTGTATTTAACAAAAATTAAAAGTTGAGTTTGAGGATGGGTTAAATGCAGAGGTGACACAAATCGACGGTAAGGCTGTCTCCTAATTTTCTAATGCTTAATTTGAACAAACTAAGAAGGCTGTGTTTTAAGTTAAGCAATAATAGTGTCCTTGTTCTAATGAAGCAATATTTCATGTTTCCTGGGACAGAGTTGCATAGCTAGAGGCAGAATCTTTAATCCTCGAGGAAATGAGTTATTGCCAAAAGCAATGAAGCAAAGCTGCTATTGTGCTTAGAGTTTTAAAAGTGTTCCAGTGTTTAGATCTTTTGGTTGAAGTAGTTATACAAAAGTATACCTGCTCTGTTTGGGGGAGGACTTGCGTATATGAAATAGGAGTACTTGAAGTTTGAAATAACCTTGTGGTTAATGGCATGACAGTGGGTCCCGAATCTTTGTGCTAGGACTTCTGATCTGGATTCCAAAAGGACCTTGAATTTTAATACCATACCCTCAGTTTTATGTCATACTTGTGTCATTATTAGCCTTTCATATTGTATTTTACTATTTCAGATTTTATTTCTCATCTTTAAAGATAATGATGATGTGGTTTTGCAGGTTTTCAATTTTGTGGGTTTTTTAAAAAGTTTTAGTTATGTAAGTAATCTCTGTACCCAATGTGGGGCTCATACTCATGACCCAGAGATCAAGAGTCCCACGCTCTATTGACTGAGCCAGCCAAGTGCCCTGAGTAGTGTATTTAAAATTTTTTAAAAATGTTTATTCATTTTTGAGAGGGGGGGAGGGGCAGAGAGAGGGGGAGACACGGAATCTGAAGCAGGCTCCAGACTCTGAGCTGTCATCACAGAACCTGAAGCGGGGCTCGAGCCCCTGAACATGAGATCATGACCTGAGCCGAAGTTGGACGACGCTTAACCGACGGAGCCACCCAGGCGTCTCTGAGTTTTATATTTTAAATGTGGCTTTCCAATATGTTGGAATCCCAGGGCAGTTTTTATGTGATTGCAGCTTCAAAATAGTAAAGGTGATGTTTCACTAGCCCTGTGGAAAGCAATCTGGGAAGTATTTTTTCCTGTTCCTATTGGCGCCTAAAACAATCTTAGTTTAAAACTTAGATTCTTGCCCTTCCTTGACAGTTTTTCTTTTGACCTGATATGGGAATAGGCTTCTTAGACCCAGTTCTGTTAATTTCCACCACTTCCCTTTGAAGACCATAACTTCTATCCGCTGGCCCCTGCCACTTTGAATATGAATTGTCGCTGCAGGTTTGAATTCCTCCATATATGTGGCTTAGTAATAACAGTAGCTGCTATCACTGCTTCTTAAGAGGAAATGAACTCAACAGACCAGCAGCTACTACCTGAGTCCTAGGAGTTGCTGTGGGTATTCTGGCCGTGCCCAGAGAATGTGTGCTGCCTACACCGAAGCAGCCTCTAGGGGCATTGGGGGCAAAGTGAAGAAAACTGGGCTTTGAGCAGAAACTGTGGACTCTGGTGTGACCTCAGGGTTCCTCTACATGAACACCACCCTTTTTGGAGCTGCACCAGTCGGCTAGCTCAGGAGACCACTTGTATTTGAATGGCTTATAGACCAGTGCCCATCCTACAGGACTTAGACGGGACTTGCACCGGGGATGGTATCGTTTGACTGGACACAGCTCTTTTTGAGTATTTGTTCCTGCCAGACATAGCCTCCACTTATGGGCTGTGACCTCCTGATAAAGGCTGGTTTCGAGCAGAATTAAGAGTTTGCTTATTTCCTGATCCAGAGAAGACCGCTTTCACCTTGAGGATTGAGACGCCTGCCAGTTGTTGAATTTGGTTGGGGTTAGTTACTGTGTTTTTCCATCAAGGTGCTTCCTTGCATTTTCTGTGCTTCTCATTTTATCCAACTCAATTCCACCTGCCCTTCCCTCCCCCACGCCAGTCATTGTTTTCCCGGATTTCCGATTAAGTGTGGGCCCAGGGAACCAGGTGCAGCCAGAGCAGGGGCACCCTTCCGCCCCAGTACTTGCTTGCTGTCTGCTCTTCCTCTGACTGGCTGGGGCCCGAGGCTGGAGGGGGTGTGCTGGGGTCCCCAGAGCACTCAGCCTCC
Source organism: Leopardus geoffroyi (assembly GCF_018350155.1). Classification (NCBI taxonomy): domain Eukaryota; kingdom Metazoa; phylum Chordata; class Mammalia; order Carnivora; family Felidae; genus Leopardus; species Leopardus geoffroyi. The sequence continues at coordinate 161,277,364 of NC_059328.1, forward strand.
CTCCATCCAGGGTGGGATGGGTTCTGAAGTGGGCTCACTGTGCCAGCTGTCCGGGGACCTGGGAGGAAGGACTGTGGTGGGAACACGTGCAGGCAGAGGCCACCAGGGGGCGACGTGACCCTTAACGTTGTTCTCCAGGAGTCCATTTCTCCCGTTTGCCAACTTCTCTTCTGTGTTTCCTGCCCCTCCCCACACCCTCAGACCTTCTTGCTGTTTCCATTCTTCTGTATGTCGGCTTTCATCTGCGGCAGTTGCCACGAGCGACATGGGTGGACCCCTCCTGTGAGAGGTTGGTGTCTTTAGCACACATGAAATTTTGCTGTCACAGTTGGCAAACTGGAGTGAAAGCCCTCCTATTTCTCACATGCCTGCTAAAGGCTTGTCTTGGCCACTCTGGATAAGGGGGACAAGTGGAAGGTGGAGGTACTGAGGAGGGAGAGGCCCTACTGTTCTGCCAGGAGAAAGGGGGCTGGGGGAGGTGGCAGGCCTACTCCGGACTGTCCATGTACGTGGAACAGGAAGTCCGCAAGCGCCTATCCTCTGCAGGGCACGGCAGCCTGGGGCTCCGAGGAGCTCCGCGGGTGTGTGTGCCTCTGGCCCTTCACCCCAGAACCCCCAACTCCACTGACCAGCTTGCGCCTCCCCAGCCCCATCTTGTGGCATCACCGATTCCCACCCCTCCTTTTCCTCTGGCTCCTTTTACCTGCCTGCGGTCAGCCTCTGCAGGTGACAAGCCCCTCATCTGCACCCCCAGCTCTGCTGTGGTCTGGGTGACCCCCTTCCCCGCAGGCAGGTTTTGGTGCCCCCCCGCCCTGGACCGTGCGCAGGATTACCGGTCCCGCCCTCGCATGGCCCCTGCCTCCCTCTGGTTTAGTACCTGCTTATGAATCTGCCTCCCTCAGGGCCAGAGTTTTTTTTTTGGGGGGGGGGGAGGGTGCGAGGGCAACCCATACTCATTCTAGAAGGTTTTTAAATGTTTGTGGAATGAATAAGTGAATGAGTGAACGTGAAATAACAAGCCCAGCACCTGCCTTAGCCTCGGGTGTGGATGAGGAGGAGAGGAAGTGGTCAGAGAAGACGCTGTAATAACCTTGGAACTCCCCGGCTGCTCTTTATAGCCTTCCCGTTGCAGTTGGTTACCTTTACAGATAACCTCTTCCCAACCTTCACCCCACCCAATTCCAGCAACCCTTTCACTCCGCCTTCCTTCAGCCTTTCCATATTTTGCTTACATCTGTCAGTTACCAGAGCAATTCTTGTTTCAGTGTTTCATTTGTGTAGGTTTTGCCCTTTCAGCAAAGTTGTAAATGCCTGAAAATCCTGGGTTTTATTTCCTAGGAAGCATCTAACAGGAATGGGAAAAAACATTGCTCCAAAGTAATTTTTTTGTCCTGTCTATATCTGTGTATCTATATAGATATATGCTTATACCTATATCTAGCTGTGAGATCTTAGGGGCAGACTGCTTACCCTCCTTGCAAAGGCCTCTGTTTTCTGTTCTGTAAAATTAGGGAGCTAGATGCTTTCTGGTGCCTCCAGTGCTCACATCCTGTGATTCAGCGCTGTTGACCCCAGCGCCTTGCTAGTCCCACCCAGTCCCTGGGTCAGGGTTCCATCCCCATCCTGCCAGGTAATTGAGCTTGCTCACTGACGGTCGAGGCCAGCTCACCTCTCAGTTATTTGTCAGAGCTCCTGGGATCTGGGACAACATTCATGGAATATGTATGTGGGGCAGTCCCTGTGGCCATTGGTCTTGCCTCGACTCTCTGCCAGAAACTTCCAGGCACTAAGGACCCTGCCTTTGTCCTGCTAAGTCTCCATTCCAGTTCTGTGTTTTGGTGTATGCTGTTTATCCCTTCAAATGTGGGACGGGGTTCGAGGTGGAAGCTCACTGTGCCTGCTGTCCAGGGTTCCGGGAGGAAGGACAGCGCTAAGGGCGTGTGTTCCTGCATGAGCCAGCTCTCATTCTGTGACACCTGGCTGCACTCGCCCTCCCTGGACAAAGTCTGGCCCCTCCATTTTTGAGGGCATTTCCTTCTGTTGCACCTGCTGCATTGTATTGGTTTAGATTTTTTGTTGTTTTTGTTAAATCCTTTATTGGGATCATAGAGACAGGTGGTAGAGACTTTTGTTCGTAGGTGTTTTTTTTTTTTTATTTTAATTTTTATTTTATTTATTTATTTATTTATTTATTTATTTATTATTTTTATTTTGCATCTGAATTTTGTGGGTTTCTTAAAGGCCAGGAGTGGCCTATTTTCTGCTTGGGGGTTGTTTGTTCACTGTTGTGTGTCTAGCCCTCTCCCCCAGCCCCAGCCTTGCTTCTCTCTGTCCAGTCAGGTGTGTTCCTTCTCTTTGTCTCTATTCCTAGCTGTTCCATGAGTCAGTCAGACCCAAAGATGGTGAGTAAAGAGCATGAGCAACAGGAACCCTGCAGAAAGACACTAGGACTCTAGAGATCCCTCCTGGCTGTGACACTGAGACTTTAAGGATTGTGGGTTGGGGATAAGGCCCCTTCTTATAGGAGCTAACAACACTGGGGTGGGAGGGAAGAAGAAGGAGCATTACAATACCTAGTATGTAGGTGGCACTGCCCAGACCCTGCCTGTGGTCTCTGTGCCAGGCTGATAGGATGAATGTGGAGGACCCTGTCTGATTCAAGAGTGCCAAAAGTAAGAAGTGATGCAGAAAGGCAGAGAAGGGGACAGAGGGAAATAAATTCAGGCCGGTTGTAACTTGGGCGAGCTTAGGATCTAAATCAGTATTGTTAAAAGATAAGCTGAAGCCTATTTTAAAAACTTCGAGTTTATTTGAGCAAAAATCAATGGGAATCTGGCAGCAGCAAGTTGGAAGTGGTTAGGAGTGCTCTGCCAACAGGAACCAGGGGAAAGACCTACTTACAGGGAGTAAAGAATCAAACAAAAATTATTTAATCAGCTGTAGCTTAAAGCCTGACTGGCTGTTTGTGATCGGTTGTCCTTGGGTTTGATTTTATAACCTTGAGGCATTTATAGGCTTAGATATTTTTTGCTTACATAGGCTGCCACGTCATTAGAGCCACATCAGCCTAATGGCCTCCTTGTTTCATTAATTTGGTATGTATACTGAAGATTTAGGGTACCGTTAAAATTACCTTTGAAAAATACCTCAGGAAGGCACAGTGTTAGAAATTGACACATTATTGCTTGTTAAGTTTAACGGGACCATTTTCCCCCCTCCCGTGTGGGAGCATTTGTCTGTTAAGTTCCATATGTCCTTGATTTAGGTTTAGGGGTCATGTTCTATCTATGAAAAGTGTGTCTTTTAAAACACCAGAATCCTACCCAGCAGAGAGGTGCTGATACTATGACAGATGGCTGATACTTTTCGCCTTGTTTGAACAACCCCTCTTCTGAGGCTTAACTTGGCTAGTTGTGCATGTGTGTGTTGCATGAGCCGGTCACGGGACTCGACCTTCACTCTCCCCAGCGCCCAAGCCAGCAGGGCATCTGGGAACTCTTGACAAAGAATGATTTCCCACATCTCTTGGTTCTGACTGATTGAAATGTTAAGTGTGTTTTAAACTCCAATCCCCCAATTCTCTCTTTTGTCAACAGGTTGCTCGTAGGGGCCCCGCGGGCCGTGGCCCTTCCACTGCAGAGGGCCAACAGAACAGGAGGCTTGTACAGCTGCGACATCACCTCCCGGGGGCCTTGCACACGGATTGAATTTGATAATGATGGTGTGTTCTGTACTGTGTCCACTTGGCCAGCTCGCCCGTATCCCACTTGCCCTTTCCATGAGGGGGGAGGGAAGTCCAAGTATTCTCGGAGAGAGGGCCTGTTTTCATTACATGTCTTGAATTGTTTGGTGGGATGCTTGAAATTGCTGCCCTTCCTAATCCCGCTCTCTAAACTGATATGGTGTATTGATGTCGCCACCTAGTGATGTGTTGAGGTTCTACAGGAGGCTGTTAAAACTGAATTCACAGCGGCAAGAAAATTGGACATCGCTTGTACTTAGCTGCCAAAAGTTCTCGCTTGCTGTTAAACTATGTGGGAGAAAGTCTGTTTTAAGTATCAGCTCTCTCTGAAATGAAAACTGACCATCGTGGGTAATTTTTCCCTGCTGGCTCAGACCGGCTTGTTTTGTGAGGCCTCCATGCTGAGCAGAGCAGTTAGTGTACTAAGAAGGCTCAAGCGAGCTGGATTTGACATACTTGGTCTAAGTTGATTTGCAGATTCACGTTTAGGTGCTTCTCTTGATTTTACATATTTTAGAAATAACGTTTGTTTTTTTGTTTTTGTTTTTTTGCTGATTAGCAAATGATACATGTTAATTGTGGGAAACTTGTAAAAAAGACACCAACCCGTATAAAGAATAAACCAAAAACCCATGGGTAATTTAGACTTAATCACCCTTTAACATTTTGGCTTCTGTCTACTTAAAGTGACTTAGTGTTTGCATTTTTGTAATGATTCAAGATTAAAAATCATACCTGCCTTCTCATTGAGGAAGGCAGCAGTTTGGAGACAGGGTCACACAGTAGGTTTAGATTGATACTGAAATGAACATACATGATGGTGTTTGTGATATCTCTCTTTCCTGGGGGGAGGGACTAAAAATATATCTATTTTCTTTTTTGACATTGATAGATAATAAAGTGAATCTGAGGCCTTGCTTCCTATCTCTAATGAAGAGAATGATTCATGCTGTTATGTAACAAATTTGATACTATGTAGAGAACTGCCCATTTTGTGTTAGTTTGGATGATAGCTGGAGTTTGGAAACTGGATTTCTGCATCACTGCTTTTTTAAATATATCTTTGCTTTAAGTGGCATATGGGGAGGGCTACTTCTTAGCCTTATAATTTTCAAATGCCTTTCTGTACTCAGGACCCTAGGTGTCAGAGAGGATGTAGGGCTACCAAATAGAGCTATATATTTTATTTAAGAATTTTACAGAAGATTCTCCAATAACCACTTACCCATTTTCTTAAAATGAGAAATAATTTTTCTGAATTGAGTACATGAATTTACTAAGTAGCAAGACTCAGAATCTGGGCAATTTAGAAACCGTCTTGTATTGTGTTCATCTCTTGTTTATTGACTGCTCCAGTCACTTTGAAGGTCCTAACTGTGTTATCTCACCTGCGCTGCTTTCCACAGCTGACCCTTCATCAGAAAGCAAGGAAGATCAATGGATGGGGGTCACCGTCCAGAGCCAAGGTCCAGGGGGCAAAGTTGTGGTAAGTGTAGAGAAGCGTGTTCATTCCACAATGTCTGAGTGCCTGTTACGTGCCAGCATGAGACGTACAGTAGTGAACAAGACTGGCAGAGCCCCTGCCCACACAGAGTTGTACCTTCTAGAAGATTGACTGCTTTAAAGCAGGCATTGGTGTCAAGAAGAAATCAAGGCATTATTTTTCCTGTGATTTCTGATGGTCCTTAAAACACAAAACTAGACATGGTTTCTGTCTCAGGAACTATGTGTCTTTTTCAGAGGAGTTATTAAAAATGTGGGAATGGGGCGCCTGGGTGGCTCAGTCGGTTGAGCGTCCGACTTCAGCTCAGGTCACGATCTCACGGTTTGTGAGTTCGAGCCCCGCGTCAGGCTCTGGGCTGATGGCTCAGAGCCTGGAGCCTGCTTCCGATTCTGTGTCTCCCTCTCTCTCTGCCCCTCCCCCATTCATGCTCTGTCTCTCTCTGTCTCAAAAATAAACATTAAAAAAAAATTTAAAAAAAAATGTGGGAATGGTCATGGAAAGTAAGATCAGATAATTTTAAAACTTCCTGGTTGTTTATTCTGACAAGTCAAATACAAGTGTAGTGAAGAAAAGAGGTTTGTTAGGTGGCTTTGTGAGATGGCCTAGGTGGTGCTTTCCAGGCTGGCTTATGACCATCCTTGCGTGTCTGTTTCAAAATCTGGTTGCTGTAACAAATTTATACAGGGTTTTGAAAAAAAAAATGAGAATTTTACTGAACACTAAGTTTTGATATCTAAGGGATCCTTACAGGAAATCAACTTGGATATTGTAAAGTCTATTCATCCTCTGTTACATGGAGGGTAGCCATGAATATCTTGTAAAATTATAGGGATTATTTCATCTTTTCTGGCAGTATAATTCTCTCTGCCTTTTAAAATAAACTTAATCTCAGAGTTTAGAGTATAAGTTAGGAGTGATTATAAGGAAATAGTGTGGGTAAAAGGGAAATGTTTTTGTCTTAGCTGTGTTTGCCTGATCCCTATGAAAATACGTCTGATTTCCCTCCTCTGGAATGTAATTACATATTTTCACAAACACACTGATGTGAAATTTCATACGGCCATTAAAGCCAATTAAATTAAGAAAATGAAATAAGATATTTCCCATTGTTTATGTGACCGGTAAATTTACAAATAAATTGCCTGTGGATTACAGATAGGCATTCAGTATTTGGACTGGAGCATTATTCTCCAGGTGAGAAGAAGACAGGAGTCCTAGTTCCTATATGCTAGATAACGGTCTTCTTAGTGCCACTTGGGGGAACAATTGCTGGTTTGGGATCCAGGCCCAGGATGAGGACATGTTTCACATCCCATTTAGAATTAATCCCTCTTTATTACAAATTCATAAAATTGTCCATAATAAACCTAAGTTTTGTGGAAATGAATGGGCTGCTTCATTCCATCTGTTTGCAGACATGTGCTCACCGATATGAAAAAAGGCAACACGTCAATACAAAGCAGGAATCCCGCGACATCTTTGGAAGGTGTTACGTCCTGAGTCAGAATCTCAGGATTGAGGATGACATGGATGGAGGAGACTGGAGTTTCTGCGATGGCCGATTGAGAGGCCATGAAAAATTTGGTTCTTGCCAGCAAGGAGTTGCAGCTACTTTCACGAAAGACTTTCATTACATTGTGTTTGGAGCCCCAGGCACTTACAACTGGAAAGGTAGGACATGTATTTATAGCAATAGAGATTAGACTGACTACGTAAGTTCTGTATGCACCATGATTGAGAACATTTTAAATTGAAACCAAATGTGTTACAAGACACTTGTGTATTATAGAGGTAAGGTAGGATCTTATAATCTCTCAATTATATGATTTCAGAAACAGTGGTGGAAATGTTTGAAGATATTTTTTTCCTTCTCTCAGCAATTTATATTAATACAAGCAGTTAGCCTTTTTCTGTAAGAATATAATAATTAGCATTAGTGGGCTTTTTTTTTCTGTTTGTGTTTTCCTGTTTCTTGAAGGTAAAAGTTTTATGTTTTAATATTAGTAAACATTGCATTTTAAGGTTGTGATCTGAAAACAAAATAATTGGTGTCCTATATAAGTAACAGTGTATTAATACAGATATATCTTTCATTATATATTATCTTAAAAGGCTGTGTTTTACTAATAAAGCAGAAAAGTTAGAAGGGTAGATGAACTAGGGGAATTTTGAGATGATAATTTTAGATAATTTACAGGAAAGTTGTTTAGTGGTATCGTTTAATGATGATTGTGATATAGGTAAAAGGAGACGGAGGGAGGGAGGGAAGGGAGAACGGTCCTCAGTTTTGACTGGATGAACCTGGTCAGCTCCTATATAAAGTTTAACTTCTCTGAAGAAATTAGGCAGGCATAGAAAACAAGTATGTTACAAAGGACAATTAACTCTAATGCATAATGAAGAAAAATGTATATGATTTAGACATAAGACTTCTTTTTATTAAAATAAATCCTATGTTATAACATTTTCACTAAGTTAGGAAACACTTAGGAGATGCATTTAAAAACCTCCCAAGTTTGAATTCCTTTTTAAAAAAATTTTTTTAGATGTTTTTATTTATTTTTGAGAGAGAGACAATGTGTGAGCTGGGGAGAGGCAGAGAGAAAGGAAGACACAGAATCTGAAGCAGGCTCCAGGCTCTGAGCTGTCAACACAGAACCTGAGGCAGGACTCATACTCATGAACCTCGAGATCATGACCTGAGCCAAAGTCAGATGCTTAACCTATAGAACCACCCAGATGCCACCCCACCCCCCCCTGCTCCCTGCTCAAGTTCGAATTCCTATTAGAAATAATCCTCGAGGACACCTTCCTCTTTATATCATCCATGTTAACCTTTGGGAGTAATCTCCTTTGGCCTCCCCACCCCCAACATGACGGTATTTGTAAGGTTATACTGACCTAATGAAAATAACACATTGAATTTAGAATTAGTTCTGTTGTAGCAAGAAGAGATGCCATACATAGTAAAATAACAAAAACACCCACCAATTATGTGTGTGTGTGTGTGTGTGTATATATATATATATATGTATATATATATATATATATATATATATATATTTATGGGAAACATGTCTTATATGCTTTATAAACCCTGACTTAAAACGTTATTTATTTATTTGTTTAATTTTAGAGCACATGCGAGCAGGGGAGGGGCAGAGGGAGAGAGGGAGAATCTCAAGGAGCCTCCACGCTCAGCACAGAGCCTGATGAGGGGCTTGATTCTACGACCCTGGGATCATGACCCAAGCCAAAATCAAGAGTCAGATGCTCAATTGACTGAGCCATCCAGGTGGCCTGAAATGTTACCATTTTTAAAAAGTCATGTAATAGGTTTACTATATGAAATCTTCTTAATTCTTAATTGCTAATTGTGAAAATTTTAGAAAGATGAAATCCAGTCTCGTCCATCACATGAAAGTGATTTGGAGAAAGAATCAAAACATGTCACTTTTACACTATAGTAAAGTAGGTAAATTGGTATAGGATTGCTACATCAGGCTCCTATAGCTTTTAAAAAGTTATTTTCTGTAGGTTTAGTTAAGTAAACATTCCATTTTCCATCTAGTTGGTGGCATTATAAAGATAATTCCTAAAAATGCATGGTGCATTTTTTTTTAATAACTAGAACAAATTTCTTTGTAAAAATTCACACAAACATGATTTTTTAAACTTTAATAACCTCAAAAGCCCCCTTTGCTTTGCCTTTTCTTCCTCTAGACTTTTCTTCCTATACTGACTGTGATAACATGAGGCATGTTTATTAGGAACCATCTCTTTGATTTTGTTTTCATCTTCATTGTTTTTTGTTGTTGTTGTTTTGTTTTGTTTTGTTTTTTTTTTTTTTTTGCCATTTCATTCCTGTAGGCATTGTTCGCGTAGAGCAAAAGAATAACACTTTTTTTGACATGAACATCTTTGAAGATGGGCCTTACGAAGTTGGTGGAGAGACTGACCATGACGAAAGTCTAGTTCCTGTTCCTGCTAACAGTTACTTAGGTAGGAATGAGCGTAGCTTGGCGTGCCTGTCTTTTCAGATGCCTCAGTGTGACAGCGCCCTCCCTGGACCTGGACTTGGAGGCTGAGGACGGGCCAGGCGGGACCAGGGGCCTGTGGCTGCTCTGATGGGCAGTCGGGTTTAAGCTTTGGTGATCCTGAGGTAACCTGACTGGTGCCTGGGACCCTTCCCTTCTGACCTGGGCTCCCTCAAGATGGGAAACCTCTTGCATTCAAGCCCATCTCTTGGGCTAGCATCGGCCTCTGTAACCTGAAACAGGCTGTTCATGCAGCGGGGAAAAAAATGCATGGATGTTAGCAGTCAGCTGAGCCGTATCCTCTTTCTAGAGATACTCTTGAGAGCTCCGTTTATGAAGTTACTCTGCAGTGGCGGGTCAGAACCTCCGCGTCCTTCCTTTGTGACTGTCGATCTTCCAGGGTTGGCCCGGCTTCTGGATCGGGGCCCCCATGTCACGGGGCCCCTGGTGGGTGGCACGGCAGCTTTCCAGCGGAAGCTGGGCAGGACTGCTGGAGGACACCCAGATCGTGTCTAAGTGCCAGTTCCCTAACTCCTCAGGCTTGTCTGCATTACTAATGGGCGTCCTAAATCATTCGTGTGCATTATGGTAATTACACAAAGGCTTTTAAAAGCTTTAATTCTTGGTATGAGTTGACATAAAGAATAATTACTGCACATTTCTTGAAAAAAATGTAAAAAAATCTCCTAAACCTAAATAGTAACCTATTTTTTTTTTAAAGTCCCCCTGTGCTAGAGATGTTACTGGAACAATGGAAGATAAGTAAACACAAAGAATAGTTGTTATCGATGTGTTAGTAAACAGATGCTTAAGATGGCCTAATTCTGTACATATACATGAATGATCCTGTTAATTTAGGAGAAAAAAACAACTTTTCAGACATTCCCTCCTGCCCCCAAATTAAAAATTTGATGTGAAAGCATACAAGAGAGCAGAGCAAAATTAAATTTACCATTGTTAAGTGTGGTTCATGTGCTCTAAGTCATGTGCTGTATTTACTACTTTACAGGTCTTACTTGACCTTCCCAAAAACATTATAAAATAAGTATGATCATCCCTCTTTTGATGATGAGAAAAGTGTATCTTAGGAAGATTAATTTCTTAGTCCAAGGTCACACAGTTACTGATCCCTCAGCCTAGGAGAGAAAGTTTCATGGAAGTGACAGGGTCAGGGTGGGAAGCGGCTGGATTGCCTGAGTGCCACCGCGTCCATGGCTTCGCAGGACAGGAAAGAATGCAGGTGCCGCTTGCAGTCTCGATATTAAATACGGTTTTTCGGGATAAATACTGTCAACAAACCCATATTTTATTCGAATATATGTGCTGTCCAATCAAGCGTGTTACTTAGGGGTTATTTGTGACGAGACGTACTTAATTTTAATTTTTTAATGTTTATTTTTGAGAGAGAGAGAGAAGTATTTAATTGTAAATGAAAATTTGACTTCATGGTCAAGAAACCAGTGGTCTAGTCTTTAAGATAGATGCCCATGGATTTTGTAAACATAGATGCTATTGGAGCATCTGAAAGGATTCAGCACTTTTTATTAAGCACATTTGCCACTTTGATGAATGGATTTCCTCCAATGTGGGTGTCTGGCGGGGGAAACAGTCAAGTTTGTGTCGTTAACATGTTTTGTTGTCCGTGCTGTCTGTGCCTCTGTCATTTCAACGAGTCTGTGGTTTTAAGGAATAAAATGATCAGCTTGGGGTTCAGGAAGCTGGCAAAGAGGGTGGCTTGCTAGATGCGGTGGTGGCCTGGTGGCCTCATCGTCCTGCTGGAGCAGCCGAAGCTCTCGTGCCTCTTACAGAGCGTAATTGCTTTTCCCTTCAATCTCTTCCGTTCCGTGCACGTGTCCAGGCCTGCTGTTTTTGACCAGCGTTTCCTACGCAGATCCTGATCAGTTTGTTTACAAAACACAGCCTCCCAGGGAGCCGTCCAACGTGTCCCCTGATGTGATGATGAATAGCTACCTAGGTTTGTGACCTCTGAGATGACAAATAAATTCTCTTGGTCATGGTCATTTAAGAAATTTTTTTTGATCCATACAGAGCATCCATCTTTTTATTTTTTATTTCCTTTCAGTGGAGCACACACATGAGATCATGCCACTGTTGAGGCTCTGCTCCCGGATGGTTTTCAGAGCTGGATTCGGTTACATCACCTTTTTCTAAACTTGGAGCTCATTGTATTTTGCCACTCAAACTTCACAATTTGAGAACTACAACAGTAGTGGTGAAGCTTTTTATAAATCCCACTAAAAAGGGGGAGCTTACACCATTCTGCATCTGCCTCACCTTTACATAGCAAGATTTGCTTAATGCAAGTGATTTTGATGGAGGCGTTTACAAACTCACTTGCTACCAGATCTCAGTCTGTTATCTGACATCCTACCTGATGCTTTATAATCAGGTGTCTCACATGTTCTGTCCTCCGAACGAGTATGTAATTGTCATCAATGACAGCTTGCTCACCTCTATTGTTTATACTGGGTTCTCAAATACTATATCTCATGGTCATGGTCTTGTTTGCATGTTTGTGTCCAAGAATCAAGTTGGTTCAAAACACTGAAATGTTGCCTGTGGTATACGAATGACGTTAGCATTTGTTCTTGCCTGATTACCAAGGAGATTACTAATCATTATATTATAGCAGAGCCCTATAACATGCACTCAGGTATGCTGTGTCTGGTTGTATCTCTGTGTATCCTTTCCCGTGATAATTTAGTATCTAGCTTGACCTCCTTTGGCCCACAGTTCCAGTATTAAAATGGGGTTTGAGCAGCTTCTTCAGATGCATGAATGCTTCATGATTCAAGTTACACAGATGTTAAATAGCATAGGTGGTTTCCTTTAAAAGTCTTAATATATTTCCTGAGAGAGCAATGAAATAGCCTACTTCTTTGTACTTGAGTCAGACCTCTTACCTCTGTAACTCTTTCGCATTGTAAATGTGATAAGCTGGTAGAGAGGCTCAGAAGGAGAGGGTTGGAAGCCAGAGGAAAAGGTAGTGATGGAGTTACCAATGGTAGATACCTCCTGAAATACGGGGTGATGTGAACTGTTATTTTGTGTTTCTAGGCTTTTCTTTGGACTCAGGAAAAGGTATTGTTTCTAAAGATGAGCTCACTTTCGTGTCCGGTGCTCCAAGAGCCAACCACAGTGGAGCTGTGGTTTTGCTGAAAAGAGACATGAAGTCTGCACATCTTCTCCCTGAGCACATTTTCGACGGGGAGGGTCTGGCATCGTCATTCGGCTATGACGTGGCAGTGGTGGACCTTAACAAAGATGGGTAAGAGGGTCTTAGATTATTTTACGCTTGCCAAGAAATCGTTGGTTCTTTGGCTTCTTTAGGTCTTGAGAAGAGCCGTCCTTTCAGGTTAGTGGATTCCAAAGAGTGTTTTTGCTGCCAGGTTTTTACTATCCTGTCACATCTTCGTCACTTGTATTTTGGCAGCAGACCTTCATTGCCCTCCCCATGGTGTAGGATTACATTTCAGTTTTCAGTTTTCAGATCAAAACTCACGTTTTGGGTCTGTGAGAATTAAAATTTGGGGGGAGAAAAGTTAACTTGAAAAATGACACCTACATCGTTCTTCTGTGATTTCTTCAGGGGCTGTCAGAGCATCTAGGATGTCCTTTTGAAAGTAGGGATTGGATTGGGGACAGAGTAATAGTTATGGCTGGTGGTGCCATTTCGGGTGGTGGGTGGAGGGGAGTCTCTGTGCACGCTCGTTCTAACTTGGGGACTGTCTTCAGGTTCTTTGGGCATTTATTACGGGCTACCATGTAAAATGTTTTACCTAAGCGTAAACATTTACATGCCTAAACAGTATGTTACCTAAACATTACATAAAAATACCTTAAAATGTTTTAATTGATGAGAAATGAATTCCAGATTTGAGACCCTTTCCACATCCTATCTCTGTGTCCCTAATACCTGGGCTGGAGGTATTCTCTGTGGGCTTGCTGGTATTTTAGCTGATGTTTGTTTTATCCCTCGTTGTATTTTTAGGTGGCAAGATATAGTTATTGGAGCCCCACAGTATTTTGATAGAGATGGAGAGGTCGGAGGTGCGGTGTATGTTTACATTAACCAGCAAGGCAGGTGGAATAATGTGAAGCCAATTCGTCTCAATGGGACCAAAGATTCCATGTTTGGCATTGCAGTAAAAAATATTGGTGACATTAATCAAGATGGCTACCAAGGTAGGTAATAGATTGCGAAACAGTTATGCTGCTCATAGGTAGATTATTTGATTGTCTAAGATGATGAGTGCTTATGGCATCTTATTTTGAAATGTTGTATTGGAACATTTTTAAAATGTAGCGTTTGTTGAAATGTGATGTCCTCAACAGATATTGCCGTTGGAGCTCCCTATGATGATCTGGGAAAGGTTTTTATCTATCACGGGTCCCCGAACGGAATAAACACCAAGCCAACACAGGTAACCAGACAGCCTGGATTTCTACAATAAGGGTCTTAGCTTTTTGCCTTGTAATAGGGCATTTGGGTTTATGTGCATTTTCGCGCTACTCATGTTTTATTTACAAATCTATAATAGTGTGAATTTTGTAGTTAAAAAATGTACTATTAGAAGATAGCTTGGAAATAGATACAAATGCAATGATGTAGATGTGCTTATTTAAATTGTAAAATTTCTTAGATAAATTAGGAGTTGAAGTAATACAAAGGAAAAGATGATTTTGCCGGGACAGCACAAATAGATGGAAATAGGATATCTTTCCTTTAGCAGCATACTAAATGGAGGTAAAAATGGGGCAAGTGAAATAGATGATTGTGATTACATGGAGACTTGAGACTCCAAAAATTAAAAATTGCTTTTGAGAAGGATAAGACATTTGGAGGGCAGGCAGAGAGGTTTGTTTGGTATATAGTAAAGAAGCTCATCAAAACTTGTCTCAAAACCTTTGAGATATAATGTAAATCAGATGACTTCTATGAAATAAAATATATGAAGTGTTGGATAACATGTAGACTTAGTTATAACTCATTTATAATTTAGTATCATTTATAAGCGAACTCTTGAACTTCAGTTTAAAAGAAACCATGTGGCTTTTTGAAAGCACAGAGAAGCTCGTTTTGGTGGGCCAGTCGTTCATCCTGATGCCTTGTTCATTTCAGATTCTTGAGGGTAAAACACCTTATTTTGGATATTCAATTGCCGGAAATATGGACCTTGATAGAAATTCCTACCCTGATGTTGCTGTTGGTTCACTCTCAGACTCAGTAACTGTGTTCAGGTATGCGATCTCTGACTTCAGTGAAGCATGTTCAGTAATCTGGTTACACTCAGATTTTGACCCTTTTAATTGAAAATTGTAATACCTGAATTTCAGAGTCAAAAGCTTGTATGAATTTTGAAGATTTTTCTTTTGACAGTGGTATAACAATGTGACAAAACATGCTTTGTAAAATCTTGCTAATTTTGAATTGAGGAAAAAGTCAGAATTGGTGAAAATTCTACTTCATAAATATTTTTAAAACCTTATTTTTTGGTAAAAACTGAAACATAAAATTTGACAGGACAAAGCTTATAAGGGAGGAAATAAGCATCCCCTGTATTTAATACCCATTAGTAAGCTCCAAAATCTTGGTTTACATCCTTTTAGTCCTTTGTTTGCTATGAACATACATGTATATTTAACAAAACCGAGATCATAACGTACATATTGTTTTATAACCTGCTTTTGTCAGTTTGTAATGCATTAGTGGACTTCTTCCATGTAAGTGAGTTTATAACGTACAGGTGTTTTTTCCCCTTTCGTTGAGCACTTTTCTGAAATGAAGTTTATGGCTGCCTATAAGGCGTCACATGGCTGGGTCCTAATTTAGTTAAGAACTGCCATACTGTCATTGGATATTTATGTTGCTTTCCAGGTTTGTTTTTGATGATACACAAAGCTGGTAAAATCTTGACTTTTGTTCATGTCCTGAATTATTTCCTTATGATAAATTCCTAAAAGTGAATTTCAAAAGTCAAAGGGCATATGTGTTTTCAGACTTTGGATTCAGATTCACCAAAATGACCTCCAGAAGGGCTACAGTAGTTTGCCCATCACCTTTGCTTGAGTCCCCCTTTTCACTGCTGGGAATCAGCATTAAAAATCATTTATTTTGGGGGCGCCTGGGTGGCGCAGTCGGTTAAGCGTCCGACTTCAGCCAGGTCACGATCTTGCGGTCCGTGAGTTCGAGTCCCGCGTCGGGCTCTGGGCTGACAGCTCAGAGCCTGGAGCCTGCTTCAGATTCTGTGTCTCCCTCTCTCTCTGCCCTTCCCCTGCTCATGCTCTTTCTCTCTCTCTCAAAAATAAATAATAAACATTACAAAATAAATAAATAAACTTTAAAAAATAAAAATGTTTTAGGCAGAAGGTATGTTAAAATATATCCTTCTGATATTTATGTCACATTAAAGCTTTAATACTATCATACATGAAATACTCTTGCATCTGTAGCAATTGGTTATAAGATTCTGTGGATTTTTGTCTCTTAAATATGCTCTCAAAACTTTAATTAGAAATATATCTAGAAATATATCTAGAATTTAATTAGAAATATATCTGGCATCTTAGAAACCAGCAGCTGTCTGAAATAACAATAGAAAGGTAAATAATTGAGATAAAAGGAAATCTACAAATGAGAATGTGGGCAGCATTTGTCCTTTTATATAGGCTTCCACCTTGCCCACGAATGTTCTCATGCCTTTTCTAGCCTACCGATAGATGGAGTCCAGAAGTTCCAGTTATCTGTAAGGGATTTGGAATGCTTATCAAACATCTTACCCAAGACGGCTAGGTTACCAGAAGACTGCCGAAGTCAGTCTAACTGGATCCATGTGGTAATAAAACCATGGAACCCATTCTGAGTTCTGGCTGAGGAGTGATGGAAGTGTGAGGGGTCTGTCTCCCCATCCACTTACACTCCCAGCCACCGTCTAGTTGGATTTCTCGTACCTGCGGCAGAGCTCAGGACGTGGGCTGGGGGTGACCCCACTGGCTGTGGGGAGTAGGGGGGAAGATGGAAGGCAGAGCAAGGATGTTTTCATATGGTGAGAAGGACCAAAGGTGTGGGATTACAGCTTCTTGAGCATTTGCGAGGTCGGGGTTAAGGCAGGGCAGAAAAAAGGCAAAGGGCTTGAAGTTTCTGCTTACAGAGATACTGTTGGGGCAGAAAAGTTGTGATCCATTCTGGTGGCAAGAGGACAAAGGCTTGAGGCTGGGGATGGGAGCAAGGAAGGGCAAATGTTTTAGGATGGGTATCCGAGAGCTAAGGATTGCCTGTAATAATACAATTCATGTATGTCGAAACCCTGATTGCATCCCAGGTGTTGGGTGTATATGGGGTTTTAACCTTTTTGAACGTATTTTGGCAAATTTAAAACATGTCCGTATTCTTTGACTCAGAAGTTCCACTAGGAGTTTATCCTACAGGTAAATTCAAACGTGTGCCGAGAAGCAGGTACAAGGATGTTTGTCAGAGCCGGAAGCCCAAAAACAGCATCAAATGTCTACCCATTAGGGACTGGTTAAATAAATGATGTTGTGTGGGGACAGAGCAACACCACCAGCTGCGAGAAACCGTAAACTAGATCTATGGATAGATGGGAGAAGGCCTCTGAAATGTTAGAAAAAGCAACATTCAGAACAAGAAGCAAGTAAAGTTCCCATTGAAGAAAAGCATATGTATGTTTCTATATTTAACTTTAGGTAATATTTTTAACAGAAACACAAAGACCAAATAGGTTTCTGGAAGGACATACATACCGGGCCACTTGGGGGTTTGGATGGGGACAGAGACCTAACACTTACCTGAAAATTCTAGAACTTTTACATATCACACATATTACTTACCATTTAAAAACTCTGCTAAAACTATAAAACATTTTATAATTATAAAATGTTATATTTAAAACTTAAAAAAAAATTGTGTCATCAGGTTTTCAATGGTGTCTGTTATTTTCTTTGGCAGTGGGGAACATTTTTCCCCCCCTCTGGTTTTTAAGATGTTGTAGGCAGCCGATAGCATGTAAATTCATCTCCCACTCAAGGTAGCAAAAGGCTAAGCCTGTGTTTTTTTATTCCTTTGTTTTCAGGTCCCGGCCTGTGATTAATATTCAGAAAACCCTCACCGTAACACCGAACACGATTGATCTCCGCCAGAAAATGTTCTGTGGGGCACCTAGTGGGATATGGTGAGAGCTTTGGCTTTGTGTATGTAACCTCCTTAGTGTTGTGTTTTTGTTTTTTGTTTTTTGTTTTTTGGTTTTTTTTTTCAACGTTTATTTATTTTTGGGACAGAGAGAGACAGAGCATGAACGGGGGAGGGGCAGAGAGAGAGGGAGACACAGAATCGGAAACAGGCTCCAGGCTCTGAGCCATCAGCCCAGAGCCCGACGCGGGGCTCGAACTCACGGACCGCAAGATCGTGACCTGGCTGAAGTCGGACGCTTAACCGACTGCGCCACCCAGGCGCCCCTGTTTTTTGTTTTTTTAAGTTTCTTAATTTTAAGAGTGAGCATGAGCAGGGGAGAGGCAGAGAGGGAGAGAAACAATCCCAAGCTGAACCTGATGTGGGGCTTGATCTCACGAACTGTGAGATATGACCTGAGCCAAAATTAAGAGTCGGACGCTTAACCGACTGAGCCACCCAGGTGCCCATGACCTCCTCAGTTTCACAGCCCTGCTTTATGATGACCCGATTGCCCTGGGGAGCCATAGGCAAGGGTAGACAGAAATGGGCAAAGGGGACAGGGATTCTCAAGTGAATATATAACATTTTACTCATCGGTGGGCAGTGGGGTATTTGAGAGTTGGGGAACATGGAGTTTTTTTCTGCTGTAGTAATGGATCTTTTAAGGAATATGTGTTTGATTTTATACAGCCTCCAGGTGAAGGCCTGTTTTGAATATACTGCCAAACCCACAGGTTACAATCCTTCGATATGTGAGTACCCAGTACATTTAAAAATTCTGTATTTTCTATCTGCCAGGGTGAAAGTTCTGCATAAATAACGGAAAAATAAAAACTGCAGTGGCCAAGCTGGGTTCATAAATTCGTGTTTACGGAATTCAGCGTATCTGTTGTCTTCTCTTTAATCAGGAGGGAATAACACTCCATTTGGTCCTCATTTGGATTTTCCAGAGCAGATGGTTTAGGACAGGATGCCTTGGGAGAGCAGTCATTTGCTACCACAACTGTTTCCTCCATTTCTGCCTTTGAAGAGCCATGTGGAAAATTGGTTTTGTGGCTGTGAGGTGGTGGGGGGTGGTTAGAGAAGAGTGAGAGCCACAGCCTGAGCGTTGCACAGAATTGCCGCCTTAGCCTCTTTTCACTCCTTTGTCCCCTCCCGGAGGCCTCCACGGCCTGGAACACCCACGCTGTGTCCCTGAGTGCAGATTCCTGCAAGGCTGGAAGGCCGGTCATGAGAATTCAGAGCCCTGGGCTCTGCTCCTGGTTCCAGCTCCGAGGCTGGCCGACCGTGCCGCACAGAGCAAGTCTCTTAATATTTGAGTTTGCATTTTCCTGTCAGTAAGAAAAATGCCTGTAATAGAATTACTACAGAGGATTGTGGTGACAGCAAAGGAGATGCTGTGGTGAAAGCTGCTTGTCATTTATAAGGTATTATTCTGCTCCCTTTCCCTACAATCCAAACAGGATTTCTGCCCCAGGATTAGACAAGGCTAATGGTACTCTAACAGGAGTGCTCGTCACCAAAGCCTTCTGTGCTATGTTTTAGTAACAGCCATGAGTTTTCAGGTGTAAGCCACCTGCTGCAGCTCCAGAGGCAAGACGGGTGCACGGGAATTGGAAGAAAACCATTTCCCAAAGAGCAGGTACAAAGAGTGACGGTGACCTCCATCCTGGGTCAGGCGGTAGTCCCCGAGGCCTGCGGTGAGGGCGTAGCATGCTACCAGGGGCAGCTTTCTGAAGGGACAGGGTGGCGTTCATTTTTTACTGGAGCTAATGAGCTTTCTTAAGTTTCCTCCTTGTTACCTAAAGTATTACTCCGTTTCTTTATTAACGGTATATCCCTTACGATGTCCCAGGATTTGGCAAACATGTCTGTCTCCACCCAGCTCACATTGTCATAGGCCCCCTTTTTGTATGTTAAGCCTCCGTCTTTCCATATTTTGAGCCATCCTCAGGCAGTTTCTTTACCTCCCTGATCTCTGTAGGCCCCTCTTCTGGGCTGTCTGCCGCCATAGCCTCTCTCGCTGGGATCTGCAGACCTTGCCTGAAGTGTGCTTGGTGTGGCTGTGTCATAGCCTGTGCCCTTTGCCTTTTGACGTGGCTGGTATTTTATTCAGTACTGGAAACGATTCTTTGCTTGGCGCCCGCTGAGAAGAAAACATCTTCTATGGTCTCTCACACCCCGTCATCCTTTCAGTATCTTTTGTGTTATTTTTACCCAAATGCAGTACCTCACCACTTGTCTGTTTGGATAACAGGCATTTTACCTCTGGGTTTGGAGTAGACTAGAGAGACCAGGAGAAATTGCAATTCTCTGACTAGAGGAGGAGAGGAAATCGGGAGACATCTTTCTCAGTCAGTCAGTCATTTTCCCATACATCTCTGACCACAGACGTGAAACCTCCTCAAGAACTCCCCATCTCCTCCCACATCAAACATTTCTATACAGTCACGAACTTCATTCTAGCTTTCGTGCAGCATTTGATGCCCTGGGTATGCAATTCATATTCAGCAACTACTCCATTAACCAAGTGTTTATGAACAACTCCATTAGCCAGGTGTTTACCGACGGCCTAATATGGATAGAACTTTTTTCTGTGAAGACATTTAGAGGGACCCTGTTTTTCATTTCCTGTACTTCCTGTAATTCTAAATCAAATAGAACTTCCACAAAGCTATATGAGTTGATATATCTCAAATCTGTTCCCAGTGTCTGAGAATGTGAGCTTATTGTTTGATCAGGCTGTTTTAACTCCATAGTCCTCAGATGCGGTGTTCCATACATACAGATATTTATAATTGAGCCTTAATGAGTATTCTACTTGGCTTGCCCCTCAAAAGGTCAGCAAAGGTGGCCTGCAAGGATTTTAAGATGATGTGAACTGTCTGGAGGGTTAGGGAAGGTTAGAGTGGGCCTGGTAGATAAACGGTTTTAATGCACCCACACCCTCCCCTACTTTTGCTGTGAGGGGCACTCAGCATGTGAGCCTTCATCTGGTTCATTGTGAAGTTAACAGGTCATTGATAAATGGATGGTGTCAAGGCTACAAGGCTAAAATGGAGGCGCATTCCATTTGGCAGAAATTACTATTGAAAGTGTCAGTGTCTCTAAATTTTGGTCTCACACATCCGACTGGCTATTGTTTCGGCATAAGAATAACGTCACGTTGTTTGTGCACATGCCTGTGTGTGCATTGGTGTGCATGTTGGTGTTGTGCCAGTCACTCCCGCTTCTGTTCGTCTGTTCTAAAAATCATACTTACATCAGGTGTTGTCCTGTTGCTGGGGAACACAGTGGCGGGCAGACCGATGTGGTCCCTGTCTACGCTTTTGCCTGGGGAAGACGGTCGGGCGATCACAGCACAGTAGCTAAGTGCACTGGCTGGGGAAATAGAATACTGTCGGATCCCCCTGGAGAGGCCGGGAAAGTCTTCCTGGAGGAACTGATGTCCACGCTGAGATCTGAAGGAGGAGTCGAGTTAGCCAGGCAGTCGGGGGGAAGTGGAGAGGGAGGGGTCCAGCTGGCAGAAGAAGAGAGTGACTGAAGCAGAGGCCTAGAGGAAGTGGGAACCTGGACATCTAAGAGGCCTTCATCAAGCAGTTGTCTTGTGTGTTTGTGACAGAGACTTAGAAGCTGGAGCTGCCTCTGTCCCTCACTGTATGATCCTGGGCCAGTCTCCTACCTCTGGGGGCGTCCCGTTTCTTCATCTGCAAGAAAAGGGTATTAAAATAGATGTTCTTTGAGGCCTCTTCTGAACTCCAGCATGAATATTAGAACATGGGTGGTTCATTTTCTACATTTTCTGGAGAAGTTTAGTTTTGTTTTGTTTTCTTTTCTTTTCTTGAGGCTGCCTTCTGTGGCCCTGTACACACTTTGGTTTTCTTCCCCTCCTGATGGTTAGTGAGTGATTAATGAACGAATGTAAGTTATTTCAATATTGTCCCATAAAGAAACACAGTAGCTACATCCAGCAAACCAGCAGAGAATGCATTCTGAGGTCAAGAAATGAGATTTTGATCGTCCAAATCCTGGCTTGCCCTCTGAGCTCCATTGGTACAGATAATCAGGAACAGGATGTGCCTTCGAGGAGGTTGGAAACTTTGGTTGTGGGAGATACAGTAGCTGGGCCCTCTAGCTTCTAAAAGGAATATGTTTTATCTTTTAATTCTTTTAAGTGAAAAGTCTCCTATTAAAAGACTTCTCTAATATCGATTATTCCCATTTGGTCAACATTTTATCAAGTGCATCTTAAACTTTAACATGTATAAGAACCATCTGATGGTCCTGTTAAAATGTAGATTCTGGTTAACTAGGTCTGGCTGGGGCTTGAGATTCTGAATTCCCAACAGACCTGAGGAGACCTGGTTCAGAGACCTTTTGTTAATATGCAGACATGGACCCACATAAGCAACAGACAGCTGAATGGGAATCAGTGTCTGCCTTTAAGGAGTGTTGGATCCCCCATTATCTTTAGTTCTCTAGGAGTTGTTGAAATTTAGCCGGAAATCCTTGGATGCTGCTCAGAGGTTTTGACTTATTCTCGAGCTCCCCCAGGTGGCTCAGTGGAAATGTAACTTCAGATAAACTGTTAACAGCAGTGGGCAGGAAAGGACAGCTTGATTTGAAACACCATAAATCAGTCAAAATGTACATTATCAGGAAATATGAAGAGCCCCAAGGGCAATGGGAAAAGTATTCTTCTGCAAGGAACTAAACGCAAAAGGGAACTCCCCATACTTCTGGCTGAACTGTACGTGGATGCACTTAAAGTTCATATGATTTTGTTCATTTTATCTAGCCATTTTGGGTACACTTGAGGCGGAAAAGGAGAGAAGAAAATCTGGGCTGTCATCAAGAGTTCAGTTTCGAAACCAAGGCTCTGAGCCCAAGTATACTCAAGAGCTAACTCTGAACAGGCAGAAGCAGAGTGCGTGCATGGAGGAGACCCTCTGGCTGCAGGTGAGGCCCACAGACAGTCACGTCTGCTGTTAGGACAGAAGTTGGGTCTTATGGTGGCATATGTAGATTTCTGAAATTTATGCCAGCGGCTTATTATTCAGTACGAAAGAAAGCATTGCGGGTGCTTAGGGCTCAGCTGGTGAAGTGTCCAACTTCAGCTCAGGTAGAGATCTCATGATTCGTGGGTTCGACCCCACACTGGGCTCTGTGCTGACAGCTCAGAGCCTGGAGCCTGCTTCGGATTCTGTGTCTTCCTCTCTCTCTGCCCCTTCCCTACTTGTGCTCTCTCCCTCTTTAAAAAATAATAACAAAATTAAAAAATAATAAAAAAGGAAATCATTGTTTGCCCAGGAGCATTGACACCATGCTTAACTCTGCATACTTTTCAGGAAAATATCAGAGATAAACTACGCCCCATTCCCATAACTGCTTCAGTAGAGATCCAGGAGCCAACCACACGGAGGAGAGTGAATTCACTTCCAGAAATTCTTCCGATTCTGAATTCAAACGAACCCAAGACAGTTCATAGAGATGTAAGTCTTTCTGATTTTTGTATGGCCAAAGCTTTTGCCGTGTTATTATGTTACATCACATGTCTTTGAAGGCAGTATGACTAGTGATTTGCTTTAAAATCTATTCCTTTGTATTAAGTAAAGCTTTTTAATATATGCACAGTTTGGTTGAGATTTGTTTCCCAAATTAATAGTGAGAATAGAAACATACGGAATACAATTTGGAACCAGAGTATTGTTCTGAATAATTTTTGGCCACTGGAACTTACTGAGACTATAATTGGCAGAACTTACTCTCACTTCAAGTTTCTCTTGTAGCCGTATGTACAAAGAAAAATACATTGCATTTTACCATTGAGAACACTAAAATGTAGAAAACAAACTTGTTAGTCTGAACATTAAAATCAAGCACCACAGGGGCACCTGGGTGGCTCAGTTGGTTAAGCGTCTCTTGGTTTCCACTCCAGTCATTGATCTCACGGTTCATGGGTTCGAGCCCTGTTGAGCCTGCTTGGGATTCTCCGTCTCCCTCTGTCTCCGCCCCTCCCCCTGAGCTTGCTCGCACATGCACGTGTTCTGTCTCTCTCTCTTTCTCAAAAAATAAATAAACTCAAAAAAAGTCAAGGCATATAACAATTCAGCAAGGCAGAAAAAGATTAGCCATAAAATAGTCATCTAGTGGCTAATGTAGCCTAGCCTATGTAATCTTGGGAAGAAAAATTAACGTGGCTTGCCGATGCTTCATATGAGGTGGGGTCTACTTGTTAGGGCTTATGGTAGTGGCCATACAGGGTTAGGCTGGAGAGCTGTGGCATCTTGGTCTGTCATTGTGCACTTGCTGTCATAATCCAGTTGGTGCTGGAGCATCCACTCTGAGGCTCTTGGTTCTGGTGGCCCACGGGTGAAGCCTTTCAGCAGGGAGACCTGCTTCAGTCTACACGTTGCCAGTCTTCATTGTCACAAAGTGTGGTTCCTTACACTATCGTATACTTTTTCGTAGACTTTGGATGTTATCATCACGTGAATGTTTCTTGTGTCTATTCCTAGCTCTGTAGTCCAGTTAAACATAACAGGCAGGGAGGCTGTTTTCCTGTTTATCAGTGTGATTCTTGAGCACCCGTAGGCACTGTACCATTTGCTTTCCTGATCTTAAACTCTGCTTCCTCATTTGTACAGTGGAGCCCGTAACAATATCCTCCTAAGTCTGTTGTGAGGATTGAGTTAAAATATGTAGTCATGTGTTAGCATCATCATTATTGTTGGTAATTCTTACAGTATCCCTAGCAAGTAGGGTGGTGGTATCCCCATATTACCTAAGGTGAAACTTAGCCTCTGAAAGGTTAAGTGAATTCCCCCAAGCCACATGGCTAAGTGAGTGGCAGAGCCAGGATTGAACATGGACCTGTGTGGCTGCAGGGCTCACGCTCTTTACTACACCTCAATGCCATGGCCAAAGTGTTCTTAAAGCGTGGTTCTGTTAAAGTACAGTGTGGGCGTTGGACGCATGGCAAAGTACCTTTGAAGCTTGTGCTGTGGTAACTGTCACACAGGGAAAGGACTGTGTGGAAACAGCCAGTCACTGTTGAAGGTCCTAAATGGCATAAATTACAATGGTTTTGTTTTCCTACAGGTGCACTTCTTAAAAGAGGGATGTGGAGCCGACAATGTATGTAACAGCAACCTTAAACTAGAATATAAATTTTGTACCCGGGAAGGAAATCAAGACAAATTTTCTTATTTACCAATGTAAGAATCGCTCTGTCATCCTAGCAAAAATGACTGCTTTGCAGTGGGTTACTGAAAATGTACTGAGGGCTCTGTCATTTTTCTTGTTTTTTGTGTTTTTTTTTTTTTTGCATTGTTTTTTTAATAGTCAAAAAGGTGTCCCAGAACTAGTTCTAAAAGACCAGAAGGACATTGCTTTAGAAATCACAGTGACAAACAGCCCTTCCAATCCAAGGAACCCCACAAAAGACGGCGATGATGCTCATGAAGCTAAACTCATTGCAACTTTTCCGGACACTCTGACTTACTCGGCCTACAGAGAATTGAGGGCTTTCCCTGTAAGTGTTTTTGGAGAGCTGTGAGGAGGAAACACCCAGAGCTGTGCAGCAAGTGAATGCATTGTGATCTCGTGTTTTTTTGTTACAGGAGAAACAGTTGAGTTGTGTTGCCAATCAGAACGGCTCACAAGCAGACTGTGAACTTGGAAATCCTTTTAAAAGAAATTCCAGTGTAGGTGATGCCTTTACATACTGTATTGTACTGTTCTACGTGCCATTACAGCGTTGACATGCTTGATCTCTGGTAACATCTCTTTCTATTTGTTTAGGTGACTTTTTATTTGATTTTAAGTACAACTGAGGTTACCTTTGACACCACAGATCTGGATATTAATCTGAAGCTGGAAACGTAAGCGTTTCTTCAACCTTTCCATTCAGAATTATTTCATGAAAACACAGCCAAAGAACCAGCTCTGCTCGAACTCCTAAAAGAAGTGTAATTGTAATGAGAAAACTGACGGTTAAAATGAAACCCTATTGTTTCCTTTTCATTTTCAGAACAAGCAATCAAGATAATTTGGCTTCAATTACAGCTACAGCAAAAGTGGTTATTGAACTGCTTTTATCGGTCTCTGGGTAAGTGTTTGTGTTTAGCATAACAAATCAGTGTTTAAAAGAACCGTTTACAATCCTGCTAAAACTGGTGTTTTTTAATTTAACAGAGTTGCTAAACCTTCCCAGGTGTATTTTGGAGGAACAGTTGTTGGTGAGCAAGCTATGAAATCTGAAGATGAGGTGGGAAGTTTAATAGAGTATGAGTTCAGGGTGAGTTGAAGCAGTTGGTCTTCCGTATTATATATACTAAAAGCTAACATATACTATATATGGTGATATGTGATGTAATTTTAATAAATGTGGATATGGATTTTAGTATGTAATATCAATATTAAGCAATATTAGTAAATAAGGATGATAAATGCTCAGTTAAAAGTGAGTTCACCAATTTTTAAGCAACAGACTGGCTTACGGTAAAAGTTTTATTCTCCACAATGAAGAACACAACCGTCTATTCAACATAGGACTTTCAAAATCCAGTTCAGTTTGGCCATTTTCCTCTTAGAGAGTTTTAATGTGTAAGTGGTGTAGAGACCAAGGAACACCTCGCCCCTCCCCAGAGTCTGTCTGTAAAACAAAAATCTCAAAGTACTTCATATCTGGCTTTAGAATGTGTTATGACTCATTTCTTCCTCCACCATAAGGATATCTTTCTTACTGTGTGTGGCTAATGTTCCCTAACATTTCACAAGCCCAGTGCCAGAGAGGAAGACTACCGATTGCTCTGAAGCATTTCAAAATAGGAGTCACACAGTGCCTCTAAGTCTGGTTGGATGAACAGAAACGCGTAGGACAGAGGTGGCTCATACCTCATCCGTGGATTTGGGACTGAGATGGCAAAAATGTGCCCACCCCTGTCCCCAGCAGGATGAAGGGGTTGAATTCTGTTGTGTGTGTGTGTGTCTCAGCATCATAGACACAGCTGTGACAGGTGGTGGCGGTGGCGGTGGCCGTGATGATGCCTGCGCAGGGGTGGCTGAGAGCCGCGTCTCTGGGCTCCGCAGCCGTCCCCGCGCACAGACAAAGAGAGCTCGTGCCTCTTTCGGCTTCTGCTGCAGGAAGTTACTGTGTCCCCAGCTCGGACTCCTGATTCGCGGCTGTCATAATGGTTTTTACTCAGACTCTGCGTTGCTACCCAAGCCTCTCCTGGGTAGTAGAGGACAGAGCCTGCTTCATGTTTACAGTGGGAGGGGCTTCCCAGAAGCAGGTTATTGGTGACTTCCCGAGTGTGTTGAGGGTGTGGCGTATCTACACCACAGATGCTGTTGCACACGCTAGTTCCTGGGTGGGAATGAGCAATCATTTCTCTTTACCTTTTTTAGGCATCATTCTCTGTTTTTGGACCCCATATCGGTAGTCTCAATTTTTGGAGCCTATACTTTCACTGTAGGATTATGCCAGATATTTTGGGTTTTTTTTTTTTTTTTTTTTTTTCCCCTTGGCAACAGGAGCTGCTACTTAATTTTATGTTGAGAGAATTACACTGAGATATATAATACGTATTATTTTCTAACAGGTTATTAACTTGGGTAAACCTCTTAAAAACCTCGGCACAGCAACCTTGAATATCCAGTGGCCAAAAGAAATTAGCAATGGCAAATGGTTGCTTTATTTGGTGAAAGTAGAATCCAAAGGCTTGGAAAAGATAGCTTGTGAGCCGCAAAGTGAAATAAACTCCCTGAAACTAAAGGTATGTTGATGGATTTATCTCCTGTCTCCATCGGTGTAAATAGAGAAGCTAACCTTTGAGGGGAAAATCATCTTTTTCCTTAGGAAACTGACATAGTGGCATGTTGACTTTTTCTCTGGTGTCAGTTTCTCTGTTACAGTTGAGTATCCAAGTCAGGCTGAGGGTTGCTGCTGATTAGTGATCGTATGGCAGGGTCATTCAGCACTTGTTGAAGGAAATGACGCTTCCTGGAGTTTTACAGCCCAGCATGACCTATAAAGAGAACTAGGATATGCTTCTGGGGGCTGGCCAGCCAGTGTTAACTCCCGGGAGAACCAAACTCATTACAAAGGATATTGGCACCTTAGCAAGTGACCTTCAGAGCTTTCATTCTTATTTTTTTTTTTTTTTTAATGTTTATTTATTTTTGAGACAGACAGAGCATGAATGGGGGAGGGTCAGAGAGAGGGAGACACAGAATCCGAAACGGGCTCCAGGCTCTGAGCTGTCAGCACAGAGCCCGACGCGGGGCTCGAACTCACGGACAGCGAGATCATGACCTGAGCTGAAGTCGGCCGCTCAGCCGACTGAGCCACCCAGGCACCCCTCTTATTTTTTAAAATAGTGAATACTTAGTCGAGTCTTTATTGTGTCTCAGACACTGTGCTAAGCATTTTATTTGCTTTTTCTCATTTCATTCCCTTGATAGGCCTTTAAGGTATTTTCCTTATCCCTACCACTTCATAGATGAGGAAACTGAGGTTCAGAGAGATTAACGTTTTAAGAATCAGCTCGGCAGTTAAGAGGCAGATTCTGCATTCAAGCTCAGCTCCGCCTGTTTTCAGAGCCTGTGTTCTTAACTGCACAGTACTGGTGCATATAACGGGTTTATCATCTATGCTCCAGTTGGAGGATCTGCTTTGTTATTGCATGTCTGTTTCTTTTAAGTTGTAGAGTGACTCAGGTATGACTAGTGTTAACAGTTGGTGGCTTATAGAAGTATCCTCTGTTCATCAACTTTGAAAAACAAGATGGTCCGGGGGTGCCTGGGTGGTTGAGTTAGTTGAGCGTCTGACTCTTGATTTTGTCTCAGGTCATGATCCTAGGGTTGTGAGATCGAGCCTCATGTTGGGCTGTGTGCTGAGAGTGGAACCTGCTTAAGATTCTGTCTCTCTCCCTCTGTGTCCCTCTCCCCAGATCACTCTCTCTCTAAAATAAAATTAAAAAAAAAAAAAAAAAGGAAACCCAAGATGGCCCATTACTCTCAATCCTGTCTTAAGGAAAATGCTATTTTGAAACAGAATTCTTACATGGCTTACTTTTCAGTACTCTACTTTGAATAAGTCACTGACTAGTTCTTTTGCTTTTTTCCTTGTTCTTCAGTGTCATTTATTTATTCAAGATGTGCTGATTTTGTACCATACATTAGTTACTGAGCTGGGTGCTAAAGATAAAGCAATGAAATCTGATGCCTGAACTCAGGGTACTCAGTCTGGTGAGGAGACAGAAGAACATTGAAAGCCTCTTTCTTTGCCTGAGTTTTGAAGTCAGAGTGGGAATAAAGGACCTTAGTCAATAAACTCGCAATGAGATCGGAACATTTGTGGACTTTACACTTAAATTATTTCTGTGCCTTTGATGACAGGAGACGGGCAGACGTTAATTGCTGATTACGTGAATTTGGCGTTATTTGGGAGGGAGGGCTCAAGGGTTTGTATGCTAGGGACAAAGAATTACATTAAGTAGAACTAGTTTGGATATAATTTCTTTTCAGGAGTCTTACAACTCAAGAAGGAAACGGGAAATTGCTGAAAAACAGACAGATGATGGCAGAAAATTTTCTTTATTTGCTGAAAGAAAATATCAGACCCTTGTAAGTATTTTTTCAAGAGCCGGGACTGTTTGACAGATGGTGGCGGGAAGGTCTTCCCTGTACTGTTGGATTTTAACTGCCCCTCTTATGTCCTGTCCAGAATTGCAGCATGAACGTGAACTGTGTGAACATAAGCTGTCCGCTGCGAGGGCTGGACAGCAAGGCCTCTGTTGTCCTTCGCTCGAGGTTATGGAACAGCACGTTTCTAGAGGTTTGGTCCTGCCGTGAGGCTGTCCCCTGCAAGTCATTTGTTGTTTCTTAGGACATCTCTCACTTCCTTAATGCATTTGCTAACTTTGTCTCCAAACAGGAATATTCCAAAATGAACTACCTGGACATTCTCGTCCGGGCTTCCATTGATGTCGCTGCCGCTGCTGAGAATATCAAACTGCCACACGCAGGCACTCAGGTGAGAGGTCCCCCTGTCTTGCCTGAACTCGGAGAAAATCACTCTGTCTCTGCCCTGTGCCCCAGCCTGAGGACATGCTACCGTGGCACTCATTTCGCTCACAGCACCGTGACCCCTCCTTCAGGAGAAGTCAGATGATGCTTTAAGGTGCTGCCACCCCAAGCTGTATTTTAATAGAATCATTGGAAAAAGAAGTACCTCTGGGGTCATCTAGTTCTGCAGTGCACGTGGCAGACTGGAGAGCTATTAGCCCCGTGAAAGAATGGGTGCACCTCCCACCTCTGTAGAAACCCCAAGTCTTAGACCATCCCTGATGCCGTAGTCATCGCTGGGAGTGTCCCCGCTGATGGTCACCACCACTTTATGGAGCAGCTCATGGCACGTGTGGCCAGCTGCAGTTATTGGAAAAGATCTCGTTACATGTGAATCCAGAGGTGAATCTTATAAAATCGGTCCCTGGTTATGCACCTTGGCACAAGTCCCAAATGAGCCCTCTCTCTTAGCCACGTAGCAGCCTTTGGAATAACTGAAGGAAACGTAGATGCCCCTTGGACATGCCTTTCCTTCCGTTCAGAGCGAAGCATCCACCTCTTCAGTTACCCGTCATGCCAGGCCCTCTCCTCCTGGGTTGGCGCTGGTCCGGCAGTGTGACTCCCACATGGGCAGAGTGTGGACCTGCTGTCTGCCTGGTTCGCCTCACCCTGAGGCCCCGAACTCCAGACACCTCGGCCCCACGCTTCTGTCAGCCTAAAACTTGGTCTTATGGTGAACATGGGAGACTGTGTTTGCACTTCTAGCGGCTACGGTTTGTGTTCTGCTGAAACTTCCCGGTGTTTTCAAAAGAATGTGCTGTCAAGCTATAGCTCCCATATCCTGTCCTTGAGCAATTTTTAAAAATCTAAATGTATACCTTTTAATATTTTTTAACGTTTATTTATTTTTGAGAGACAGAGGCAGAGTGGGTTAGGGGCAGAGAGAGAGGGAGACACAGAGTCTAAAGCCGGCTGCAGGCTCTGAGCTGTTAGCACAGAGCCTGACGTGGGGCTCAAACCTACCAAGTGCGAGATCGTGACCTGAGCCGAAGTCAGAAGCTTAACTGGCGGAGCCCCCCAGACGCCCCTAAATGCATGCCTTTAAATGTGTCCTTACGTTTTATGTGATTTGCTTGTGGTCTGTCATTTCAGTTCACAGAGTAGTTCTGAGTCTTGATCATTTGCCCTGGTAGTGTTCTATGCCTGCAAGGTTTTATCTTTTTCAAAGCTGAGAGGCATGCCTTCTCTGGCCTCACCCAGGCAATTGAGAAAAATGCTTCACGGGACTGGGAGCAGTGGCTTCGGGGGCACACTGGAAAGGGTTTCTTGTGGGGGTCTGTAGCCCACAGGGGCTTCTGTCATGCTCTCAAGATACAGTGACTGCATGTCATAGACCAGGATGTTTTACAAGAGACTGGAGAAAAAGATTGTGACTTACTGTTCTTAAACTGATCTACTGATGTGCCTATAGAAGTGTTTTGGCTTCAGTCCTTTGAGCCAGCAGTGAGCTCTCCTGAGCACTAGTTTCTGAATACAGTGATTTTTAGCTGTTAAAACCTATCATCCAAACTAGAACACATTTGTCTTTTTGTCTGGGGCAAATGCTAAACTGGGCAGGATGCTGGGACAAGGGATATAAATTAGGACTGTCCTAGGCTCACGAGGACATACGTCACCCTGGCCCTAGATTATCTTTGCATGTTATTCCAGCCCACCTTTCTGCCTCTTATCAATAAGGCATCATAGAGGACGGTCAGTGGAGCCATAACCTTCCTGAGAAGCCCTTCTCTACCCTGACTGGAGGCAGCTGCGATAGCTTGCTAGAACTTTAAATCAGTAAGCCTGAGGGGCACCTGGGTGGCTCAGTTGGTAAGCGTCTGCCTTTTGGTTTCGGCTCAGGTCATAATCTGCTGGTTTGGGAGTTCGAGCACTGCCGTGGGCTCTGTGCTGACAGTGCAGAGACTGCTTGGGAATCTCGCTCCTCTCTCTCCTTCCCACTCCTGCTTGTGTGCACTCTTCTCTCAAAATAAATAAACACTTAAAAAAACAAACAAACAACAGTAACCCTGAGAATCACTGAGTTTTTAGAGCTGGAAAAAGAAGAAACACTTTAGAGGGGATGGATAAACATCATAAAGCATTAATAAAATGTCTACAACTTACTAGACATTTTACCTATGTACAGTCATTTAAACCTCAGAAGAATGACAAGGTAGACTTACCCATTTTACCAAAAAGGAAGCAGGCACAGTTGGGATCCTGAGTTGAAACCTGTAAGTCTCTGGTTTCAGGGCTCCTATTCTTTGACTCTGTAACGCCTGCTTCCCAGTAAGTCTCCAGATATCAGATTCCCATGAGAAAACAAGCCAAGGAAGGTTGTCTCTCCCTCAGGTCACAGGACCGCCATGTGACGTGAGACCAGACCTTGGGCTCACAGGCCCCCATCAAGTGCTCTTGTTTTCTGGAAGATGATGGGACCAGGGTGCTGGTACCCAGTCTAGTGGCTGGGTCACAAATGAAAGTGCGGTTCTCTGGGGCATTTCATGTAAGGGCTTGGAGAACTCGTGCATGCTAATGGGAAGTGGAGTCTGCTGTGACCCTCCTTGGTTATTTAATAATGGGTGGATTTGTGAATGTATTACTGTTTTGTATCTAGAGTGCATTTCTTTTGAAAATGGAGACATTTTCTTCTCTCTAGTCTTCTGGTACCTCTTCTATTGACTCTGATTTCTGAAATACAGCAGCTCAGATATCCATCTACATGTTTCTTTAGTATTTTCTTTAGTATTTAGGTGTACTTTTCCTGGGCCTAAAGATGTGAGCTTAATTCAAGTGTCAGGATGCCTTTCTCTTTATTCCCTCACTTATTGTGGGTTTCAGTTTCACCTTTATCTTAGTCCATCTGTCCTTTCTAGCCTGAAGATCATTTTTCTTTGGAGATAGAAGCAAAGGAGGTTGAGTAATTCAGTCTTGTCTTTTGGTCTTCATATTAAAACTTCTCCTTGCTTTCACTCTAGTCCTGGCTAGAAGGAAAGAAAAGGAAGAAAAACAAAAAAACAAAAAACACCTTTTAGTTTCCTTATAACCCAACCAATTTTAAGAGTGTTCTGTTTGCTTCTCAATACATTTTAGCACATTGTTATAATAAAGTCAGAGAGCTGGTCACCTAATTGAACCAGATAAAGTGGTTACATTTTAGCATCAATTAAATCCATCCAGTTAACAAGTACTTATTGTGCACACACACTACGTGCCTTCCCTGAACAAATGCAAGAGAAGCAAAGTTGAATAAGATACAGTGTTGACTGTTAAGAATTTCATGGTCTAGGGGACTGTGAACCAGGAGATAATTGTTGAATTAAGTCAAGGAAGGAAGAGATTGTTTATTGGTTGTATTTATATATCCCCCACTTCATTCCTAAGGAAATTGGAAAAGAGTATCTGCTTCCTCGTTGCCGAAAATAGGTAAAAGGCATATCGTTATTCAGGGGAATGTGATTTTCTTCTTTTGGCTTTAAATTCAGAGAATATGAGATCTGGATCCTTTTACAAGATGGGTTTCTGATATGAGGAACGCGCATGAAAGGTGATGATGTCTTTAATAGAGAGTTTTGTGAAAGATATGAAAATCCCTTCATGTGATTTCTTACATTGATGTTCTAAGAATAGAGAGTACTATGTCAGAGAGTGATTCAGGGGAACCATTCTGGCAGTGAGCAGGCAAATGGGGTCTAAGCACTGCTCACTCATGATGGAATTTAATGCGTCAGCAGAGCTCAAGCCTCATCTTCACATGCATATGTGAAATGTGCAAATGCCTAGATTTTAAAGAACAACCCCCCCCTCCCCCAATTGTTTTTGGAGTTGGAGTAATTTCCACTCCCCTTAACCTGTCACTGTCCATCAATAATAGCTGCTATGGCAAGATCTGACCAGGCTTTCCAGAGTTCTGGAGGTCACAGCTCACGTCTGGTCTCCCCTTCCCCAGTTCTGAGGTCAGCTCCCCCTTGATTCCCAGTCCCAGCTGGAGAATGACTGTCTTAAAAACAAAACAAAATTTAGGTGAAAGTTTATGGGAAAAAACAAAGTCTTGCTGACTCGCCTCTCTCACCTTCCTGGACTGCAGTGTGGCCTTACACACAGCCTGGGTTTGCAGAGCACATCTGCCCTTTACAAGTGTAGCCCTGCCCCTGGCTTCAGTCTTCAGTCTTTGACGCTGAGTTGTTTCACAGTTTCTGAAAGGCTCCAAAATCTGGTTTGAATGGTAGTCAGACTCGGGGCTAGACCTCTCAGCAGGATGTACACTCCACCCCCACCAAATCAAAAATTACCTTGTTCAGCTCTTATACTGTTGGATTGCTGCCATTTATAGGAGTGGTTTCCCCTATTATCAGCCATTTAAAAGGCACTCTGATACCCAGTGCGATTGTGGGGCTGGGTCCCCTGCCACGGACCAGTCTCCACTCTCCACTTCCAGATTTATCAGAACTTATTCTTTTTTTTTTATTTATTTTTTTTTTTTTAATTTTTTTTTTCAACGTTTATTTATTTTTGGGACAGAGAGAGACAGAGCATGAACGGGGGAGGGGCAGAGAGAGAGGGAGACACAGAACCGGAAACAGGCTCCAGACTCTGAGCCATCAGCCCAGAGCCCGACGCGGGGCTCGAACTCACGGACCACGAGATCGTGACCTGGCTGAAGTCGGACGCTTAACTGACTGCGCCACCCAGGCGCCCCTATCAGAACTTATTCTTAAAAATGAGGATGGTCCTTCCAGGTTGTCATCTGGCCCCCAAGTAAATGAGACCAGCATAGGCTAATTTTTTTTGTTTGTTTTGGTTTAGAGTAGGCAGGCTTACCAGTCACATCGAGTACGCTATTTCATCACTGGTCTCTCACCATTCTTTCTTCCCACTAAATGGATACGCCTGTGTTAGACCCAGTAATCAGGGGTGGTTTTAGCTTACAGCTGGGATGCCTTTCCGAAGGGGGATGGAAGGTAGGGAGGATTGAACAAAGGGCCGCCCCCCACCCCCACAGTTGTCTGGCAGTTTGAGAGAAACCTCACTGAGAGCATAACAGGAAACACAGTAGCTGGGAGAGGTGTCAGAGTTGGTGTAACAGGCTGAA
Organism: Leopardus geoffroyi; assembly: GCF_018350155.1. Classification (NCBI taxonomy): domain Eukaryota; kingdom Metazoa; phylum Chordata; class Mammalia; order Carnivora; family Felidae; genus Leopardus; species Leopardus geoffroyi. The sequence continues at coordinate 161,312,059 of NC_059328.1, forward strand.
AACAGACTTCTTTCCTCTTAAATGTTCAAGGAAAAGCAATTCTCTTGCTTTAAAGTATATTCTGTAAATGAGGCTGAGAAGCTACTTTCTATTATAAGTAGAAAGAAGTATTTTAGTGAAGAGGTTTTCTTTTAAAAAGAGAATCACGTAAGTACGGAAGCACAATGTAGACAGACATAGAAGCACTTTTAGGCAGCATCAGGAATTCGATACTAATACAGAGTACTTGACTGAAAACACTTCTCAGAAGCCAAGTACTCACACTTTTTCTTTACCCTTCACCTTACATTCTTGTAATTCAGAAATATCAGAAACCCAACTGGAAGCTCTCTAATCCGTTTACAAAATCCTGTTTGTAGCTATCACCAGGTCTTTTACGTGCTTGGAAAAATAGTCTCCTGGTTTCACAGAAATCCACCTGAATCCTAAACGCACATAACTGAGTTGTTGCAAATTGCTGTAAGCAACTTCTTAGGTTTCTGAATAGACACTATTTCTGTTTAATTGGTATTTGCCAACTATCAGATGGTTAGAGTTTAGGCTTCTCACCAGCTGCAGCTTACAGCTCTAAGCCCTCTAAGAACAAACCCAGGGCTTACTTTGTCCAAATATATTATTGTAGAACACACGTACAAGGCCATTGCAGGAAACCTTACTGTGTATTAGGGTCCTTAGTTGGACATCCTAACGAAAAGTTAAAATGTATCAGCAATGCAGCTCCATATTTCACATCATCTTTCAAATCTGAGTGAGGAATGGGGTGCCTGGATGGCTCAGTCACTTCAGTGTCCAACTCTTGATTTTGGCTCAGGTCATAATCTCAAGGTTCATGAGCTCAAGCCCCGCATCAGGCTCCACGCTGACGGTGTGGAGCCTGCTTGGGATTCTCTCTCTTCATCTCTCTCTGTCCCTCCCCTGCTCATTCTCTCAAAATAAATATATAAACATTTTTTTTTAAATCTGAGGAATATAGGCTAATTATGGCCTATATTAGCCATTTTGGGCCCTTCTATTTCCATTAGTGAAAATGAAAAGAGAAGGTGATCATTCTCAAAAAGATACCAGACTATACAGATGAAACAAGATTGGCTGTGTATTGATGAGTGTTGAAACTTGGTGATGAATAAATGGTTTATTATACAATTTTCTCTACTTTGATTCAATATAAAAGTTTTAAAAAGAGGGGTTAGCAAAAAAAAAAAAAAAACTTTGTCAAAACACAGTCCAGCATTTTCCAGGTTCTGAGAAAACATATCAATTAGATCAAAGGCATCTAATTAGGCTGTATTGTTCAAAATGTGTCTGGAACAGAATTAGAACTATGAACCCCACTTACAGTGGTGCTTGCTTTTGTGCCCCATAGGTTCGTGTGACTGTGTTTCCCTCAAAGACCGTAGCTCAATATTCAGGAGTACCCTGGTGGATCATCCTAGTGGCTATACTTGCTGGGATTTTGATGCTTGCTCTCCTAGTGTTTTTACTCTGGAAGGTAAGTCCTGGCTGGCATTTGAGTTTTAATGTTTTTTGAAAACAGTGAATTTACACTGATGGTCTGTACATTTCTTTGTAATGCTTCCCTTTCCCCAACATTTTATTATAAAGCTTTGCCAACATAGAGCAACCTTGAGAATTTTACAGTGAAACCTGTATATCTACCAAGCACCTTAGATTTAAAGGTATGTCATTTGTACATTATGAGGAGCTTCCTAAATAAAAAAAAATCTTGGTGCTTTTCACATAATTTAGCTGTTCGGAAAGTAACAATTTAAAAGTTTTACTACTTCAGCGTTTTCTTCATCTTAAATTAGGAATCTAAACCAAATTGTTGGATATCCCATTAACCTGAACGTGTATCCTTGTTAATTTCAACTTCTGTGAATAAACGGCGCTTACTTACAGTTGCAGCCAGATTAGAAATAGAAAAGCATGAAATTGGGGTACCTGGGTGGCTCAGTTAAGCATCCGACACTGGATTTCAGCTCAGGTCTTGATCTCACAGTTCGTGAGACCAAGCCCTGTGTCAGGCTCAGCACTGACAGTACAGAGCCTGCTTGGGATTCTCTCTCTCTCCCTCTCTCTCTCAAAATAAATAAATAAACATTAAAAACATGAAATTAATAACTCCATTGCAAGGGAGTCCTCATAGCCTCTATCAAACATGAGGAAGATCTGGGTTTAATTTGATGTTCTTCATGAGAATTTGGTCCCGCAAATTAAGTTTAGTATCTTCCCCTTGATTTCTCCAGTAAATAGTCTACATTACAAAAATATGTGTGTGGGATGGATGCATACTTTCGTTGCCAAAGATTATGACCTATAGATTTTAGACGATTCTAAGTGAGTAAGGGAGGCTCATAGTCCCTTATCGACAATTACAAATTGCAAAAAAACTCTGAAAATTTGTAACGACTTATTTGGGAACAAGACGACATGTGAAGAGAGGCAGTATATACCCTTTATCCTTTATTTAGCAGTTCTGTGAAACTAATGTCTAGATTACAGTGGCATTATGTATGCAGCATGTTACTTTTCTAAGATGCCAAAATTTCTGGGTTTCCAGAAAAATTCTGGTCCACGGGATTTTGGGCAAATGATTATGAACCTCTACCAACAATCTCCAGGACCAAACCATCTATATCCTTCCCTTGGATCCAAGTATAATTGACAAGGAGTCAGGATATTGTCACTTTCAAATATTGGACATTTCTTTTTTGTTTTATTTTTCCAAGTAACTTCCTTTTCCTAGTGTGAGATAACTTTCTGGTGTCCTCCAAATGTGTGATTGAAGCTTCGTGATTGTTCATGCCAAGACTCCTCCTTGAATTGGACATTAGCCAATCCTACCTCTGATGTTCACTTTAGGCAGTAGGTTTCTCTGGTCAGCACAGCCAGCCACAGGAGATGCTCTGGAAGCTATTTTGGTATCAAAAACTGAATTTGAGGTTTGATATCTGAGGATGGCCTTCGTGTACTCTTGGGAGGAGGTCACAAAGACAGTCTTTTTCAGAGCAGGTCTTATTGGCAGTCTTTAATGAGGGTGAGACATAGCAGTGGGTTGAGAGTTAAGAAACCCAAGCTATATAATTTTAGGCAAATCATTTCATCTCCCCAGGGCACTGGTTTGTTTTAGCTCTTTAGTACGTACATTGGACTGTGTGATCTCATGGGTTGTTTGTAGCTCTAAAGTATCCAGAACTCGAAAGTGCAACTCAGACAACCTCTATGTCCCCTCCATGAAGATCATTTTTATTACTTTACGGATACTCTTCTTTCTGAAAGTGAACTATTTGTTTTTATGTGTTAAAATCCTAGAACTGGAGGGCCAGAGAGGACTCTAGTTCAGTGGCCTTTAAAGTGAGTTTTGCACATCCACATAGGTGCCAAGATGAAGTGAGGCAGGGGAGTTAGTGCAAATATCCCCACTTCAACCAGAGTAGTTCTGATATCTGCTTTAAATTCCAGGATATTACATAGGGTTTTGTTGGAAGGTAAAGACAAAAAGTCCTTGAGGCTGGTCCACTCGCTTTAATTGTGCCAACAAGGATGCTCATGCCTGTGGATATTAAGAATGTTGCCAAACTGCAGGCAGGACCAGGACTTTGGGTTCCTGGCTCATTCCTTCTCCCCACCCTGTTGCCTGGCATGTGTGACTGAAAGTTGGCTGGGTGTGTTCACTATATTAAATGGAGAGAGTCAGAAGTAAACACCAGGATAGACAGTTTAGATCCATGCTGCCCATAAAACGCCCTGTGATAATGGAAGTGTTCTGCAGCTGCACTATGCAATGTGTAGTCATGAGACACAGGTGACTACTGAGCACTTGGAATGTGGCTGGTGCGATGGAGGTATTTTTCATTTAAATTTGAATACTCTCATGTACTTAGTAGTTAGCATGCTATACAAAACAGACCTAGATTTTTACTTTCATGAGTTGCCAGGCTAGGAAGCACAGTTTTCCAGGAGGGCAGGTTTATTTGACCAAGCTATGTTTCAAAGGGCAGTTCCATAGCCTTATGAACAAGTAGACCAAAGAATTTCTCCATCATTGAATGAAGGAAATTATAGTAGAAAGTGGAATTACACTTCTGTGTTCATTTAGAGTGACTTAACCTGAAGAACATAGGTTCCTACCACTTAAGGGTTTCATAGTGGTTCAGAATTTGGGAAAACGACAGCAATCATTCTTTCATGATGGTAAACTCAAATTTATATTGTGATTTACCCACAAATCCAAAGGCCTCAAGTAGATGGCATTTGTTCCATACGAGTTACTGGGAAAGGCAGAAAAATGCAGCATCTTTTTTTATTTGGATTTGTGCTAAATTTTAGAGAACTTCCTTAACCTTTGTCTAAGTAAAACGCAAAAGTCAATCTTTTGCCTGTTTTAGAGTTCATATTCATAATCGTTACAATGATTTTTGTCCTCAGGATTTCTGTTACAAATACAAAAATCAGCTGAGTAATGTCATCTAAGTATTTGACCAGAGACCCATGAGAATCGAGTTGGTTTGGTCGCTGTCCGTGTAACATAGTGCGGTGGCTGTCCAGTTTTGGCTGATCCATCATGGTCTCTTTGTAAATAAACAAGCTATAAATAGAAAACAGGTTAACATCTGAGATTTGCTTTTGTTTAGCTCTTATATACAAAACTGTAAAACTGACTAAATACCTTGCTTCCTTATAGTGTGGTTTCTTCAAGAGAAATAAGAAAGATCATTATGATGCCACATATCACAAGGCTGAGATCCATGCTCAGCCATCTGATAAAGAGAGGCTTACTTCTGATGCATAGTATTGATCTACTTCTGTAATTGGTAATTGATCAATGTTTTTTAATTGCTAGCTGTGGGACGTGCTATGGTTGTGGTGGCTAACTTTAAGAGCAACAGCTTGCTGTGTGTGTCCCATTAACAGATGTTTCCAAATGTCCACACTGGCTTGCCTTGCTTGGATTTATTCTATTTCACTTGAAAGCTCAGGGTTTTTTTATTTTTTAGAAATGCACAAAGAATCTTTTGTTGCAGGTGAGTTATTCTGTGTTGTTGTCAAACATCACCCACAGCAATGAAGAAGATTGTAATCTATGTACACACAAAAGGAGGCATTAGCCCTCCACAGTAGCCCAGTTTGCCATGTGTTGTCAATCCAGTACCTAGCATCCCACTTGGAATTTCAAAGATGAATAAGAAATCGTGACCGGTTTCTTGTCCATTTTGGAATTTCCCAGAGATAGAAGCTTGTGTTGACTGCCTAATTAACCTGTTGCATGTTGGAAACATTGTGTTTCTCCTGAAGAGAAGGCTTTCTCACTGTCTTTTTTGATCTTGCTATAAAGTGATGGGGGAAGGCTTGGAATGCTTTTATTGTTGCTCAGAAATTGTTTTATGCTAGCTAAGCATGCAACTTCCTTTTCCTGCTTATCTACTACAGGTCAAAGACCATTACAACAAACTATGACTGTTGTTGACATGGTGGACATGATGGCCAATTTCAGAAGATGGTTCTATACTAAAGTGACCTTCATTATGCAAAATTCTAATATAGAAATGATCTGGACAGTTACTATTTCAATGTTGTTGTAATGGAGTTTGATCTTGTTTCATGTTCCTAGAGATTTTATTCAACTTTGGTTCTTGGTTGATTTTAAGTTCATGTATTTTGCTTCTCTTGTGTGTAGATCCATGGAAACAGGAATTGGTGATAATTCCTTTTTCCATTTCTCTGGGCATGAGAGGATAGAATTACTCCATAATCCCTAATCCCTCTCCATGGCATTGTCATGATGAACCCCAGCATTTCCATTTCAGTTTTACATACCACCCTTGATTTCCTCCTTTGTCTAAATGAAGAGCCACATTTTGTCACTGATAGGTATTTTGGCTTTTTGCACAGAATAATTATGGAGGCCAATGTAGAAATGGCCTTAGAACAAAATGTCTTGGTCAATTTTTCCTATTGATTTAGTGATGCCTGGATATAATTTTACTTTGCCCTCTGACACTTTTATAACATCTAAATGTTCCATTCCTGTTACGTGATACAAATTGACCCTTCCAACTGTCTTCCTCATCTTCCCTCTATCTGCATTTTTAAATTGAAAACACATCTGTTTCATTAAACGTATATTTTATTCATTTTAAAAATTCAGTTTGAGTAAAAAACTTCCTCATATGTTCTCAATAAAAATCTACTTTCGATTAGATTGAATATTTTTAAAAAATGAATAAAATATACATTCATTAATAATTTAAGTGTTAAATTTCCTTTGCCAAAAAAATCAGGGGTGCTCGGAAATTCAATGTAGTGCTACTGTCCTCAAGTTCTTTGTGGTACACAATTGATTTTATTACAGGACACAGTTACTACATGATTTATTAATGAAACAATTTATAAGCACAACAGGAAATCCAGGCAGTGTAAATTGCCTGGTAGCTAATGAGAGATATGTGCTGAGCCTTGGAGGAGAGAAGATTCTTAAATTGGCCCATTTGAACACTGGCATATTTAAATAGTAACTTGTAAAATATTTGTGATCTGATTCCATTTTGTTAGTGGGAAAGGGGTATGAATAATCTTTGGTTTATGGCCTTTATTAGAATATCATTTTTAAAGACCAATCTTTTTAACCTGAAAATTCGATCTTTAACATATAATATTGTGATTATAAAAAATGGAAGCATTTTTCCATAACTCTTAGTAGAGACACAATGGAAAAACGGACTTTTCTTCCAATGTTACAGCTGTCTTCTCTTCTGTTTATCCCCACTGCTGGTATGTCTTTTGGACCTACTAGTTCCTTCTTAAAAGAAACCATGTTTATTTTTTCCCCTTCATCCAAAGGTAGGCGTAGCTGAACAGAAAGCTTAGACATTCCCATTTTGTGCATTTGCTTTTCTTGAGATACTTAGTTTGTTTCTGTTTCTCTTTCCCCTTGGTCAGTGCGGATTCTTTAAACGCTCTAGGTACGATGATAGCGTTCCCCGATACCATGCTGTGAGGATCCGGAAGGAAGAGCGGGAGATCAAAGATGAAAAATATAATGATACCCTTGAAAAAAAACAGTGGATCACAAGGTGGAATGAAAATGAAAGCTACTCTTAAAGGGGGCCAGAAAAAGCTTCACAGTTCCCAAACTGCACCCTCCCCCTCCCAACTCAAATCGAAACGGACTTGAAAGGCTGCTCCATCCCTGGAATATTAACTTCAGACAGACTACACACAGTACGAACTGAGCAGTTTCAACTGTGGACGTGGTCATGTAGCCTGAGGCTCCGGTTTTGCACGGCCAAATTTAAGACTGTTGGAATGGATTTTTCTTTCACTGCCTTAATTTAACTTTCCGGGTTGCCTTTGTTGTTTTGGTGTGGCTGACTTACACGTGCCGGGACAGGGACCGCCGGGTGGCGCTCACGTGACATCTTCCCGCTTAGCCTAGCTGAAGAGGGCTCCCCGTCTCGGCGCTAACAGACTGGTCCTAACCTGGCGCTGCCTCTGCACACATTGTTCCCATAGGACTTGAGAACTCGCAAGTTAACTGTCCCTCATCACAAGACTATGCCGTCGGGGGAGTTGTATTTCGATTTAAAGTGCTATTCTTAAATGTGCAATAGGTGATGTTGCCATCCTGCCATCTTTTCCCATTTCCTAGATGTGTGAATACTCACACTAGATAACATACAGGTTTCATGCTTCCTTTTCACTAAAACACACAGGTGCAACAGACTTGAATGCTAGTTATACTTACTTGTATATGGTATTTATTTTTTCTTCTTTATAAACCATTTTGTCATTGACAGGCCAAAGATTCTCTTCCAGTTGGATTAAACCATCAGAATTAGAACCTGGATTGTCACTGGTTTGGATTTACTGCAAAACAACAACAACAACAACATTCCTTATAAAGTTCCTACTGCATCTCCCTTCATGACAGCCCTCACACGCCTTCCTCCAGACCCAAAATGTTTAAGAAATAGGAATTAACCATAGAGGTTTAATCCTTACCACACAGTGGATATTTCTGAGTTTGGAGCCCTGTGTGATGTGTCCTGCATTTTGTGCTGTAACTTTCAGGAACCCTTGGAAATAATGTGTTCGTTTGCTGAACTTCAGTGCAGTTTAGTCCTTACTGCAAGTATTGTATAATCAGGACTTGAAAGAAATGGTGGGTGCCTCTGGCAGATCCAGACTGATCCAGCGTGAGACTACTGAGTATCTGATACCAAAAGTCAGAACATCATGGCTTTTAAGTTTTTAAATGTTGGAAACAGTGAGTCAATGTTCTGTCTTTAACTTTGTTTCCTCCCCTAATCTGTATTCCCCCAAATTACTTTGGGACTGCACTAACCACAATTTTAAATGGCTTAATTATAAGAATGAAGTGGCATTTTTATACATTCAACAGAGATTGAATAGATAGTAAAGCTGATTTAAAAAAAAAATTCAAAATGTTGTTATATGGGGAATAATAGCAAGCAGGTGCTAATTTGTTTGCATATAGTATAAGCAGTGTCTCAATCTTTCAAAAGAACAAAATACAGCTATATGTGCCATTTTTGCTGTGGAGCTTTTTTTTTTTTCTTTTCAGAAATCGTATGCCCTTAAGATACTCTTGTTGTACTTTGGGATTTTCATTCACAAAGACAGTTTTACAAATGATACTTTGTTTACAAAAATTTCTCTAAAATCGGTCATACCAGTGTTTGAAATCTCAATTTCTTCCTTAGGTAACTTGTAACCTAATGCACTGTCTTTCTAGGTTGCTAAGAAGCTGGTATTTTGAGTGTTACAGACCTTTGTTATAAAAAAAAAAATGAATAAAAGGGAGGGAGGAGGTGGAAGGGTGGTTCAACAACAATGAAACAAGAATGTAGTGGTGTTTATTGTTAAAAATGTCATCTCAAGTCAAGTCACTGGTCTGTTTGCATTTGATACATTTTAATACTAACTAGCACTGTAAAATTATTTCATGATTAGAAAATACCTGTGGATATTTGTATAAAAGTGTGAAATAAATTTTTTATGAAAGTGTTCATTGCTTAGTAACACCACATTATATATGTGAAACAAACTCTAAAATTATAACCTGATTTTTTTTATTCCATGGAGCCAAACTGAAGTATTTGAGGTTTTTATTTTATATGATTGAAGGTTTTCTTTTTTTCCTTTGGGCTCTACTGTTCAGTTGATGTCAAAAGAAAATGATCTTAAAGATGGTTTATTCAAGATGCCTACAAGTTGAGAGATGTCGTTTAGCAATGATACCATGGAATGAAGAGTAAAAGTTCTTAGGGCAAAGTTGCTTTCTTCTTAGAAGGTATTTTGGATGTGACATGTGTCATTACTGATCACCAAGGACTGATCTGGCAGAATTGACCAGTCTGAAAATATTTTCTTCACCAAAGGATTTTGTTTAGATTTAAGCAATTTTATGAACTTTTCTAGCTGGTTTATCACAATCTAATAAATAAAAATAAGGCATGTATGTAGTGCTCAGATAACACAGCATGCACTGGCCTGAATAATTTTCCAATGCAAAATATACTGTCTAGTAAATTAATAGTTTTCCATTTGGTATTATATAGTGAATTGTAGTCTTAGTTCTCTGAAGATCAGACAGGTATTACCACCCAAAGAAATGTGGTAGTTTTTAATGACAGACCAGTGGCTGTGAACCTCTTATTCACAGTCCCAAGGATCCGCCCAGATTAATTACTACAGTGTGTAATCACTCAGAGTGTCAGTAGCTGTGGCCTGGCTAGGGTGATGGCATAAATGACTTGCACTGGACATCATGCCAATGCTTTATAGGACGCCAGGGATTCTACCCCTTTCTCTCCCTCTTAAAAAATCATACAGGAATGCCTAGAAATGACAGTTGTAGAGTAATGGGATCCATTTACAAACACTGACGTTTTGTTGTTGGTTACAGATTACTTGCCACAACCACACGCTGGGTCATGCCCTTGGGGTTGAGACTACTGAGATGTAAGTGGGAATGCTTTAAATTGTCCAGACCAGGGGAGTAAGGATAAGACCAAGCCTTCTACTCTAAATGAAAATATCTTATTGAGAAGTGATCTCCGGTACACTAACCTATGAAAGGACAATGTGGGAAGACAGACTGGGATTAACAGATTGTTTTGTTTTGAAGAAAAGAGTGAAATGCTATAGGTGGCTGGGTTCCACATGAATACAGCCTGAAGGCTAAGAAAACAGGAATGTATGAAAGTTGTGATCAGGTGGGGTAGCATAAAGTAAATGATTACAGGCAATTCTATAACACCTAAGGGTAGGGTCCAGTCGTGGCTCAACCACCAAGGAGAAGGCAAGGTTCAAAGAGATGAAGAAAATGAACTTCAGAATGATTTCAAAACAGTAGCTATCGCAAAAAAAAGCTAGTAGGCCTCTGTTCCTCTAGTAGTTCCTGCTTCTGGTCAAATGGCAAATGTTTTCTTTCTCTTTCTTTCTCTTAAAAAAAAAAAAAAAAAGGTTTTGCTGACTCTGAAAGGCCCAGCTGTTAGAATGGGGAGCACTGAGTGCTGAGTACCAGTGGCTGAGGCCAGGTGTGCAAAGGCGATAACAACAGACCTATCTAGAGGGACAGTTGTGAAAGGATTCATGGTTAAATCCTCCAAGAATAAGTGAATTATAAAACACAAATCAGAGTGAGAAAACTGGTCTAGCACAGTGTGAGGGTGGAGAAGGTGCCACAAAGTATATAACCAGCCAGGGAATGGTTAATGAAGACCCTGGAGTAAAGGAGTCAAGTGCAAATTTTATAAGTCAGTGGAGCTCATGGGCATCAGTCTCTGCCCTTCTGATGCCATCTCTCAGGCTGTCTGTTGCATGCAAATGGGCAGCAACAGACCCATGTTAGCAGAGATCAGATAAAATTTCCTACTATTCATTCTTCTAGAACATTCACAAAAAAGTCTCAAACTATCGGGATGACATTACTTCTTTTGTTATCCAGAGCTTAGCGGATAAGCATTGAATTCACCAATAACCAGTAGAATAAAGATTTAAGTGAATATTATGCTAACACCCGCTCATTGTGAAATGGAGATAGATGTCGTTTAACGGTTTCTTCCAGTTGGAAGTAAAACTTCTAAGGATGGTAATAGACTCTGGGGATACACATACAAATGAGACCTCTTATAGGAAGCTTACCTAAAACAACAGATGGCAAACCAAAGCAATCTTGAGAAAGAAGAACAGAGCTAAAGGGATGTATCCCAGATATACTACAAATCTATAATAATCATAACACTATGGTACAAGCACAAAAAAAGACCTATGTCAATGAAACAAAAGAGAGAGCCTAGAAATAAAGCCAATCAGTTTATGACAAAGGAAGCAGAAATATACAATAGGGAAAAGATAGTCTTAATAAATGGTGCTGGGAAAACTAGTTTCTTACACTAGTTCATACACAAAAACTCAAAATGGATTAAAGACCTAAATGGGAGACATGAAATCATAACTCCTAGAAGAAAACCTAGGTAATAATCTCTTTGACATCAGCCTTAGTTAGCAACATTCTTCTGGCCAGGTTTTCTCAGGCAAGGGAAACAAAAGCAAAAATAAACTATTGGGACTATGCCAAGGTCAAAAGCATTTGCATAGTGAAGGAACCGACAAAAGGAAAAGGCAACCTGTTGAATGGGAGAAGATATTTGCAAATGAAACATCCAATAAGGGGATTATATACAAAATATATAAAGAACTTCTACAACTTGACACCAAAAATAGAAATAATCCAATTAAAAATGAGTAGAGGACCTAAATACACTTTTCCAAACAAGACACACGTGGCTAACAGATACATGAAAAGATGCTTAACATCACTAAATATCAGGGAAATCCAAATCAAATCATAATCAGATATCACCTCACACCTATCACACCTGTCAGAATGGCTAGTATCAAAAACACAAGAAACAATTAAGTGTTGGTGGGGATGTGGAGAAAAGGGAACCCTCATGTGCTATTGGTGGGAATGTGAATTGGTGCAGCCACTGTGAAAAATAGTATGGAGGTTCCTCAAATTAGAAATACCATATGATTCAGTAATTCCATTACTGGGTATTTACTCAAAGAAAAAAATACTAATTTAAAAAGACACAGACACCCCTATGTTTACTGCAGCATTATTTACAATAGCCAAGATATGGAAGCAACCTCAGTGTCCACTGATAGAAGAATGGATAAAGAAGATGCGGTATTTACGTTCTGTGGAATATTAGTCATAAAAAAAATGAGATCTTGCCATTTGTGACAACATGGGTGGACCTAGAGCACATTATGCTAAGTGAAGTAAGTCAGAGAAAGACAGATGCCATATAATTTCACTTATATGTGGAATATAAAAAACAAAGCAAAGCAGAGACAGATGACCACAGAGAATTGGTGGTTGCCAGAGGGAAAGGGGGTGTGGGGAGGAAACAAGAAAATGGGTGAAGGGGAGTGGGAGATGGAGGCTTTCTGTTATGGAATGTGTAAGTCACAGGGATGAAAGGTACAGCACAGGTAATACAGTCATTAATACTGTAATAGCATTTTATGGTGACAGATGGCATCTATACTTGTGATGAGCACAGCATAATGTATAGACTTGTCTACTATGTTGTATACCTGTAACTAACACCATGTGTTAACTATACCTTGATTTAAAAAAAAAATCACACACACGCACACACAAATCCTCTATCATTACCACAGTCCTCCCCATACCTTTTATCTGACCTCTAAGAATGGGAGAGGATCTTAACAAAAATATGATTTCTTTTACAGTCATTTTTGGGTAGAAGTATGCAATAGTTTGGGTTTCTTCGTCATGTGAAGCTATTATAATTCATTTATTTTGATATTCAATAGTCATAAAGAACCTGTTAAAGTACCTATTACAGGCCAACGTCTATGGAAGGCGATAGAGATATAGAAGTAACACAGACTCGATTCTTGTTCTTGTGGAATTTACCATATGATAACTAATACTTAATCAAAAAAGTGGTTGGATGGCATGATAGCTAATTTATAATTTTAAATATAAAATCCACTGCCTTTTGTCTACATAATGATATTACTTACCAGATCTTGTATAGAATAGACCAAAAATCATAATCAGAATTTGTGAAAAAGTTATTCCCAAAGAGTAAAATAATGTAATGGATGCTTTCAGTAGGAATCAATTTGTGTTCTTTCCCTTTCTTTTAACTCTTACCAGTAGTGTAATAAAATACTGCAATACTTAAAAGATTCTAAGAAAGAAAAATGTTTAGATAAAACAACAGATGGTGCTGTCAAACACAGATGAACTCACTTTATAGAAGTAACAGAATTTAAAATCTTGCATTAAGATATCAATGGTTGACATAAGAGGAGTACCTGATCCTATGTGGGTAGAACTTGCCTTCAGAACCAACCCCATTCCCGGAAAATTTAGAATAGTCATTCTCAACCTGGGCTGCACATTTGAATTTCTAAGGAACATAAAATTTTAAAAAATCCCAATGCTTAGACATGCCAGATAGACTCTGTTAGAATCTCAGGATGGGACCCATGCATCAGTGCTGTTCAAGGCTCCCCACATGACTCAAAGTGCAGCTGATGTTGACAACGGCTTTAGAAGTCACTGGGTGGCCTGGATATTTATGGAAAGGGCTCTTCACTCATGGGAAATGCCTCGTTTCTGCTTATGGTGCTTCCACCGCACCAGCAACAAAAGCTGAGAAGCCAGAGGCATATTTGCCATAGAGAGGAAGCAAGTGGTCAGGGTGTATATGAGCAAGGCTCGAGCCACACTGCTGAGTGTGAATTGGCTTCTACTCCTAGAATATAACCTGGTGAGTGACTGACATGTTTGTGCCCCAGGTTCCTCATCTATAAAACAGGACTGATAGTAGGAACCTCACAGGTTCTTTAAAAAATATATTTTTTTAATTATATAGAGACAGCATGAGCAAGGGGAAAGGGACAGAGGGAGAAAGAATCTCAAGCACGTTCCACGCTGAGCATGGAGCCCAATGCAGGGCTCAATCCCATGACCCTGGGATCATGACCTGAGCCAAAATCAAGCAAGAGTCAGACACTCAACCCACTGAGCCCTCAAATGCCCCTCTCATAGGTTCTGGTAAAGAGTAAGTGAGATGATTCGGAAGTGCTTGTTAAATGTTTTTGTAATTACACTTGTTTGTTATGTAGAATCATAACACATTAAATAAAGTAGGAAGGAAGTAGAGAAATCTAGTTTTACTTCCTCATTTCACAGATGGGGAGACATAGTTTCTTTTGATTCTCACTGACCTTCTGTCTCACTCTTCAATGTCTATCATACTCCATGATTTACTAGTGGGTGTTATAGCTACAACCTACAAGCTTAAGTACCTTTAACTACAAAGTACTGTGAACTGAAGTCGAATTTGAACTGCTTATCAACATAGGTTACTTTGTACAATAAGACTGACCTTATTTCTGTGTCTCACCCCTTAATACAATAACTGTAATGCAGGCTGGGGTTGGGGCATGCACACAAAGTCAGTGTGTAGGCATCTTGAAATTGCTTTGTACTGATTTTGGATTTTTTTTCTTTCTGAAATGGAAGAATGTAAAAAAAGCAGATTCTTTTTTAAAATGCTTTCTCAGTTCTTTACACACACTATCAATTCTTTGGTTTCCTTTAGTGGGAGGGTGCCCTACCGTTTTGTTGCTTATTACCTTTATTGCTATGCAGAAGAGGAAATGCTCACAGGGCCCATCTTGTGCTTGACTTACATCATGAACATTAAAGATTAGAGTTTACTATTGGAAGAACAGCTTGAAAACTCCCATTTCTCCCTCTGACATGTCATAATGCACAGACTCAAAGACTTATTAAAGACAAAAACGAAAAAATGAGCACTTTCCCCTAGGAAGACAGGTTCTGCTTCATCAAATTACTGACAGAACCCAAGTTCTAGGGCACCTGCCTCACGGAGAAAGCTACTCCTGGTTAGGAAGTCTCAATCAGCAGAGTGGCTATGAGCAGACTCCTCATACTTTAACAAGCCAAGAATCACCTGGAGATCTTGTGAAGATGAAGGTTCTGATTCAGGCAGTCTGCAACAGAGCCTAAGAATCAACATTTCTAACAAGCTCCAGGTGCTGCAAACCTGCTGGTCCATGGATTACACTTCGGGTAGCAATGGTTTCAGGGATAAGTCTTTGTCTAAGTTACTTCTCTGCCACTTCCTACTTGTGTGACCTTGGACAAATATGCTAACCCCTGACTTCTGGGGAAGAAGGCAGAGTAGGAGGATCCTAGCCTCATTTTGTTCCATAGATACAACTAGATAACACCCACATCAGTGTAAATAACCTGGAAGAACAAACAAAACCCAAAACCAGCAGAAGGAAACAATAAAGATTAGAGCAGAAATAAATGATATAGAAACTAAAAAAACAATACAGCAGATCAATGACAACAGGAGCTGGTCCTTTGAAAAGGTCAACAAAATTGATAAACCTCTAGCAGATTCGGGGGGAGAGGGGGTAGAGAACTCAAAATCACAAATGAAAGAGTACAGATAACAACGAACACCAAATAAATACAAAGGATTCTAAGAGAATTACGAAAAACTATATGCCAACAAACTGGACAACTTAGAAGAAATGAATAAATTCCTAGAAACAAGTAGCCCACCAAAACTGAAGCAGGAGAAGATAGAAAATTTGAACAGACTGATTACCAGCAATGAAATGGAGGCAATAATCAAAAACTCCCAACAAACAAAAGTCCAGAACTAGACAGCTTCACAGGCAAATTCTACATAACATTTAAAGAAGAGCTAATACCTATTATTTTCAAACCATTCCCATAAGGAAAAATTCCAAAATCATTCTATGAAGTCAGCATTTACCCTGATACCAAAACCAAAGACACCACCAAAAAAGGGAACTATAGGCCAGTATCTCTGATAAACATAGATGCAAAAATCCTCAACAATTCGCAACCTGAATCCAACAATATATTTAAAAACCATTCAACATAATCAAGTGCAATTTATTCCCAGGATGCAAGCGTGGCTCAATATTTGCAAATCAATCAGTGTGATACATCACATCAATAAGAGAAAGGATATGGGGCGCCTGGGTGGCGCAGTTGGTTAAGCGTCCGACTTCAGCCAGGTCACGATCTCGTGGTCCGTGAGTTCGAGCCCCGCGTCGGGCTCTGGGCTGATGGCTCAGAGCCTGGAGCCTGTTTCCGATTCTGTGTCTCCCTCTCTCTCTGACCCTCCCCCGTTCATGCTCTGTCTCTCTCTGTCCCAAAAATAAATAAACGTTGAAAAAAAAAATTAAAAAAAAAAAAAAAAAGAGAAAGGATAAAAACCACAGGATCATTTCAATAGATGCAGAAAAAGCATTTGACAAAGTACAATATCCATTCATGATAAAAACCCTCAACAAAGTAGTTTTGCAGGGAACATAAAATAGGCGTTATATGAAAACATAAAAAAAGCGTTATATGAAAAACCACAGTGAACATCACACTCAGTGGGGAAATGCTCTCAGGAGAGGTCAGGAACAAGACAAAGATGTCCACTCTCACCACTTTTATTCAACATAATACTAGAAGTCCTAGCCACAGCAATCCGACAACAAAAAGAAACAAAAGGCATCCAAATTGGTAAGAAATAAGTAAAACTTTCATTATTTGAAGCTGACATGATACTATATATAGAAAACTCAAAAGATTCCACCAAAAAACTTCTAGAACTGATAAATGAATTCAGTAAAGTCACAGTATATAAAATTGATATACAGAAATCCATTGCATTTCTATACACTAATAATGAAGCTGAAAGAGAAATTAAGAAAACAATCCCATTTACCAAAAATAATAAAATACTTAGGAATAAACTTAACTAAAGAGGTGAAAGGCTTGTACTCTGAAAACTGTAAAATATTGATGAAAGAAATTGAAGATGGCAGAAAGAAATGGAAAGACCCTCCATGCTCATAGACTGGAAGAACAGATATTGTTCAAGTGTCTATACCACTCAAAGAAGTCTATGGATTTAATGCAATCCATATCAGAATACCAACAGCATTTTTTTTTGTCCAATATATGAAGTTTATTGTCAAATTGATTTCCATACAACACCCAGTGCTCATCAACAGCATTTTTCATAGAACTAAAGCAAACAATCCTAAAGTTTGTATGGAACCACAGAAGACTCCGAAGAGCCAAAGCAATTTTTAAAAAGAACAAAACTGGAGGTATCCCAATCCCAGATTTCAAGATATACTACAAAGCTGTAGTAATCCAAACAGTATGGTACTGGCACAAAAACAGACACAGAGATCAAAAGAACAAAGAGCCCATAAATAAACCCATGATTATATGGTCAATTAATCTTCAACAAAGGAGGCAAAAATATGCAATGGTAAAAAGACAGTCTTTTCAACAAATGGTGCGAAATCTGGAACAGCTACATGCAAAAAAAAAAAAAAAAAAAAAAAAAGAAACTGGAACACTTTCTTACACTATACACAAAGATAAAGCAAATGGATTAGGGACTTAAATGTGAGACTTGAAACCATAAAAATTCTAGAAGAGAACACAGGAAGGAATTTTTCTGGTATCAGACATAGCAACATTTTCCTAAATAGGTCTCCTGAAGCAAGAGAACATAAACAAAAATAAACTTTTGGGACTACATCAAAGTAAAAAGCTCCTGCACAAAAAAGGACACCACCAACAAAACTAAAAGACAACCTACTGAATGGGAGAAGATATCTGCAAATGATACACCTGCCTGATAAGGGGTTAATATCCAAAAAATATAAAGATCTTATACAACCCAACACCAAACAAATAATCCAATTAAAAATGGGCAGAAGAGGGGCCCCTGGGTAGCTCAGTTGGTTAAGCATCTCTTAGTTTTGGTTCAGGTCATGATCTCACAGTTCATGAGATTGAGCCCTGTGTTGGGCTCTATGCTAACAGCACAGAACCTGTTTGGGATCCTCTCTTCCTCTCTCTCTCTGCCCCTCCCTTGCTTGCATGCGCTCTCGCTCTCGCTCTCTCTCTCTCAAGATATATAAACTTTAAAAAAATGGGCAGAAGATATGAACAGACATTTCCCCAAAGAAGACATCCATGTGGCCAACAGACACATGAAAAGATGCTCAACATCTCCCATCAACAGGGAAATGCAAATCAAAACCACAATGAGGTATCACCTCACACCTGTCAGAATGGCTAAAACCAACAATACAAGAAAAAAATAGGTGTTGGCAAGGATGTAGAGAAAAAGGAACCCTCGTGCACTGTTGGTGGGAATGCAAACTGGTGCAGCCAACCGGTACAGTATGAAGTTTCCTCAAAAAGTTGAAAATAGAACTACTCTATGATCCAGTAATCACACTATTGGGTGTTTACCCAAAGAATATGAAAACACTAACTCAAGGGGATATATGAACCCCTTATATTTATGTCAACATTATTTACAACAGCCAAACTAGGGAAGCAGCCCAAGTATCCATCAACAGATGAATGGATAAAGAAGACATACTGGGAATTGAAATTTAAAAAAAAAAATTGCTAACCCCTAATAACTTAATTTCTTCATCTGTAAAATGGCATATGGAATAACCAGGCCCCTAGGAAACAGACTCTATCCTACTCACCTCTATACAACCTCCAACCCCCTAACATCCTCAAACATATAGATAAAGAGCATTAGGGGCACATTTTAATCTTTCTTATATCTGAGTGCACAGTATTCACTATATTGAAAGGATAATGACATTGGCCTTTGTGGCCCATGCCTTCAGGATACATGCCCTGCTAGAAGCAAAATTCCATTACAACGAACACCATTAGAACTGAATGAGGAACAATATGCCAGTTCTTGTCGATGACCCACAGAAACAGTGATATATCGGTCTGGTTATAGTGACTTCTCTAAGTCTGTAAGGAAACAGAAAGATTGAAATAAGGCTCAGGATGACTCCAAGAGTTAAGCTTTTGCAATTCGACATTTCCTTTTTCAAGCAGCAACTGTTTTCAGTTTTCCTCTGCCTATTCCTACCACAAACAATCCAACTACTCCTGCCAGAAAACATAAAGAGAAAGAAAATGCCTCAGCCATTGTGATAATTAACTGTGGCTTGGCTTGTTCAACCTCTATTCCACCCTTCTGGTTGGAAAAGCTAAGTAGACATTTCCAGACTCCCTTGTAGCTAGGGTTTTGCATGTGAGTTAGAGACTATGAATACATACCTTCATTTGAGATCTGAAAGGTAAACTCACAGCGGGTATTTCTACTAATGAGCATGGCTGTGGAGATCAAAATTTCAGTGTTGGGAGCCTTCTAGCTTTCTGAGTATCAGAGCAGGGTTAACTGGTGGTGGTCTCTTCATTCATTTTCCTCGCCTTGGACTGCAGCTACAAGTATATGTCTTCACCTGAACTTTCAGCAACTTCCCCAAAGCTTCTCAGGTAGATCATTATTCTCGAAATTATCCTCAGAGGCCCAGCCTAGAACTCACCTTAGTCTATTTTGTATACATGTAATTTCCTGAATTAAATCCCTTCAGAGTGACTTCTGTTTTATTCACTGAACCCTGACTAATATGGCCACTCACCCAAAGAAAATGCTAAAGAGCTAAGAAACTGAAAGAGAACATAGGTACTAAGGAAGTGGCTGCCTTTTTCCAGCTACTTGCCAGATTCAGAATACTTTCACTGCTTTTAAGAGCAACTTGATTTTCTAAGATTTATGTCCAATAAACTCATATTCAGGTGAATCGTATTTCTGTTTTCTAAATCTCCTCTAAGAGAAGGTGGAAATGTATACATGCATTACCTGACTTAGAAAAGAAACATCACCAAATAAGAGGAATAAAAAAGAGAAAAATGTGAATAATCATTATTCTTTAAATTTCAGAATGTCACATTTCATGGACTGAATGTGTTCATTATATCCCAGTAAGGAATTCTAGCAATAATGAAGAAATATTCAGTAAGAAATTTGTAACTACAAATACACTATAAGAAAACATGTTTCCAGTCTGCAGAACATGGAAACAGATAATCAGTGTGTGTTGTTTTCCCCTGCCCAGCATCCTTTCTTTGAGTGAAAGGATCTGCTGTGTTCTTTGGGGATCCTTCCCGCTCCTAAATCAGTGGGAGAGATTTTGTGTGTGTGTGTGTGTGTGTATGTGTGTGTGTGCGTGTGTGGGGAGGGGGGGCGGTGTACATCACCAAACCTATTCCCAATTTCTAGGAGTGGAAACATGCCCCATGCTTGGCCAATCAGAGTCAATCTTGGTGCTTCTTTAGAGCAATTAAGGAGAGAGGTGCTCATCAGGGAGATTTTGCCAATCTAGGACTGCTGCAGGCTGGTGCTATTTTGTCCATCTCTGTCATTACAAGGATACAGTCAGTCTTGTGAAGCCAACACCAAAGAAAACAGAGATGAAATATGGGGAGGAAGACAGGGGAGAAGAAGGAGGGCAGGATACACTCTGACGCTCTGGTTCCACCTGAGGATTTTTCAGTGACTTGAGACAAAATAGTCTCTTTTTATTTAAGGAAGTTTGAGTTGGCTTTTCCGTACCGGAGTCTCCAAGAGTCCTGCCTAATACAAAGTAAAACCTGTCAACTCCATGACATCACTGACAGGATTATCTAAAATAGATAAATATTTGGTTATTCTGAATTTCATTTCTTTACATGGTTTATACAGTGGGCTTCTCCCACCTTTCCCTTTAGCTTCATCTGTATTCTGTCTCCTGCTTCACACACACAAAAAAGTAAATTATCATAGAAGGATTTTCTCAATTTCCTGCTTAGATTTGGGCAGTGGTCTAAGTTGCTTTAACAAACATGTTCTCTCCACTAGGCTATATAGCCTTAGCATTCTCCAGTGTAAAAACAAAACAAAACAAAAATCCCACACACACAAAAAAAAACCCACAAAATGATTTCATTAGTGCCTGTAGCATAAAGAGTGCTCAATAAGAGAAACAGCCATAATCACTGAAGACAATGAGCAGCTCAGCCAAGGTTACAGAGTTAGAAAGTGGAGATGCCTTGATTCCAACCTATGTCTGCCCACATCAATTCCACACATTTCTTAAACACACTGTAATGCATCCCAATCAGAGACAGGTTCCTCAGGCAAACCTCCAGTCCTCTAGGACTCTATTCAGGTACTTAACTTCTCCCTCTTTATATACAGTTTGACTCACTGGTCCCTCAGCTCCAGCATTTAGACATACTCAAAACCTTCCCTTTGTAAAATACATGAATAAGCCAATTCAACTCCATGGTACTTGCCAATGACTGTATTTATTTACAGTTATCTTTACTTCCCCACTCCTATTCTCATAAAACCACTCATTCCAAAGCCATCAACATTTTGGTTAAGTCTAAAGCATACTTCTCAGTTCTCATCTTACCTGACTGCTGAGGAATATCTAACAGTGTTGAATGCCCCCTCATTTTTGAAAGCACTCTTCCTTTAGTTTCTACTAGTGATCATCACTTAAACGCTGTTGCATTGGAGAATTGTCTCTGGCTTCATACCTTCCCTAGATGATCTCAATAATTCCAATTATCATTTTCATTAGAGACAGCGAGTTATCTCTCTAAGGGCCAATGTCAGACCTTTCCAAGATGGACCACTTTGGCATGAACTATCTGGTCAAGGTCCTCTCTTTGTCCCATTGTTTCTGAATGGCCCAGAAAACATTTGTTTACTAAACATTTACTCCTTTTCATCCTCCTGTGAATGGTATTCCTTCCCTTTGAAGTCCCAGACCCCTACCATTCTCCTTAGTTCAGGATGAGATATATACCTCATTTTGCCTGACTTTGGAATCTCATGTCTATGTGGATTCTCTGTACATATAAAATTAAATTTCATTTTCAGCTCTGTCTCACGCCTATTTAATTCTTAGTTCAGTTAGAAGAACCTTGAAGGGCACAGTAAAATTTCTTCCTCCCCAACAGCTAGCAAAGTCAGCAGGATACTTTAACTTTGTGGACAACTTTGTGGAAGCTTGCCCCAGTACTGCTTCAACTGATATTCTTGGGCATTTGACATACATACAGCAGAAGGTAAGTTTTCTTACTGTATCAGCCTCCCAGAATTTCTGTCTGCAGGGTCCAATGGAACAAGATTTCTCTTTCTAAATTTATTTATTTTTTTTCATTTTTTTCTTTTTTTTAATTTTATTCATTTTTGAGAAAAAGTGAGGGAGAGCAAGCAGGGGAAGGACAGAGAGAGAGAGAGGGAGACACAGAATGCAAGTAGGCTCCAGGTTGTGAACTGTCAGCACAGAGCCCAATGCAGGGCTCAAACCCACGAACGGTGAGATCATGACCTAAGCCAAAGTTGGGACACTCCACCAACTGAGCCAACTGAGCCAACTGAGCCACCCAGGCGCCCCTCTTTCTAAATTAGATTAGCAGGAGAAAATATTTGTGAAAACTAGTTCCTTGGACTTAGCAACTCTTGCTAAATTTGGTAGAGTACTCTTGGTTTGATTAATCCATTTCCTCCCAGAGATGGTCTTTGTTCTCATCTTTGTTATGCTGTTTGTCATTAAAAGGAAAAACCATAGGGCAAGAATGCAGGCATAGGCCCTATTATAGTCTGCTGTTCAACCTGGCCTCACAGATTGTTGAGTTCATGGTTCTTACCAGACTGGCATCTGTTTAGAAAAACTTTGCTGTTAATGTACATACACATGAGGAAAAGGGTGTTGTGAAGGGACATCTTGGAAACCAAAGCCACAAAATAGTTGGGTATGGGTTGCACACTCAAAAGCTGCTAGAGTGCCTGCCACCTAACTCAAAGACTCCTGTGTTAGGATATGTTGGTCATATCGTATCCATCAACTCACAGAATGGGTTAGATGGAGACTAGGTCACCTGTCAACTTCAAGCAAACTTCCATGCAACATGGTACACTGTAAAACACCACACAATCTCTAACTCCATGGCACATCCCTCCTAATACGTTGGGCTCCAAGAGACCTGTGGCTTAGCTAAAGCTGTTAAATGTGCACATAAGAAAAATTAGATGAGGTTTTCCTTTCATCTTGTATGTCCTGAGAGTTTGGCATAAGCTCTGAAGGATGTATGTACCAGTGTACATCTGGGGGATAGCTGAATAGGCTGTGGACTCAAACTTAGGGAATTAAACAAAAATTGGGGTGAAGTTTTGGCTTGGTAAGTCATCCTATTCTGTTCAAAGTAGGGAAAACACGTGATTCCCTGTGTTTTGACACAGCTGTTTAAAAACAGAGTCCCTCATAGTTCTTGTCTGACTGTGCCAGCTCTCAGGGAAGTTTGTCATAAAGAGGTCCCAGACTATAAGAAATCTTTGTTGTCTCGACCTTCGTTGCTTGTTAGTGCTGTGAAGTCCCTTTCCGGTGGCACCTGCCTGGTGTCACAGATCGGCAAATCTGTGACTGGAGGCATCTCACATTCTGGGGGGAGACCAGGGACACTGTTTTACTATACACCATCCTTACTGCCTATACAGTGAAGGCCTTTGCTTTCTTAGGAACTTTTGGATCATGAAGCTGCATCATTCATCTATTCCCTAAGAACGCCCCTTGTATCTTTGGTTAAGCCATTAAAAGGCTTATCGGTTTGAGACACTACTAATAGATCCTACTTGCCAATGGCCAGATGATGGATCCTTTAAGTTGGCTATATTTGAAAGAAAAAAAATCTTTATGGAGAGCTCTCAATTGTCTTATTAGTATAACAGCTAGCATTAGGGGCTCCTTTGACAAGATAAAAGAACAGAAATTACACTTAAGATAAAAATTAATGGCCATGACTACGAAAATTAGTAAAGCACTTTACTAAACTGGATTTGGGAGGCTAGAAGGAGAAGCTGGAAGGGGTAGCAGTACTACTCAATGCCAATTACAGGAAGGCTTGTCAACTGCAGATCATGACAGAACCATCAACAGAAAAGAGTCATCCATGACAGATTCCAACAGGGAAAGACATTGCATTTCCTAGAAGAAATCAACTACCTCAGCAGCTCAGCCAATGAGAAACTGTCATCACCCTAAACTCTTGCTTTTCTCCAATGGACTTTCCTTCAGAACAACTCCTCTAAAATTCCTCCCTCTTCTGGATAAAAGAAGATTCTTCTCCTTTGTTTGTTAGACTTCCTTATGGTTCTGCCATAGCTTGTTTGTCCCAAATAGCAATTCTCTGTTATTCTTGAATAAACCCACTTTGCTGGTAAAATAACTGACAGTTTTCTTTTGAAGGTTAACATTACTTGGTGATCAGAGGTGGGATCCTCAGAAGACCCCCCAACAACCTTAAGGTTGATGAGCAAACAGGTGCTCATCAGAGCCCACAGAGCCAACTGGACTACTCACTGCTTTTTTGCTGACCTTGGAGTTTGAGGGTAATTTTCTCCCAGATTTCAAGCTCCACTCTTTGTGTTTGAGCTCTCCAAGCTTTATTTGGGTTCTATTAAAGACTTGGTTCTTTCTGAGAGTATTCCTTTGGCCTTCAGTCTAACCCCTTTTTGGAAGCAGACTGTTCCTGTTGGAACTGTGCCAGTTTTTGGTCTGACTCCCATTTTTGTGAGTGGACTATACTTGTTGGAACTCTGCCTGTTGGGATTGCACTAGCCTTTGATCCAATCCCTTTCTGGTACCAGACTATCCCTAGTGAAAAACGTGCTGACCTTTGTTCCAGCTCCTGTTTGGAACCAAACTGTTCCTATTGTAACTGTGCTAGCCTGTGGTCATTTCTTTTTGGAACTGGACTGTTCCTAGTGGAACTGTGCTTGCCTTTGGTCTGACTTCTTTTTGGAACTGGACTGTTCTATTGGAACTGTGCTAGTCTTTGGTCTGATTCCTTCTGGAATAATGCTGTGACTGTTGAAACTGTGCTGTTTAGGAATTTTTCTTACTCTAGAGAAAAACCTCTAAGAAATGGGATCCCAGCTACCAAAATGCTTTGAGGGCATCCTGCCTTACTGGATCCCAATTTTATGTTTAAAGACTATGATCCCTCCTCCTGTGCATTTCTAACTAAATGGATGGATTTAACCAAAAGTAATTTAGAACGTCAATGGCCATTATGGGGAACTTTCAATCTCCCAAACTTGTTTTTCTCCAAATTAAGTTAGAAAGCCACAGCTTCTAAAACAAACTAAACTAGGGGCGCCTGGGTGGCGCAGTCGGTTGAGCGTCCGACTTCAGCCAGGTCACGATCTCGCGGTCCATGGGTTCGAGCCCCGTGTCGGGCTCTGGGCTGATGGCTCAGAGCCTGGAGCCTGTTTCCGATTCTGTGTCTCCCTCTCTCTCTGACCCTCCCCCGTTCATGCTCTGTCTCTCTCTGTCCCAAAAATAAATAAACGTTGAAAAAAAAAATTAAAAAAAAAAAAAAAACTAAACTAAATGGGAATGCATACTTTAATTGGTACCTTAGGCTTCCAAATGTTTTCAGGATTCTCCTTGCAAAATACTATTTCTACAGAAAGAAGTCGAGATGTCTTCCAAGGCCTCTTTTTCACCTCCCTCATCTTCTTTGCAGACCTGTGGCAGCCACCTTGTGCTCAAGGCCTGCCTCCAGCACTATTTTCTTTTTGCTGGACTTCCCTTTTCCTCCAAACTTTGCCCCATTTTCTCCTTTCCTGAACCTTTTAAAACCTGTTACTTTAAAGTTAAGTCTTCTGAGGAACTAAGGAAACCCCAAGATTCTTACATTTTCTGGGCTAAGCTGAATTGGGAGCCACAGTTAAAGAGTTCTCTAAAGTAACTAAAGGGCCCCCATAAGTTTACTGAAGAATTTAACAGTTATTCAAACCTACCAACCTGATTTTTCTCAGATTTACGTCAATTAGTCCACATGCTTAGTGAAGGGTAGGCCACACACTGGATGAAAATAGCCCACTGGGAACCTCCTGAAGGGGACCTAGAGATGGAAACCCCTAACTTTTGGTAAGATGCTAGAATACTCACTAGACACATCCACCAAACAAATATAGTAGTTTTTCCTAAGCTGCCGACTGGAACAAAATTCAGGCTTGCACAAAAAAATCCTGATGAACCTGTTTGTGACTATTACAATCAACTCCAAATTGTCTTTAAAGAAAATTCTGGTCTTCCTTTAGATACTGAATCCACCTGGGTAGCGTTCAAATCTATGTTTACTACTGGGCTGAACTGGGATCTTTCTCTTTCAGTTAAAAGGACCAGGATGGAAGGAGAACCTGCCTACTTCAGATTTAGTTAATATGGCAAACCAGCTCGTTCACCCCCTAGATGAGTCATCTAAAAGAAAGATTGCTTAAAATTCTTACTTTTCAACTCCAGCAATTAAGGCCTCTAAACAAAACCAAAAGCCCCCTAATTTCTGCTGTTATTGCAGACAGCATGGGCACTGGAAAAAAGATTGTTACAAACTTAAGCATTCCAGGCACCTCCAGCCCTCTTATTCTTTCCAATGTCCTCCTAATTCCCAATGATGGGGCTCCAAGGAACCACAGAGTCTTCTCTCAGCCCTCCTTCTTACTAGGCTTGGAGAAACCACTCTCCAGATTGGGAATGAATATCTCTCTGTCCATACTGACACACTCTTTGTACACAACCCCACAGCTATAAAGCAGCCCCTGCCTTGGAGTACCAAACCAGTTCAAATAGCAGGGGTCTCTAATAAACCTCAATAGGTTCTTGCATCTGAACCTATTCTCTTCTAAGGCCCTCTGAGAGATACACATGCTTTTGTCTTTAGTTCTTCTGTCCCTATTTACTTACTGGGCCTGAAATTTCTTAGAAAAGAAGTATCATGCTAGAATTTCTTTCTGCCAAAAGGGGGAATAATTCTAGAAATTGACAGTAGTAATCAAAATAGCCAGTCAGGGGAATTAAATGACCCTTTGACATCTTTTATTTGTTCTGTCTCTGACAGCACTATAGCTGAGTCTGGGGACACTGATTATTCTTATTGGATCAGCTACCATTGTCTTTATGGGAAAAATCTTAAACTGATATTGGTAGAATCTATAGTGTACCTCCCACCAAGATTCAAATAGATCCTGGGGGCGCCTGGGTGGCTCAGTCATTTAAACATCCGCCTCTTGATTTCGGCTCAAGTCATGGTCTCACAGCTCGTGAGCTAGAGCCCCACATCAGGCTCTGCATTACAGTGCAAAGCCTGTTTGGAAATCTCTCTCTCCCTCTCTCTCTGCCTCTCCCCTGCTTGTGCTTTCTCCCCTAAAATAAATGAATAAACCCTAAAAAAAAAAAAAAGATTCAATAGATCCTTCAAATAATTTCCCTGGAATTAATCAATACCCTATTAAAAAAAAGAGGCCCTTCAAGGCATCAAGCCCATAATAGAAGGTAACAAGGCTCAGTGCCTCATTATCTCCTCTACCAGTCCATGAAATACCCCTACTTTACCTGTGAAAAAATCCAATGGCTAAGGGTGCAGGTTTGTGCGGAACCTCTAAGCGGTAAATAACACTGTTATCCCTTGGCATGCAGTTGTTCCTACCCCCATATGCTACAGACATCCACTCCCACTGGAAGAAAAATTTTCACTATAACTGACCTATTCAGTGCATTTTTAGTATTCCAGTTGATAAAGACAGAAAATATCTTTTGCTTTCACTTGGGAAGAATGGAAATATACCTGCACAGTTATATCTCAGGGTTTGACAGAGCGTCCTTACTTTTCACAAATATTAAAAACTGATTTAGATGAGGGGCTCCTGGATGGCTCAGTTGGTAAAGCATGCGACTCTTGATCTTGGGGTCATTCGGGCCCCAAGTTGGGGGTAGTGGTTACTTAAAAATTTTTTATAAAGCTGATTTGGATGATAGAAAGTTTTCTGCAGGCTCTACTTTGTTATACATAGATGATTTGCTTCTCTGTTCCCCTTCTAAAACCTCTTCACAGGAAGATAACACCCACCTATTAAAACTTCCGGCCCTAAAGGAATGTAAAGTCTGAAGAAAACTGAAGTTGCTCAAACTCAGGTTTGACACTTAGGGCACCTCACTCATCTTGGGACAAAGACTACATTTAGATCCAGGTAGACCTCAAGGAATCCTGAACTTCCCCAAACCTAAAACTAAGCACCAATTATGAGGTTTTCTTGGACTGGTCAGCTCCTGTTGAAACTGGATTCCAAGATTCTCTCTTATGGCTCAATCTCTATATGCTTTACTAACAATGACTAACCTCATCCCATTATTTGGTAAGATCAGGAAAATACAGCTTTTGAGACTTTAAAGAAAAGCCTAATACAGCCCCTTGCCCTCAGACATCCTAATTATCAACTTCCCTTTTTCCTCTTTATATATGAGAGGGAAGGAAATGCCCTTGGAGTGCTCACCCCAAAACACACACCATTACTGACCACAGAGTAATTATAGCCAGCAGCTTGACCGTGTGGCATGGGGATATCACCCCTCCCTCACAGCCATTCCTGCCACTGCCCTTTTAGTTAAGGTCACTGAAGAAATAATCATGGGATCCTCTTTACCCATCCTTGTACTTTAGCCCAGAGTAAAACTGTAAACATTTATACTGATAGTTTGCTATTCAGGTAGCTCTTGAATTTGGAATAGTATGTAAACAATGAGGATTTTGTTTTTTTACCTCCAATGGGGATAAAGTTAAAATTGGCTCCTATGTTCAAAATGTATTAAATGCCATACTTTAACTGGCTGCTCTGGCTATTATTAAAGTCTCTGGGCATTCCAGACTACACTCTCTGGAGGCACAGTGAACCACTTCACTGATATCATACCACCAAAAACACTGCTTTCAAGGAAACCAACAGCTAAATCTCTGGCATGGTCAATTTGGATATTCTTCCAAATGATAATTTGGAAAAACTGGCAAAAGATACCCAACAATCGTTCCCAGAGAGGGAAAAACAATATGAAATCTAGTAACAATTGGTTCAAAAATAAAGAACTCTGATTTGCACCAAATAACAATCTGACCCTATCAGAAATTCTAAAATCCCCACTATTTCCATAATTATTTTATATTTTGTATTTTGTTGCCTATACATGCATTAAGCCATTGGTCTACTGATAAAATGATAGTATTCATGAACCAGTATTGGTAACCGAGAAATATTAATAAGGCTACAAAAACTGTCTATCTCACTTGTCCCACCTGTCCAAAGTATAATCCAGGGAAACCTGTTCACAAAGTGGATTTCACACAGCTTCCCTGTCTCATGGATGTAAATATGTTTTAGTCATGGTGTATGTTTCTCACTGAACTGAAGCTTTCTTATTCACAGGCCGGTGCTGCTTTTGTAGGTAAAGTTTGGTTAGAAAAGATCATCCCTACCAGGGGAACCCCTCTTGAACTTCATTATGATGAGGAAGCCCATTTTAGCAGTCAGATACTTCAATAATTCTCTGCTCTTTGGCTGGCTTTACAATACTTTCATTGTGCACACCAGCCTCAATCATCAGGGTTAGTCAAACACACCAATAGCATTAAGACTCAACTGCCAAAATCTGTAGAGACCCTCGAAATACCATAGCCCAAAGCAGTGCCATTTGTCCTTCTAAATCTATCAACTCCCTATGGAACTCGTAGGCTCTCATCCTTTGAGATAGTCGCAGATGTCCAATGCACTTTGGCCCCTGCCTCCTTTGACCCACAGTAGGTAAAGGAGATATACTTCAATATTGTAAAGGCCTAACTGCTTCTATTAAAATAATCATGCTATGGTAGACCAATCTTTTCACAATCCACTCAGGGAGACAAAGATCTTAAGCATAATACCTTGCAACCTATTGGAAGACACTTCCAGAAAGACTCTCTTCAAACTCACTGGAAGGGTCCTTATCAGGTATTGCTAATCAATGATTGTGCTGTCAAACTCCAAGGAATAGACTCCTAGATTCATGTGACATACCTAACCTACCAAACCCTGACTGGACCTGCACACCATCTGGTGACCTGAAAGTAAATATTTCTCAGAATTGAAGCAGAAGACATCTGATGAGACAGCTTTCCCAAGATGTCTGGATCAGACCTATCTGTCTTTCTCTCACTGTTTGCTTCTACTATCTCTTTTGTGGAAACAGTGCCAATGTCTGCATTTCCCAAACCCTTGCCAAAGGGAGAATACCTCTTCTCTTGACCACGGCCTTTTGGAAATAACTTTGTCATGATCTCATGACAAATATTTTCACTTGCTCCTTCTGAAGGATTAGAAGGTTCAAGATTCACAAAAGTCTTTTTTCATCTAGACTATTAACTGACTCTGGATTCTTATCCAAATTCATGGTTTCCAGATTCATAACTTTTCAGACTATATTATTGATAACATTTAGTTCCAAATAATGCTTTTGAAATAACAAACGTTTAATACATCCTTGAAGCTTTGCTATTTTAATTGCAAGAAGTTCATTATATTGCTTCATATTTATGCCTGCATCGTATTTTCCCAAATGCACTAGGTTAACTCTTTCAGTGTGTTCCTGCAGTATTACTATTCTGCTTTCATGGCCACTTTAAGCAAAGACTTTCAGGAGGCGTACATCATTTGCCTTGATGGGAAAAACCCCTAAGTCTGAATAAATTCCAATAAATGTTTAAACTGGTACTTTCAGACCTAGTGTCCTGGTGTAGAGCTATCATACAATTTGGAATTATTATGTTACTTCTTCTGTTTCTATATAATTATTTTATATTTTATATTTTGTTGCCTGTGAAACTTTTACAATAATGATGTACCCAACAAAGAGATGGTTTTCAATGCTTATGATCTTGATACATATGAACTATTGATGATAAGGGCCTGAGAGTTCTCTCTCCTAAATTACCCTGTTACTCAAATGTGGCCTTGTTTCCAACTGCTCTGCTCTTTCCCTCTGACACAGGGAAAGGTCTTTCTTGGCACAGTGGGGCAAAACCACTAAATACAAAAAACCAAAAAAACAAACAATTGATTTTTGATCAGTCATGCTTTCAGAAAAAAATCTTGATCAAAAGGGGGGACATGTGAAAATTAATAAAGGGAAACCACTAAAATGGACTTGGGATGTTAGAAGGGGAGGCAGAAAGGGGGAGCAGTACCACTCAATGAAAATTTCAGGAAGACTTGTCAGTTACAGACCTCAACAAAAGAACCATCAACAAGAAAGAATCATCCATGACTGATCCTAACAGAGAAAGACATACACCACATTTCCTACAAGAAATTGGCTAGTCCAGCAACTCAGACAATGAGAAATTGTCATCACTCTGAACTGTTGATTTCTCCAATCAACTTTCATCCAAAACAACCCCTTCCAATTTCCTCCCTCTTTTCCATAAAATATTCATCTCCTTTGTTTGTTGGACTTCCCTGCAGTTTTGACATATTTGCTTGTCCTGAACTGCAATTCTCTGTTATGCCCAAATAAACTCATTTTGCTGGTTAAAAAAAAAACAAAAACAAAAACAACAGTTTTATTTTTAAGGTTAAAATAACAACATAAATCCCCCTTCTTAAAATCCAGCCACATTAGCCTGCTTTAAATTCCCTCTTCCGTACAGGCTTTAGAGAGAGCACTCTGGCTGAATCTCTAGGTCCGAAGTGTACAGGTTACTCATATAAATGTTGAAAGCCAAAAAGTGAATTTAACAAAAGTGTCTAGGACTGGTAGTCTCACTTTGCTTCTACTTTCCAGGGCTCTGTAATCAGGTTCTGCCAGCTTCAGGCATTCCAACGCAATGTCCTTTGCAGGTTTACCCTAGACCTCCCACCACAAAGAATTCATGTTCCCTGGACAGCAACAGATCTTTGAAATGATAAAGCCCTTTACCTCCACTTTCAAAAGATCCTACCAAATTTAGAGAGGAATTAGAAAGGTTGGTGGCCATTCACAAGCGTCCCCTACCCCATCCCACTGGAGGAAACAGATGACTCTTCTACAAATTATCTCCAAAAGGCCAATATTCAGGAGCTAATAGCAGCTAAGGTTGAACTGTGTACTTAGGAAAAAGGCTTTATTAAAATGCTTTATACAGACTTTATAAAGCATAAATCTTTAAATTCCCATTTTAGTTAAAAATCTTCCTGAAATAAAGAAGCAAGTTTAATTAAAAAGGTAGGTCAAGCCCTTAATATTCAGGCTGCAATCCAGTTCTCTGGGGGAATTAAAAACAAATTGCTTTGTTGTAAGCATCTCTACAAAACCAGAAATACAACTGTAAAAACAAGTCAAAGCCCATCTATCTTTACCAATCCCCCAAACCTCACCTATTCCTCTCAAAATGCTTATTGATACAAAAGATCAGGGATAGTGGAACAAAACTGTCCTGTACTTAAGAAAGGTAAATTTTAAATGCCAATTACTCGGGAACTCTTAGGAAAAAAGAATTTTTTTTTTTTTTGCATTCTTTCTCTGTTCCTTAAAATTATAAATCTTGTTATGTCTTTGAACTATAAATATAGCTCATACCACCTAAGATTGATGAACAGAAAGGGGGGAAAGAGGGCTTTTAAAATACAAACTGCTAGGGCACCTCGCTGATTCAGTCAGTAGAGAAGGGTCCTGAGTTCGAGCCTCACGTTGGGGATAGATTTTACAAAAAATAAAAAAGGCAAATTGCTGAAAGTGTTCCAGCATCTCTGATAATAGGCATATGTGCCCCAAGTCTCAACCTTGAAAAAAGTTTTGATATTTTCTCTGTGCTTTTGTGATGTCAATTTTCTATCCCTATTTTCCCTAGGACCAAAGAGCCATTTTTTGAAATGTAAACTTTAGGGAGAAATTTTTCATGAGAAATTACAAAAAAAAAAAAAGACAGAAAGACAGAAGATAGATACATATTTGGAAATTGGGCCTATAATGCCATATCCATGAAAATTAGTAAAAACAAAAGCTATTAGATTTTTGTTTGTATCTGTGTGTTTATATGTGTGTCCATAAATATGGTGCAAATGTCAGATATTTTCTCTACCTCCAAATGGCATTGTGAAAATGAATCTGTAACAGAGCTATGTTTCCTTGGTTCGAACGCAAGTGCTTGTAAGGATTGCTCATTCTAAGACTCTCAGAAAGATAGAAACTGACCCAAATGGTTTTAGAGGTCATGTGATCTGGGAACATATCTAGTATTAAAACTAATTTAGAGTTGTTGGTTTAATTAAGATAGAGATGTCTTTAGAGTTATCAGCATTGAATATAAAACTTTGTTGTGGGGCGCCTGGGTGGCTCAGTCGGTTGGGCGGCCGACTTCGGCTCAGGTCATGATCTCGCGGTCCGTGGGTTCGAGCCCCACGTCAGGCTCGGGGCTGATGGCTCAGAGCCTGGAGCCTGCTTCCAATTCTGTGTCTCCCTCTCTCTCTGCCCCTCCCCCGTTCATGCTCTGTCTCTCTCTGTCTCAAAAAAATGAATAAAACGTTAAAAAAAAAAAAAAAAAAAAAAAACTTTGTTGTGCCTGTGTTTCCTGAAAGTTGAGTAAGTTTGTTATCTCTGTTGCAAAATTTGTCAGAAAGAAAAAAAACTTAGCACAACTTTGATGCCTCATAAAGCTTTGTGGGTAATCTAAACATAATTGTTAAGAACAAGTAAATTAAATAGGTATAAATAAGAAAGTTTATAGGTAAACTTTTGAACAGCTTCCAAAATATTTTTGGTAATCTTAAAGTTTTGCTAAGTTAAATGATAAGTTAAATTCACTATCTAGAGCATTTCCAAATAAAGTAAAATAACGAACATTAAGTACAGAACGTAGGTTTATCTATTTTTCTCTTATTACAGAGAAACTAAAGATAAATTTGGGTCTGTTGGTAAACATATTTTGTGATTAATTAAAAGATTGTACTGTGAAGATGCACATGTTTCTAGAAACTATGAAACGAATTCATAAATTTGCCAATATAAAGAATACTGGTGTAACAGTTCACAATTGCTTACTACTTAGATTTCACTAGAAATTAAGGTTTTGTCACCAGCAAGACCAAAAAACCTGACCTTACTGCCCACCTGCATGTATGTACTCACCTTTATCCCACATTTTCCTTAACTACTTCTTTCCAGCTTATCTTTCTTTTAACTTGGGCAAAAGACCCAATGGGCATAGCATCCTGTGATGGAAACCGAAACTACCCCTCAAGCAATAATGACTGCCCTGATGAAGAGCTCCAGCCAGCCCAGACCACCCTGACCAGTTTGAGCTCATACCCTGACTCACACCTGCGAAAATGGACCACAGAGTGACGAAAAATTACCTTTATTTCATTTTAATGCTAAAATCTCTGCTCTTCTCTGCCTGAGGAACACAAGCCTCATTAACATAACATACAATGCACGTATAGGCATGTTTCTGTAAGGTACATGTAGGAACCTTATACCTGACTCTACATAGGATGACAAGGCTTCCCTTTCTAAATATTCATCCTAACCCTAAATAAAGGGAACCCATTCATCCTTGCTCAGGTAGTCATAGTTTTGGAAGTTATTCCTTGTGACCTTGTTTGCTGCAGATAAAGATTCCTTTGCGTGACAACTCTACCTGGTTGGTCTCTACCTGTAACTCAGCAAGAAGCAAATTCATGTTAGTTCAAATATAGTTTCTAAGAGTTAAGAATTCTAATAAGTGTAATTAAAACTACTGGAAATGGGAGGAGTTAAGATGGTGGAGCAGTAGGGGAGTCTACGCTTGCCTCATCCCTCAAGTATGGCTACATAAAAATCAAATCATTCTGAACACCCAGGAAATCAATCTGAGAACTGAGAGAACACAGTGCACAACTAGAAGAAGCAAAGAGGCCACATGTCATGGAAGGCAGGAGGTACAGAGACATGATTTGGGGAGAAAAAAATTATGCGTGCTGCTGAGGGAAGGGAACCCTGACCACAGGGAGAGAGAGAGAGAGTGAGAGCACACAGTGTGCAGGGGACTACAAAAGAAAAACACTTCCCAAAGCCTTTGATGGGGAAAATGAGAGGGCCTGATTATTGCAAGCTTTTACAAGCAGTGGAGCTCAAAGTCTCAAGTTTTGGAAGTCCACACCATCTCTGGGGTGGAGCCCGGCAGGCGTAGTGGTGCTCCTGTCAAGGAGAGCAGAGGTCCGGGAGCAGACAGCATGCTCTGAGGATCCCCTGGGTGGCACTGGGAGAGACAGTTCCTCTTCTTGGAGTGCGTTTGGGAGAGGTGGCACTGTCTCTCAGGGAACAAAAGAGTGGGGAGGCACTATTGCGCTGCCCTGTGCATTAGCATAGGAACAGAGACACCTGCTGAGGGCAGCTACCTGGATGATGGCTTTCTGCTGCACTTTACCATAAACTTCAAGCCCCTGTGTGTTTGTGCAACTGCGCTTCTGGGACAAACTAGCACCAGGCACAGCACAGTGAGACCCTCCCCCAGAGGATCAGCACAAGACTGTGCTGTGCCTAGTCACTAAAATTTGGAGTTTTGAAACCCAGCCAGTACATCTGAGATAAAACAGGAGCACTACACCACCAGGTGGGCCGATGGCTCGGACACAGAATGAAGACAAGGATCAGAGGGATGCCTGGGACACACGAGGGGAGACTGTTTGCCTTTCTGTGAGGGCTTCCTGGAGGTGGGTGTGAACTCGCCTCTCCGGTGATGAGAGAGTGGGCTGATGCAATTTTTACCCCCACCAATCAGCACAGATAGACTTCAGTGACCAGCACAGCCCCCACAATGGAGGCTTGAACCGCTGACACGAAGTCTCACCTCCCTGTGCTCTATAGATGTTTTACTTGGGCAAGTGTGCCTAAGAGCCAGAGCAGCAGCAGGCCCCTCCCTCAAAAGACCAGCAGAAACCTCCTACACACACAAAGTCTACTGACCAAAAAGTGCTGTAAATCTTCAGTTCAAGTGGAAATAGGACGTAGCCTCTTTTAACAAACAGACCAAAACACACCTAGTTAAAACTTGCCACACACTGGACAAGGTCCAACCACTCTCCACTACAGGCAAGGAGAAATTCTGCAGAGGACTGACCTGAGGAAAAGAGCAGCCAAAACACAACAGCAGAGTCCACAAAGCATATACCAGAAACACTTCCTCAAGTGCCAGGCCCTGGAAAGTATATGACCTTTTCTTAATATAGCCATTACTCTCAGGAGCAGGAAACATAACAGACTTTCCTAACACATAGAAGCCAGAGATCTAGACAAAATGCCAAGATGGAGGAATTCATCCCAAAAGAAAGAACAAGAAAAGGTCACAGCTAGGGATCTAATCAAAATGGATATAAGCAATATGCCTGAACCAGAATTTAAAACAAGAATCAGGACACCCGGGTAGCTCAGTCAGTTAAGCATCTGACTCTTGCTTTCAGCTCAGATCACGATCTCATGGTTCATGAGATCCAGCCCATGCTATCAGCACGGAGCCTGCTCAGAATTCTCTCTCTCTTCTCTCTCTGCCTCCCCCCTCACTTGTGCTCGCTCGCTCTCTCTCTCTTTCTCTCTAAAAGTAAATAAATATTTTAAAAAATAAATAAAACAACAATCATGAAGATACTAACTGGGCTTGAGAAAAGCATGGAAGACATCAGGGAGTTCCTTACTGCAGAGATAAAAATCTAAAACCAAGTCAGGACAAAATAAAAAAAACACTATAACCGAGATATGAAACCCACTGGATGTAATGACAAGGACGGAAGAATCAGAGGAACAAATAAGTCATATAGAAGATAAAATTATGGAAAATAATGAAGCTGAAAAGAAGAGGAAAAGAAAAATATTGGATCATGAATGTAGATTTAAGAAACTCAGTGATTCCATAAAGCATAATAGCATTCATATCATAGGAGTCCCAGAAGAAGAAGAGAGGGAAAAGGGGGCAGAAGGTTTATTTGAGCAAAGTATACCTGAAAATGTCCTTAATATGAAGAAGGAAACAGATATCCAAATCCAGGATGGCACAGAGAATTCCCATCAAAATCAACAAAAGCAGGACAACACTAAGACATATCCTAGTAAAATTCGCAAAATACAAAGATAAAAAAAAGTCTTGAAAGCAGCAAGGGAAAAGAAATCCCTAACCTACAAGGGAAGACAAATAAGATTAACATCAGTTCTCTCCACAGAAACTTGGCCAGAAAGCAGATGCATGACATACTCAATGTGCTAAATGGGGAAACTATGCAGCCAAGAATCCTTTATCCAGCAAGGCTGTCATTCAGAATAGAAAGAGGGATAAACAGTTTCCCAGACAAACAAAATGTAAAGGAGGTCGTGACCACTAAACCAGCCCTGCAAAAAATATGAAAGGTGACTCTTTGAGTGGGAAATAAAGACCAAAAGGAACACAGACTAGAAAGGAACAGAGACAATCTCCGGAAACAATGACTTTATGGGTAATACAACGGCACTAAATTCATGTCTGTCAGTAATCACTTTGCATGTAAAAGGATGAAATGTTCTAATCAAAATACACAAGTTATCAGAATGGATAAAAAAAAAACAAGGCCCTTCAATATGCTGCTTACAAGAGACTCATTTTAGACCCAAAGACACCTCCAGACTGAAAGTGAGGGAATGGAGAACCATTTACCACGCTAACAGACACCAAAAGAAACCTAGAGTAGCCATACTTATATCAGACAAACTAGATTTTATAATTTTTTTGTGTTTATTTATTTTTGAGACAGAGAGAGACAGAGCAAAAGCAGGGGAGGGGCAGAGAGAGAGGGAGACACAGAATCCAAAGCAGGCTCCAGGCTCTGCCAGCACAGAACCCAATGCAGGGCTCAAACCCACAAACTGCAAGATCGTGACCTGAGCCAAAGTTGGATGCTCAACCGACAAGCCATCCAGGCGCCCAAGACAAACTAGATTTTAAACCAAAGATTGTAACGTGAAGTGAAGGATACTATATCATAATAAAGGGGTCTATCCAACAAGAAGATCTAACAATTTTAAGTATTTAAATATCTGTCCACTTACAGCAATGGACAGATCATCTAAGCAGAAGACCAACAAAAAAACAAGGACTTTGAATGAAACACTGGGCCAGATGGATTTAATAGATATATTTAAAGCATTTTATCCTAAAGCTGAGCACCATACACATTCAAGTGCACATGGAACGTTCTCCACAATAGATCACATACTGTGTCTCAAATCAGGCCTCAACAATACAAAAATCCTGAGATATATCATGCATATTTTCCAACCACAATGCTATGAAACTTGTTGAATTCAACCACAAGAAAAAAATCTGGAAAGACCACAAATACATGGAGGTTAAAGAACATCCTACTAAAGAATGAATGGGTTAACCAGGAGATAAAAGAAAAAATAAAAATACATGGAATAAGTGAAAATTAAAACATGACATGGGCCCCTGGGTGGCTCAGTCTAACTTCAGCTCAGGTCTTGATCTCACAGTTCAGGAGTTCAAGCTCCACATTGGGCTCTCTGCTGTCAGCACAGAGCCTGCTTCTGATCCTCTGTTTCCCTCTCTCTCTGCCTCACCCCTGCTCACACTCTCTCCCAAAAATAAATAAACATTTTTTTAAAAAAGAAAACACAGCAGTCCACAACCTTTGAAATGCAGCAAAGGGAGTCATAGAGGGAAGTATATAACTATACAGTCTACCTCAAGAAGCAAGAAAAGTCTCAAGTGTACAACTTAACCTTATACCTAAAGGAGCTGGAAAAAGGAAAGAAAATAAAGCCTAAACCACCAGAAGAAGGTAAATAATAAAAATTAAAGCAGAAATAAATGATACAGAAATTTAAAAAAAAAGTAGAAAAACCAATGAAACTAGGAGCTGGTTCTTTGAAAGAATTAACAACATTGATAAACCCTAGCCAAACTTATCAAAAAGAAAAAAGGAAGGACCCAAATAAATAAAATCATTAATGAAAGAGGAGAGATCACAACCAACACTGCAGAATACAAGCGATTATAAAAGAACATTATGACCAATTATATACCAACAAATTAGGCAATCTGGGAGAAATGGATAAATTCCTAGTAATACATAAACTATCAAAACTGAAACAGGAAGAAAGAGAAAATCTGAACAGACCCATAACCAGCAAAGGAATATAATCAGTAATCAAAAATCTCCCAATAAACAAGAGTCCAAGGCTGGATGGCTTCCCAGGAGAATTCTACCAAACATTTAAAGAGTTAATATCTATTCTTCTCAAACTGTTCCAAAAAATGGAAACAGAAGGAAAACTTCAAAACTCAGTCTATGAGGCCAATATTACCTTGTTTCCGAAACCAGACAACGACCCCACTAAAAAGGAACACAGGCCAATATCTCTGATAAACATGAATGCAAAAATTCTCAACAAGATACTAGAAAATGGAATCCAAAAGTACACCATGATCAAGTGGGATTTATTCGTGGACTACAGGGCTGGTTCACTACTCACAAATCAATCAATGTGATACACCACATTAATAAAAGAAAGGATAAGAACCATATCATCCTGTCAATAGATGGAGAAAAAGCATTTGACAAAGTACAGCATCCATTCTTGATTAAAACCCTCAGCAAAGTAGGGATAGGGAATCCACATCAACATCATAAAGACATTTATATGAAACACTCACAGCTAATATCATCCTCAATGGGGAAAAACTGCGAGCTTTCCCACTAAGATCAGGAACGTAACAGGGATGTCCACTCTCACCATTGTTATTTAACGTAGTACTGGAAATTCTAGCTTCAGCAATCAGACAACACAAAGAAATAAAAGGCATCCAAATTAGCAAGGAAGAAGTCAAACTTTCACTATTCACAGACAACATAACATTAGGTAGAAAACCCGAAAGATTCCACTAAATAATTGATAGAACTGGTACATGAATTCATCAAAGTCACAGGATACAAAATCAATGCACAGAAATCTCCTGCATTTCTCCACACCAATAATGAAGCAGCAGAAAGAGAAATCAAGGAATTGATCCCATTTACAATTGCACTAAAACCCACAATATACCTAGGAATAAACCTAACCAAAGAGGTTAAAGATCTGTACTCTGAAAACTATGGACTTGTGAAAGAAATTGAAGATAACACAAAGAAATGGAAAAACATTCCATGCTCATAAGAACAAATATTGTAAAATGTGTACTTCCCAAAGAAATAAACACATTTAATGTAATCCCTATCAAAATATCATCAGCATTTTTCACAGAGCTAGAACAAACAATCCTAAAATTTGTATGGAACCAGAAAAGACCCCAAATAGCCAAAGCAATCCTGAAAAAGAAACCCAAAGCTGGAGGCATCATAATCCTGGACTTCAAGCTGTATTACAAAGCTGTAATCATCAAGACAGTATGGTACTGCACAGAAAAAGACATATACATCAATGGAACAGAATAGAAAACCCAGAAATGGACCCACAACTATATGGTTAACTAATCTTCAACAAAGCAGGAAAGAATATCCAATGGAAACAAGACAGTCTCTTCAACAAATGGTGTTGGGAAAACTGGACAGCAACATGCAGAAGAATTAAACTGGACCACTTTCTTACACCATACACAAAAATCAATTCAAAAAGGATGAAACACCTAAATGGAAGACAGGAAACCATCAAAATCCCAGAAGAGAACACAGAAACCTTTTTGACATTGGCTGCAGCAACTTCTTACTAGTCATGTCTCCAGAGGCAAGGGAAACAAAAGCAAAAATGAACTATTGATACTTCATCAAGATAGAAAGCATCTGCTTAGCAAAGGAAACAATCAACAAAACTAAAAGGCAATCAACAGAATGGGAGAAGATATTTGCAAACGACATATCTCATAAAGAGTTAGTATCCAAAATGTATAAAGAACTTAAACTCAACACCCAAAAAACACATAATGCAGTGAAGAAATGGGCAAAAGGCATGAATGGACCATTTTCTGTAGAAAACATCCAAATGGCTAACAGACCCATGAAAAAATACTGAACATCAATCATCATCAGGGAAATACCAATCAAAACCATAATAAGATACCACATCATACCTTTTGGCTTGTTATTACATGAAACTGAGGATACTGAGTCTAATGGTAAATGTGCTTTATGTTTTATTGCAAGTTGTACTATGAAAAGAAAAAAACATGTTTCTAAAAATTATAAAATGTCCTCATAAATTTTAGATCTAAAGAATTCTGGTTTAACAGTTGACAATTGCTTACTACTTAATTTTCACCGGGGTCTAAGGTTTCTAAGTTTCTAAAAGTTCTATTTACATTCTGCTAAATGTAATTATGACTGATAGAAATGACAAAGAAAGCATGTAGGAAGGTAGGAGATATGCTAAAAGGTATGAAAAAAAGGAATACATTTTTATCAAGGCAAAAGGAAATAATTTTGTCCTAAAATGAGACTGGTTATTCAGAGAAGGCTTAGGACAAAATTTCAATGAAAAACAAAGTTGCAGAAGGTTTGTGAAGGGAAAGCTTTGGAAAAGAATTTTATATGTAGTTAGAACTAAGACTGAAATGAATGAATTAAAAGTACACTGGTAGGGGCACCTGGGTGGCTCAGTCAGTTAAGCATCTGACTTCGCCTCAGGTCATGATCTTGCAGTTCATGAGTTTGAGCCTTGCGTCAGGCTCTGTGCTGACAGCTCAGAGCCTGAAGCCTGCTTCAGATTCTGTGTCTCCCAATCTCTCTCTACCCCTCCCCCGCTTGTACTCTCTCTCAAAAATAAACAAACATTAAAAAAATAAATAAATAGAAGTACACTGGTATAAGATTGAAATTCAATTGGTGTGCTCCTGATAGAAATTGTAAACAAAGTTTTTTCTTTTTCCTTTATCTTCCCAGAAAACCAAAGTGTCTATGTTTTATCTTTACCAGGTCTTTGATTACTTAGGAAAACTGAAACTTCTCAATGTTTAAGGAGCTAAGTTTGACTAGCACTTATATAAACTTCTGTAGAATCTCTTATTACCACCTTGGTTAAATAATTAAATATTAAGTTGTGTAATAATCTGTAATCCTATTTAGGTATGTGCTTTAAAACTTTCTGAGGTTTTTGACAAAATTCCCAAGATTCAAATTCTAAATGGAAGTCTTTCTTACTTTTATTTAGTCTCATTTGTTTGGTATGTTTAAGTTACATGGGAAGCACCTTCAAACAAACAATGAAAGACCTTTCTAGGTTATATTGTATAGGTAAAGGCTAGAACTGTTTTAGAAATTATATGAAATTCCTAAAGTTTTAATATGTTCTGGTACAAGGTCATCATTTGACATTCTAATTATTGAAATGTTATATATCATAGAAACAACCAGATTTCCTTGTCAACTTTATTATAATGAACTCATCAGATTTTTAACCATGGCCACTTTTATTTATAGTTATTGTCCTTATGCTCTTGAGAAATGTGTTTCATGTTCAAGGAGATTCATAAAAAGAATTTTCTAACAAACATAGGTTTTTGATATGTTTAAGATCATAAAACTTAACTGGGTAAGAATCCCTGGAACTGGGGCGCCTGGGTGGCTCAGTTGGTTAAGCGGCCGACTTCGGCTCAGGTCATGATCTCGCGATCTGTGAGTTCGAGCCCCGCGTCGGGCTCTGTGCTGACGGCTCAGAGCCTGGAGCCTGTTTTGGATTCTGTGTCTCCCTCTCTCTGACCCTCCCCCGTTCATGCTCTGTCTCTCTGTCTCAAAAATAAATAAACGTTAAAAAAAATAAATAAAAAAAAAAAGAATCCCTGGAACTACTGGGGATACTGTCTTCAAACAATAAAAATTAATAACATTGGACTAAATGAACTGAGGAAGATGACTATAGTTTTTATGACTCTTATTTCAAACATTGCTGGTTCTATAATGTTTGCTCTTCCAGATTTAAGGAAGTTTTCTCTTACCTGTGACTTATACAAATATGATAAAGTATTCCTTTGTGTACAAATTGAGACATTTATCTTTTCTCCCTCGAGGATTCAGCAACTCTCTATGAGTATTCTTTCATGGCAGTTATAATTATTTGCATAACTTCAGTGAGAATCTGTTCTCCTTGCAACAAGACACCATTGGAAACATTGGTTATATTACCAAGGCCTTGACTGGAATGTCATATTTGACAAAAACATGCATAGACTCATACGACCAGATAGCTTTAAGGACCTAAGGTTGACTTCATGGAGCCAACAGAGTCCCCTTGGAAATGTTAACTGTTCATTACAGGGTTCCCAGCAGCTTTACCAGGTGAGTAAAGAATGTCACTTCCTCGCAGGTACAGGAAACCTCAGGATATTTGGGGGACCTTGAGAGGAAGAATTCACCCAAATCTATAGGTATTGCAGGCAAATCTGATGGCAAGTCTTTGGCTTGGCTTCTGGCCTTGAGAGGCTGTTAAAGGCTCAATCTGAAATTCCTTATAAAAGTTCCAGCAAAGCAGATTAAAATAAAACTTATATGGTCAATCATTATTCTTACTGAGTTTATTGAAATAATTAGGCCAAGTTTATTAAAACTGGACTTATTTCACAAACAAACTAGTCTTGATTTGGCTATCTTTGATGGAAAATAGGGTGGCTTTAGAGAAAAATTATGTTTTAATAACACATCTTTGTCAATGTTAGATACTAGTTCTGATTGTCCTTTAGTTTTTGCTGTTTGCCTATAAAACTGGGTTGGATTCTAAATTCTGATGTCCTTGAACATCTGATTATGACTCTCTAAACTAAGATTTCCAATTTTCTCCCATTCTATTGACTTAAAATCATTAAAAACTAAAACTGCTCTTTTTCCTACAGCCCTGCAAACTGAAGCTGGATAACTCGATGAAAACTTCAGAGAAGTTGCCACAAAACTCACATATAGATAGTCAACAGTGCCTATTGCTCTATGGGCCACTCAAAAGTATCACCAGAAACATTTAAACTATAATCCAAAAGGACCCATCAGACTGCCACTCCCTGCTCCCACTCCATTTCAGGATGCTTAGAGCCTGACATCTAGAAATCTTCTTCTCACTGGCAACACTCAGGACTCAGACACTGGGTTTGTAAGTTGCTCCACTCACTAACTGTTTTCCTTTTGTTTCCATAGAAATGCCTCTTATGTATTACCCGACTGCTTGCTAAATAAGGCAGAGTGTATATGTGATGGCTAACACAGCACCTACCTGTATTAGTCCTGGGAAGTAAGAATCCATATACATAAAATCAGGCAACAAGTCACTTGGCTACAAGATGCCCTTGACTACATTCTTACAAAAATCTGCAAGTCTTCACAATGACTAACACACTGTGC
Organism: Leopardus geoffroyi; assembly: GCF_018350155.1. Taxonomy (NCBI): domain Eukaryota; kingdom Metazoa; phylum Chordata; class Mammalia; order Carnivora; family Felidae; genus Leopardus; species Leopardus geoffroyi. The sequence continues at coordinate 161,356,284 of NC_059328.1, forward strand.
TGTGTATGAATCAATTCATCTGGAGAAGTTAAAGAAGCCTACAGGTCACCAGGGCAGTAGCTAACCAGACCACGTTTCTCCATAAATCCACCCCTACCTCCTCTTCCTGGTGGGATTCCTTATTCTCCTAGTTTCCAGGCCTTTCATGGTTATACCCTCTTCTTGGACCCTTAATAACCACACTTATTCTGATGTATAGACCTCGTATCCTAAATTACTAACAAAATTTATTTCCTCTTGACTCAGCCAGGTGAATCTCCAGATGGTGGTCCACAACTACCCTGAAAGGAATCCAGAAACAAATGGCTACCAACACCCACTACACCAAGCCACAACTTCCTTCTATTCCCTACTGCCCATCCAGGTTTCCTACAATTTAGATAGCAAGGAATTCTGGAGACCTCAGGCAGGGTCAACATCCCATACCAGCATGAGGTAGTTACAGAAGATAGACCATCACCCAATTTTCTCTTAAAAGGTATTAGGGCCCAGAGTCCTTGATGGGGGAATGTTAAAGTAGGCAGTTAGGTTCCAACAGGAAAGAAGAAGTCTTGGCCAGCCATTGGGAAATCAGAGGCCCATCCTGGCAGCACTCCACAAGAAGCCAGATCAAACCAGGCAGGCCCAAGATGGTAGATGCCATACAGGAAACCCCTGCCCAAATAAGCAAGAAAAGGCACGAAACCTTGCTTCCAAGAAACCCCTGCCCTTAGTAATGAATATTCCACCCCCTAGTTAACAACTGTCAATAAAAGATAGAAATCCAACCCCCAGGATGTGAAGTTCTCTCTCTCTTAAGCTCACCCACTTTAACAAACTTCCCCATTTGTGTTGCTCATTTGCTGTCTCATGTTTGTTCTTGAATTTTTTCTTGTGACAAGACCAAGAACCTTTAGCAACATCTCTGGGACAGGCTGAGTTGAGGCCCCAGTTCGCCCAGCAACACCATGAAATCAGTGTTCCCCAATCACTGCCCACCTAAGCTCCAGCCATTTTACCAAAGCTCCAGCCATCCCCCCAAAGTGGCCCCGGTGTGATGCACAGAGGGACACCGAGGAACAGTGAGGACTATAACTCCAGCCATGTCACCAAGGCAACATAGGCAGAAAGCGCACCAGGGCACACCAGGGCCACACCTGCTTTAGCCCCTGACAATGTGTGGAACAGCCCCTTGTGTGGAACACCCAGGACCCCCAGCCTGCACCCACTTTACCTCCAACTGTCCTGCCATAGCCCTCCTGCATGGAGCACCTTGAGACCTCCCAGCCTACACTGCATCAACTCCAGGTCTGCTGCTAGAGGGAGTGGCCTCCACTCCACACAGGGAGTGGCCCAGGATCACTTGGCCTGCACCTGCTTCAGCTCCTGCTATCTCGTTAGGTAGTCTCCTGCATGCGACACCCTGGGACCCTCCTGTACTGTGCTGACTTCAGCTTCAACTATCCTTCCAGGGTGCCCCTGGCCCACACCTACTTCAGCTCCAACAGAAAACCAAAGCTACCAGGCACATTCTGGTAGGGAAAGTTCCTTTCAAAGCTAAGGGAACTAGCTATTTGTCTAATTCATTGAAACAAACACAGAAAGTCAAACAAAATAGAGGAATATGTTCCAAATAAAAGAATAAGACAAGACTTCAGAAAAAGAACTAAACAAAACAGAGACATGCAATCTACCTGATAAAGAGTTCAAAATAATGACCATAAAGATGCTTTCTGGAGTGAAGAGTGGATGAACTGTGTTAGAATTTCAACAAAGAGACAGAAAATATAAGAATGAACCAATCAGAATTGAAGAATACAATAACTGAAGTGAAAAAAAAAATACCTAGAGGGAATCAACAGCAGATGAGGGGATGCAGAAGAATGAATTAGCGATCTGAAAAACAGGATAATGGAAAGTACCCAAGCTGAACAGAAAAAAAAAAAAAAAAAAAAAAAAAAAAAAGAATTAAAAAAATGAGGATAGGTTAAGGAATTTCTGGGATAAATCAGGTATACAAACTTTGCATTACAGAAATACCAGAAGAAGAGGTGGGGGTGGGGGTGGCAGAAAACTTATTTGAAAAAATAATAGCTGAAAACTTCCCTAACTTAGGGAAGGAAACAGACATCTAGGTGGAAGCAGAGACAGCCCCAAACAAGATGAATTCCAGGAGGTTCATACCAAGACAAATAATAATTAAAATGTCAAAGATTAAAGATATAAGAGAATCTTAAAATAGCAAGAGAAAAACAACAAGTAATGTATAAGGGATCTCCCATATGGCTATCAGCTAATTTTTCAGCAGAAACATAGACCAGAAAGGTGTGGCATGATATATTCAAAGTGCTAAACGGGGAAAAAAAATCCTACAACCAAGAACACTCTACCAATAAAATTATCACTCAGAATTAAAGGAGAGATAAAGAGTTTCCCAGACAAAAGTTAAAAGGTCATCACTAATAAACTAAACTGGCATTACAAGAAATATGAAAGGGACTTCTTTAAGTGGAAAAGAAAAATATGAAAGGAAAAACATGAAAGAAAAAAGCAAACATACAATAAGAGTAAAAGCAAACATACAATAAGAGTAGTAGATCGATCATTAATACAGCTACTGTAAAGGCTGAAACGAAAGTAGTAAAATTGATTATATCTAAAAAATGTTACAGGAATCACAAAAAAAAGATGTACAATATGACATCATGTACATAAAACATGGAGAAGGTTGGAAAAATGTAATGCTAGAATGTGTTCAAACTTAAGTGACCATCAACTTAATATAGACTGCTATATATTTAGGATGTTATATATGAACATATGGGAACCACAAACCAAAAACCTATCATAGACACACAAAAATTAAAGAGAAAGAACCAAAGCATAAAAATAAATAAAGTCAGACAGCATCATGCAGAAGAATGAAACTAGACCACTTTCTTACACCACTCACAAAAATAAACTCAAAATGGATAAAGGACCTGAATGTGAGACAGGAAACCATCAAAACCCTAGTGGACAAAGCAGGAAAAAATCTCTCTGACCTCAGCTGCAGTAATTTCTTACTTGACACATCTCCAAAGGCAAGGGAATTAAAAGCAAAAATGAACTATTGGGACCTCATGAAGATAAAAAGCTTCTTCAAAGGAAACAATCAACAAAACTAAAAGGCAACAGACGGAATGGGAAAAGATATTTGCAAATGACATATCAGACAAAGGGCTAGTATCCAAAATCTATAAAGAACTCACCAAACTCCACACCCGAAAAACAAATAATCCAGTGAAGAAATGGGCAGAAGACATGAATAGACACTTCTCTAAAGAAGACATCCAGATGGTCAACAGGCACATGAAAAGATGCTCAATGTTGCTCCTCATCAGGGAAATACAAATCAAAACCACACTAAGATATCACCTCAAGCCAGTCAGAGTGGCCAAAATGAACAAATCAGGAGACTACAGATATTGGAGAGGATGTGGAGAAATGGGAACCCTCTTGCACTGTTGGTGGGAATGCAAACTGGTGCAGCCACTCTGGAAAACAGTGTGGAGGTTCCCCAAAAAATTAAAAAAAGATCTACCCTATGACCCAGCAATAGCACTGCTAGGAATTTACCCAAGGGATACAGGAGTGCTGATGCACAGGGACACTTGTACCCCAATGTTTATAGCAGCACTCTCAACAATAGCCAAATTATGGAAAGAGCCTAAATGTCCATCAACTGACGAATGGATAAAGAAATTGTGGTTTATATACACAATGGAATACGACTTGGCAATGAAAAGAGAATGAAATACGGCCTTTTGTAGCAACGTGAATGGAACTGGAGAGTGTTATGCCATGTGAAATAAGTCATACAGAGAAAGACAGATACCATATGGTTTCACTCTTTTGTGGATCCTGAGAAACTTAACAGAAGACCATGGGGAAGGGGAAGGAGGAAAAAAAAAGTTAGAGAGGGAGGGAGCCAAACCATAAGAGACTTTTAAAAACTGAAAACTGAGGGTTGATGGGGGGTGGGAGGGAGGAGAGGGTGGGTGATGGGTATTGAGGAGGGCACCTGTTGGAATGAGCACTGGGTGTTGTATGGAAACCAATTTGACAATAAATTTCATATTAAAAATAAATAAATAAATGAAAAAATAAAGTCATCAATCACAAGGGAAGAGAGCCAAGAAGAGAAAAAAATGAAACTCCAAAAACAACCAGAAAGCCATTAACTAAATGGCAATAAGTACATCAAGAATTACTTTATTTTGTTTGTATCTATCTATCTATCTATCTATCTATCTATCTATCTTGACAGAGAGAGAGACAGAGCACATGAGCAACAGAAGGCCAGAGAGAGAAGGAGAGACAGAATCCTAAGCAGGCTCTGCACTTCCAGCACAGCGCCCAACCTGGAGCGTGAACCCACGAACTGTGAGATTATGACTTAAGTCAAGAACCAGATGCTTAACTGACTGAGCCACTCAGGCTCCCCATCATCAATAATTACTTTAAATATAAATTATCTAAATGTCCTAATCAAAAGACATAGGTGACTGGATTAAAAAACAAGACCCATCTATTTGCTGCCTAAAAGAGACTCACTTCAGACCTAAAGACATATACAGACTGAAAGTGAAGGGACATAAAAAGATATTTTATTCAAATGTAAGTAAAAAGGAAATCTGGAGAGCAATACTTATAACAGACAAAATAGACTTTAAAATGAAGACTGTACAGAGAGACAAAGGCATTACATAATGATAAAGGAATCCATCAAGAGAATATAACAATTGTAAATATCTATGTACCCAACACAGAAGCATCTAAATACATGAAGCAATTAGCAACTGACATAAAGGGATAATACAATAATAGTAGGAGACTTGAGCATCCCACTTACATCAATGGATAGATCATCCAACCAAAAAAATCAGTAAGAAAATAGTGGCTTTAAATGACACATTAGACCAAATGGACTTAACAGATAGATACAGAACAATTCATCCCCAAACATCAGAATACACGTTCAAGTGCCCAAGGAACATTGTCCAGGAGAGATCACATGTTAGACCTTGAAACAAGCCTCAAAACATTTACAAACACCGAAATCAGGCACCTGGTGGCTCAGACGGTGAAGCATCCGACTTTAGCTCAGGTCATGATCTTGCAGTTCATGAGTTTGAGCCCTGCATCAGGCTGTCTGCTGTCAGCACAGAGCCCACTTTGGATCATCTGTCTCCCTCTCTCTTTGCCCCTCTCTGCTCACATGCTCTCTCTCTCTCTCTCTCTCAAATATAAAACATTTGGGGGAAAAAAAAAAGCTTGTCACTTTAAGAACACCAAAATCATATCAAGCATCTTTTCCAACCATGATGGTATGAAACTAGAAATCAATTTAAAAGAAAACTGGAAAGGGGTGCTTGGGTGGCTCAGTTGGTTAAGCCTCTGACTTCAGCTCAGGTCATGATCTCATGGTTCATAGGTTCGAGCTCCGTGTCAGGCTCTGTGCTGACAGCTCAGAGCCTGGAGCCTGCTTCCAATTCTGTGTCTCCCTCTCTGTCCCTCCCCTGCTTGTGCTCTGTCTCTGTTTCTCAAAAATAAATAAACATTAAAAAAAATTTTTTTTAACTGGAAAAAGCACAAACACATGGAGGCTAAACAACATGTTACTAAGTAACCAATGGTTCAATGAAGAAATCAAAGAAGAAATTAAAAAAATACATGTAGACAAATGAAAATGGAAACACAATGGTCCAAAATCTTAGGGACATAGTAAGAGCAGTTCTAAAAGGGAGGTTTATAGCACTACAGGCCTCCCTCAAGAAACCAGAAAAATCTCAAACAATCCAACTTTCCACTTGAAGGAAGTAGAAAAAGAAGAACAAAGCCCAAAGTTAGTAGGAGGAAGAAAATAACAAAGATTAGAGCAGAAATGAATGAAATAGAGATTAAAAAACAATAGAAAATATTAATGAGGGGTGTCTGCGTGGCTCAGTCAGTTGAGTGCCTGACTTTGGCTCAGGTCATAATATTATGGTTCGTGAGTTTAAGGCCCACATTGGGCACACGGCTGTCAGTGCAGAGCACACTTTGGATCCTTTGTTTCCCTCTCTCTGCCACACACCCCCCCCCCCCGCCCACTCACACTCTTTCAAAAATAAATAAAATTAAAAAACATTAAAAAAAAATCAATGATGGGGCGCCTGGGTGGCGCAGTCGGTTAAGCGTCCGACTTCAGCCAGGTCACGATCTCGCGGTCCGTGAGTTCGAGCCCCGCATCAGGCTCTGGGCTGATGGCTCAGAGCCTGGAGCCTGTTTCCGATTCTGTGTCTCCCTCTCTCTCTGCCCCTCCCCCGTTCATGCTCTGTCTCTCTCTGTCCCAAAAATAAATAAACATTGAAAAAAAAATTAAAAAAAAAAAAAATCAATGAAACCAAGAACTGGATCTTTCAAAAGATAAACAAAATTGATAAACCTTTAGCCAGGCTCACAAGGAAAAAAGGTAGAGGACCTAAGTAAATTAAATCAGAAACAGAAGAACAGATGGGGCCCCTGGGTGGCTCAGTCCGTTAAGCATCTGACTTTGGCTCAGGTGGTGATCTCATGGGTCATGATTTCAAGCACCACATCAGGCTCTGTACTGACAGCTCAGAGCCTGGAGCCTGCTTCAGATTCTGTGTCTCCCTCTCTCTGCCCCTCCCCTGCTCATGCTCTCTCTCTCAAAGAATGAGTAAACATTAAAAAAAATTTTTTTTTAACAGAAAAAGAAACAGAAGAACAGAAATAACAACTGACATCACAGGAATACAAAACATTCTAAGAGACTAGCAAAAAAAAAAATTATATGACAACAAATTGGGCAACTTAGAAGAAATGGATAAATTCCTAGAAACATAATCTTCCAGGACTGAATCAGGAAAAAGTAGAAAATCTGAACAGACTGATTACTAGTAACAAAGTTGAATCAATAATCAAAAAACTCCCAACAAACAATAGCCCTGGATCAGATGGTTTCACAGGTGAATTTTATCAAATATTTAAAGAAAAATTAATACCAATTCTTCTCAAATTATTTCAAAAAATAGAAGAGAAAGGAAAATTTCCAAATTCATTCCAAGAGGCCGGCATTACTCTGATACAGAACCAAAGACACTAAAAAAGAAGAAAACTACAGACAAATATCTTTGATGAACACAGGTGCAAAAGATCCTCAACAAAATTCTAGCAAACCAAATTCAACAATACATCAAAAGGACCATTCGCCACAATCAGGTGGGATTTATTCCAAGGATGAAAAGATGATTCAATATCCGCAAATCGATCAACATAATATATATCACGTTCAAAAACGAAGGATAAAAGCCATATGATCACCTCAATAAATGCACCAAAAGCATTTGACAAAATACAACATTCATAAAAAAAGCTCTTAACAAAGTGGACACAGAAAAAACATACCTCAAAATAATAAACACCATATAGGACCAAGCCAATGCTAACATTTTACACAATGGTGAAAATTGAAAGCTTTTCCCCTAATATGAGGAACAAGACAGGATATCCATTTTCACTACTTTTATTCAACATAGTACTGGAAGTTTTAACCATAGCAATCAAACAAGAAAAAGAAATAAAAGGTATCCAAATTGGTAAGGAAGAAGTGAAACTGTCACTATTTGCAGATGACATACTATATACCCCTAAAGACTCCACCAAAAAAATATTAAACTTAATAAATGAATTCAATAAAGTTTCAGGATACAAAATTAATATATGGAAATCTGTTGCATTCCTATACAGTAATAATGAAGTAGGAAAAAAAGAAATTAACAAAACAGTCCCATTTACAATTGCACCAAAAAAAATAAAATACCTAGGGATAAATTTAACAAAGGATTGATGAACTATCTATACTCTGAAAACTATAAGACACTGATGAAAGAAATTGAAGATAACAAACAGATGGAAAGATATAACATGCTCATGGACTAGAAGAATTAATATTGTAAAAATGTCCATATATTGAAGCAATCTACAGATTCAGGACAATTCCTATCAAAATACCAATAATATTTTTCACAAAACTAGAACAAATTTTTATGGAACTCTAAAGATCCCAAATAGCCGAAGCAATCTTGAGAAAGAACAACACTGGAGGTATCACAATCCCAAATTTCAAGCTATCCTACAAAGCTATAGTAATCAAAACAGTATAGTGCTGGCACAAAAACAGACCCACAGATCAACAGAACAGGATGGGGAGCCCAAATATAAACCCATGCTTATATGGCCAATTAATCTATGACAAAGGTGACAAGAATATACAGTGGGGAAAAGACAGTCTCTTCAATAAGAGGTGTTGGAAGAACTGGACAGGTATGTGCAAAAGAATAAAACTGGACTACTTTCCCAGAACACATAAACATAAACTTAAAATGAATTAAAGACCTAAATGTGTGACCTGGAACCATAAAGCCCCGAGGACAAAATAGGCAGTAATCTCCCAGACATCAGCCTTAGCAACATATTTATGGCTATGTCTTCTTAGCCAAAAGAAACAAAAAGCAAAATTAAACTACTGGGACTACAACAAAATTAAAAGGTTTTATAAGTAAAAAAAAAAAAAAAAAAAAAAAAAAATCAACAAAATGAAAGGCAACCTACTGAATGGGATAAGATATCTGCAAATGACATATCTAATAAGGGGTTAATATCCAAAATATATAAAGAACTTACACAATTCAACACCAAAAATACAAATAATCCAATTTAAAACATAGGCAGAAGACCTGAACAGATATTTTTCCAAAGAAAATATACAGATGATCAGTAGATACATAAAAAGATGCTCAATATGACGAATCATCAGGGAAATGCAAATCAAACCACAAGGTATCACCTCAGACCAGTCAGAATAGCTAGTATCAAAAGACAAGCAATAACAAGTCTTGGTGAGGATATGGAATATAGAGAACCCTCACACACTGTTGGTGGGTATATTGGTGCAACTACTGTGGAAACAGAATGGAGATGCCTCAAAAAATTTAAAATATAAATACCATATGATTCAGTAATTTCACTACTGAATATTTACTCAAAGAAAAACACGAATTCGGAAAGATATATGTATGCATCTCTATGCTTACTGTAACATTATTTACGATAGCCAAGATATGGAAGCAGCTCAAGTGTCCATCAATAGATGATTAGATAAAGAAAATATGGTATACATATATAATGGAATATTATTCAGCCATAAAGAGAATGAGATCTTGCCTTTGTGACATCGATGGACCTAGATGGCATAATGCTAAGTGAAATAGGATAGAGAAAGACAAATACCGTATGATTTCACTTATATGTGGAATATAAAAAAAAAAAAAATACGCAAACAAAAACAGAAGAGAAACTACTCATAAATACAGAGAACAAACTCTTGATTACCAGATGGGGGGGCGTGGGTTGCAGGATGGACAAAATAGGCAAAGAGGATTGAGAGGTACAAACTTCTGGGTATAAAACAAATAAGTCACTGAGATGAAAGTACAGCATAGGGAATATAGTCGATGATACTGTAATAACATTGTATGGTGACATATTGTAACTACACTCATTGTGGCGAGCATTGCGTAAGTATGGAACTGCTGATTTGCTATGTTGCATACCTGAAACTAATATAACATATAACTATACTTCAATAATAGAAAAAAATTTTAATTTTACTCAGTTGAATTTTTGTTCAAATTTTGTTCGAGAAGGCAAATGTATATAAGAAAATATCATGCCCCAGTGGAATATAAAGCATTGCTTAGAGCATAACTTTCTAAAGGGTCTGATTCTGATTCATCATTCTCTTGGAGCTATTTCTAACTCTGCAAATTGTAGAATAAGTGATAATGCAAAATTATGCTTGCCTATATCCATGAAAATAAATTGTCAGATGGAGGGTTTCTGATTCCTAAAAGGAAAAAAGCCAATTTTGATGCCCTTTGCAAATTCACTTCTGTTTTCCTTTTTTTTTTGAGTTCTCCTTTGAACTGGTTGTAACATCTTTTCTGGTTGCCTCATTTAATTAATGTCTTAATTAAATTTTTGGCATGTTCATTTTATTATTATTATTTTTTAGCTTTACTGAAGTAAAACTGACAAAATTGTAAGATTTGAAGTATACATGGGGTGCCTGGGTGGCTCAGCTGAGCGTCTGACTTCAACTCAGGTCATGATCTCATGATTCACGGGTTCGGGGCCCACGTCAGGCTCTGTGCTGACACCTCAGAGCCTGAAGCCTGCTTTGGATTCTGTCTACCTCTCTCTCTGCCCCTCGCCCACTCATGCTCTATCTCTCTCTCTCAAAAATAAATAAATGTTAAAAAAATATTTTTTAAGTATACAATGTGATAATGACATGTTCATTTTATAACTACTTTCAAAGCCTTGATTTTACCTTTTTCAGCTTTCTATAAGTAAGTAAGTAAGTAAATAAATAAATAAATAAATAAATATTTTTTAAAAAGGCGTCCAATTTGCCTTTGGGCTACACATGCAAATGAAGTTGAAATATTATGAAGTGCAGAACCTGTGTGCATTTCTTGGAAAAGGAATAAACCATTTCAATCAGTAGCTCAAACCATCTCTCCAGAAATCAGAACAAAGAATTAACCTTGTAACAGACCCTCTCTTAAAACAAGACATTCTTGTCTTTACTACCTTACCCTACACAACAACCCAATCTTGCCATAAAGAAAGAAGGCAAGTTTGACTCAGAGGGAAACCAAATTTATTGATTTGTACAGGACCTAAGGCACAGAAACTCTTCTGTAATTCCTTGGCACCCTAGAGTCCCAAATCCAAATTCAGCTATTATTCTTAGCTGGATTCCTGCTGATGCAACCTGGGTTACAGCAACTGACCCTTCCTCAGCTTTCTTTTCAATCCCACCCAGACTCACAATTTCTTTTTGCATTTCCATTTAAAGGGAGACAATTGCCATGGACTCACATACCATAAGGCTACTACGAGTCTTCCTCAATATTTCCCCAAGTCCTTAAAGCCACCCTAGACCCCATAACCTCTACCCAAGCTTCCACACTAGTGCAGTATGTTGATGACCTTTTACTCTGTAATTAAACTAAGTCGGGAGCTCTTATAACTTCTTCATTCTCTTAAAGGCAATAGCTGAACAAGGCCATAAAACCTTTAAATCTAAATATCAGTGGGTACATGCAACTGTTATCTCTTCAGTATATGCGATACGTCAGGGCATTCAAAAGCTCACTCCATGGGGCATCTGGGTTGCTCAGTAGGTGAAGCGTCTGACTTAGGCTCAGGTCATTATCTCACTGCTTGTGAGTTCAAGCCCTGCATCAGACTCTGTGCAGACGGCTGGGAGCCTGGAGCCTGCTTCAGATTCTGTCTCCTTCTCTCTGCCCCTCCCCTGCTCATGCTCTGTCTCTCTCTCTCTCTCTCTCTCCCTGAAATATAAAATAAAAACATAAAAAATATATATATTCCAAAATGCCTTGAGTCATTTTGCCCAGCCCTCTCCCCAAAACAGTTAAATGAATTTTTAGGGGCAGAGGGCTACTGCCACCAACAGATTCCTAATTTTGCAGTTTTTGTTAAACCTTTGTATGCTCTTGTCTCAGATATCACCCCAGAGCCCATTTTCTGGCTTTCAGAGGCATTAACCTCTTTTGAAGCCATAAAATCAGCCCTGTCCACACTTCTGACATACCTAATTTTGACACACCTTTCCATTCATACAGCCATGAAAACAATGGCTTTGCTGCAGGCACTCTTGGACAACCTTTTGCCTCTCCTGAATGGCCAACAGCATATTTCTCACGCCAATTAGACCCTGTGGCATCAGGTATGCCTCCATGCTTACATGCAATGGCTACAGCTTCCACCTTGATGGGCAAACCCCCTACTCTTACATTAGGCTTCCCCATTCACCTATGAGTTCCCCATGCTGTGTTTGCTCTCTTACAAGTTCTTAAGTCACAGCATCTCTCTACCCAATGATAGACCACTTATGAATGATTAAGCTCTCTTGACTAACCCATTAACTTACATCACTGAAGAACTTTAAATCCAGTTACCTTACTAACCTCTCTGATAATGGAGAGCCCCACTCTATTCCCCACGATTGCCTTACAACTGTAAGTATGATCTCAAAACCACAAGAGTGTCTCTCAGACATCCCTCTAGATAATCCAGACTTACTTCTGTTTTGTGATGGCTCCTGTAAACAAAATTTCCAGGGAAACATAATCATTGGTTGTGCCATAATTTTCCCCCATAAAACACTTGGAAGCATATTTTTTGCTTACAGTAAAATAGCCCAAGTGGCTGAACTCCTAGCTCTTACTAGATAGAGCTTATATACTGGTGGAAGGGGAAAACTGCTACTATTTACACGGATTTTGTAATCTGTCATGCTGTTGGCATAATCTGGAAATTTCATGGATTCTTAACTTTGGTGGATACTCCCATTGCTAATGGGCTCATAATTGCTGACCTATTATGAGCTATTCACCTCCCTTCTAAAATTACGATTATTCACTGCTGAGTTCATACTAAGGAAACTGATAGTGTATCTTTAGGAAACCATAGGGCTAACAGAGCTGCTAAATATGCAGCCCAAAACATACCACTTCCCCATCCTCAATCCACCCAGTTTTTAACCCTACCTTTATCCCTGACTCATATTATTAATTATCATACAAATGCCCTCCAATTTTAAAAGACAATTACATACAAAAGGGTGGAAATAATTATCAGATGGATTATATGTATTGGGTCAAATGGACTCCTTGTAGCCCCTTTTCTTATAACCTTTCGGCTAGCACTTATCTCCCACCAAATGGGACACAAGTGTGTGAGAGTCAATGAAGGGAAACCTCACTAAAAGGAAGTTGGGAGGTTTGGCTGGGGGAGTTCTTACACTCTACCACTCATTTTCAATTACAGAACCAACAGGAAGTCTGCCACTTTCCTTGGTAGCAGCTCAGCTATCAAGAGACAGTCACAAATCAGCCAATGAAAAGCCACTATATACTTCAAACTCCCAGTTTACTCTAACGGGCTTTTCGTTTATAACAGCCTTCCCAACTTCCCCCCTTCCCTCTATAAAAGAGCACCCCTCTTCTTGTTCTGCAGACTTGCCTATGGTTTTGCCACAAACTGCTTGTCCCAAACTGCAATTCCCTGCTATTCCCACATAAACCCATTTGTGCTGATAAAACAACTGGCAGCTTATTTTTAAAGTTAACCTGTGCAAACAGATTAATTAAGGAACTAAAAAAAACAATTGGTTCTGCCGTGGCATCTGTAAAATTTCTGACCAAATTATCTCCCAGAGTACTACTCATACATCTTACCAAATCAGCATGCCCCTAAGAAGTCCTCTTAGGCCCACAATGCCCTTTATGGCATTTTAAATGGATTTTATAGACTCACCCCCTGCCTTGAGCTATTCTCCCTATTTGGCTATTATCTGCCTATTTAGTGAAGGGTCTGAATGCTACCTGACTGTGTAGACTGTATGCTACACTGATGTGCTCATGCCACAACAGTGGTAAAGAAATGAGTAACTGAGATTATTCCTCATTTGACATTCCTTCATGGACTGAGTTAGATGAAGGAACTCATTTTACAGCAGAGATAAACCGCCTGCTTGCAAAAACTCTGGGACACTCATTAAAATTTCACATCCCCTATTAACCTCAATCATCAGAGCAAATGGAACATAAAAATCTAGATCTAAAAAGAACCTTAGAAAAGATGTGTCAAGAAACTGACTTCAATGGCCAGAAGAACCAAACTTGGTCTTTATTAAAATCCAGAATACTCCATATAGGACACATGGATTGATCTCTTTTAAAACAGTGTTTGGTCGGGGCGCCTGAGTGGCTCAGTTGGTTAAGCTTCGGACTCCTGATCTTGGCTCAGGTCATGATCTCAGGGTTCATGAGATGGAGCCCTGCATAGGGCTCTGCACTACCAGTGCAGAGCCTGCTTGGAATTCTCTCTCTCTCCCTCTCTCTCTGCCCCTCCCCTGCTCACATACTCTGTCTCTCTCAAAATAAAACATTAAAAAAAAAAAAAAAGCCCAAACTGGTCTTTGTTCCTGCTAATGTAAACATCTGATGGACTGAGCAAGGGAGACAGGTAAATAATAAGGTGTGATATCCATGATCAGAAGAAAGTTACTCTGCCTTTTTCCCTGGTGAGTTACGTGGGCCGCAGAAAATCTCTACAGAAACTCAAAGACTATCCCTTGTCAGGGTGAAAACAATAGCTGAAGATTTTTCCTGTTACATTGAAAACAGACCTGCCACTGGACTTCTCCTGGATGACATACCAAGCTAGTATTACAACCAAACTCTGTGTTTGATGCTGAAAATGGCATTTTTTCTTTTCTTTCTTTCTTTTTTTTTTTTTTTTTTTTTTTTGGAAAATGGCATTTTTAAACTTGGCAAGGAGATTAAAAATAACTCTAGCATAAAAGTTTGCCAAATCACCAAACGGGTTTACATACCAGCTGCCCCTCTTGTTAGATTGCCCAATACCACACACTATATTTGGGTGGATCAGAATTGCAGATTTCTTTGGCTCGATGACAGCAGTAAGCTTTATAGCTGCCAGAACCAAACTATAGACCTCCTACATCACTATTTCACAACCTGTTCTGCTCTCATAGACTGACAGGAAAAATAGAGATGTATGGATATTAACATTATCAATGGCAAAGGTCATGGAATACTCCAGACTTTAAAAATTACAGGTTTCAGGGTGCCTGGGTGGCTCAGTGGGTTGAGCATCCGACTTCAGCTCAGGTCATGATCTCATGGTTCATGGGTTCAAGCCTCGCATCGGGCTCTGCGCTGACAGCTTAGAACCTGGAGCCTGCTTCAGATTCTGTGTCTCCCTCTCTCTCTGCCCCTCCCCCTCTCAAAAATAAATAAACATTAAAAAAAGAAACTACAGGTTTCAAGGGTGCCTGGGTGGGTTGAGTGTCCCACTCTTGATTTGGGCTTAGGTCATGATCCCAGGGTCATGGGATCAAGTTCCGGGTCAGGCTCTGCACTGAGTGTGGAGCCTGCTTAAAATTCTGTCTCCTTCTCCTCCGGCCCCTCTCCCCTGCTTGCACTCATTAGCTTTCTATTTCTTAAAAAAAAAAAAAAAAAAAAAAAAAAAAAATTACAGGTTTCAACCTAACCTTGTCTGTAAATCATACCCCTCTTTTTTATTTTTAAGTTTATTTATTTATTTTGAGAGAGAGAAAGAACACAAGCAGGGAAGGGGCAGAGAGAGAGGGAGAGAGAGAATGCCAAGCAGGCCCCACCCAAACTGTCACCATGGAGCCAGAAGCGGGGCTTAATCCTATAAACCCTGAGTGTTGACCTGAGCGGAAATCAAGAGTCTGATGCTGAACTGACTGAGCCATCCAGGTGCCCCAATCATAACCCCTTTTTATCTTATGTAGCAACAAAGTACATAAAGGGTTCCCACCTAAGTTTTCAGGACAATGTGGGTTCAGACCTGCCTCCTTCTGTCACTAAATACTCCACCTTACATGCCAAATTATAAACTTGGGTTCCTTTGTTCATAAAATTATGTCACACAAACACGCCTCTCAAAAAAATCATAGAAATTCTGCTTGCGTATCTCAAGTCCACCTTCTTTTCAGCTTTAAGGGTTTTTATTCCCAAATCTTGGAGATTATGAATTAGAAAAGGCAATCCTAAATCTCTCTCTGTAGTGGAATAGTTCAATACCACTATGCAAACTTTGAAAACACTCCCGTCAGAAGTTAACAGCTTAGCCTCTTTGGTACTGCAAAATCGTCATGCCCTACATACACCGGCAGCTCAGCAAGGAGGAACTCCCTGGTGAAAAATGTTGCTTCCGTGTAAGCCAAAGGGGACAAATAATACCTAACTTAAATCTGTCATAATAAAGGATTAATATTTGTCATCAGATAAATGAAACAGTAATATTTACTGGACGGATCTATTTCTGGAGTTGGGAGGCGGGCTTAATGGGGTGTGGGGAAATGCATTC
This sequence comes from Leopardus geoffroyi, assembly GCF_018350155.1. NCBI lineage: Eukaryota > Metazoa > Chordata > Mammalia > Carnivora > Felidae > Leopardus > Leopardus geoffroyi. The sequence goes on from NC_059328.1 coordinate 161,372,325, forward strand.
TGATTTGTTCTTCTGTTTTTTTCCTCATTCTAATCTACATGCTTTTTTCTCTTTGCAGATCTCCTACCGCTCACTAGCTCAGTTTCTCTCTCCACAGTCACCAGCTCAGCTTTTCATATTGAAACTCCCAGGGAAGTTTCAGAGGGAACTGGAGAGGCCCAGGGCAGGCTGCCCCCAAAATGTGCCACATGGCATATTGGTTATTTTGAATTGAAGCTACTTGGAAAAAGCACAAACACATGGAGGCTAAACAACATGTTACTAAGCACAACATGTTACTAAGTAACCAATGGTTACATGAGGCTACTTGGGAAATAGCCAGTGTAAGGACACAGACCTTCCTCTGTCCCCCACCCCCACCACCCCCTAGGCAGGAAATAAACCTTCCTTATGAAAGTTACCTTCCCTGTACTAAGAAGTAAAAAAGACAACCTTATCACCAGAGATAGAGATTTTAAAGCTGAGAAAGTTGTAGAAACAAACCTTGTCACTTTTATTTTAAGTTTATTTAGACAGGGTGGAGGGGCAGATAGAGAGGGAGAGAGAAAATCCCAAGCAGGTTCCCCACTGCCAGGGCAGAGCCTAATGTGGGGCTCAAACTCACTAACTGTGAAATTACGACCTGAGCCAATATCAAGAATCAGAAGTTTAACCAACTGAGCCACCCAGGCAAACCTTGTTACTTTTTACTAATCTACAACCTCAGCCCAAATTCTTAGAATTCCTAATTAAAACTCTCCAACATCTATTTTCTTTATCCTGTTAATTCCTCACAAATTTATTGTCTTTTTGTCTAAAATGTATAAAAACTGCGAGTCTTGGTCATTTCTTTGGATCTTGATTTCATTATTGGGTCTCCATATGCGCCTAATGAATTGGGTTTTTCTCCTGTTAATCTGTCTCATGTCAATTTAATTCCTAAACCAGCTGGAAAAACCTGGCAGGGAAGGACATTTTTTTCCTTCCCTAAAACTGCTTCCCCTAAGATATTTTTACCAATCGTCGGGTTAATAGATCCCTGAAAAACTCTAATGTTCTCTCCAGCTTCTGGACAGTAAGCCTTTGACCAAAAAGTAAAATGTTGATACCATTTTTAATGTGTTTTCATAGAATCACTCTCTGGATATTGAGTGGAAGTTTGGTGGTGAAGATAATTTGCAGAAAAAAAAATATTTTAATAAACATCTGAGTTAGTTTCTGGGAGAACAAAGTTGCTAAAACAAATCTCAAGAGTCTTGCTGGGCCTTTGTACTTCCACACAAGTCAATGTTCAGCTGAATCCCTCCACGTGCTCAGGTGGAAAGCAGCAGAGTTGCCAACAGTGGTTGAAGGAGCTGAATAATACTATGCATAACCTTTAAGATTTTGGAGTTTCTATCCCAGTGATTGCTGGAGCTATACATGCATACATATTTTATTGATAAACTACCCAGGAAAAAGTAATTTTGTTTCATCTAAGACATACCGAAGTACTGGGGATGGATATAGGGGGAAGTAGCAGTGGAGAGGAGGGACAGCAGTGGTGATTTTCAGCACAGATTGCAACTTTTGTAGCTCTACGGCATTAACCAATATAAGAAATTGTCTAGTCTTATATTCACTATAGGCAGTTCCTGACTTTCAACAGTTCAACTTATGATTTTTCTACTTTACAATGCAGCAAAAGCAATATCCACTCAGTGGAAATTATACCTTGCATGTTGATGTTTTCCCAAGCAAGATGCAACGCGGTACAATATTCTTTCGTGATGCTGTGTATCAGCAGCTCCAACTCCAAGTCTGCCACATAATCACCAGGGTAAACAACCGATGTACTTACAACCATCCTGTTTTTCACTTTCAGTACAGTATTCAATAAAGTGCATGTTCTTATAAAATTGGCTTTGTGTTAGAGGATTTTGCCCAACTGTAGGCTAATGGAAGTGTTCTGAGCACATTCAAGGTCCACTAGGCTAGGTTACGACGCTGAATAAGTTAACCGTATTAAATGCGTTTTCAACTTACCATATCCAGAGGTGCCCCATCGTCTAAGTCGAGGAAGACGGAGCAGAAGAGGAAAGGATGGAGCAGCCAAACTGTGAGGCTGAGAAGACAGTTAAAGTCAGTCAGTCAAGGAGAGGGACCCTTTAAGTACTTTGCTGACCATGCCCGAAGACTTGTCACCTAAGACTGGAAGTTGGGTTGCCAATCATCTTCTGGGTCTGCAGTCGCTGACAACATTTAGGGCCACATTCCCCCTTGTTCATTCGTATTTTTGTACTACTGCTTGGCAAGGGTCAGATCCTGAAGCTCTCTGGGTCTTGGCTCCTTCACCTGTAAAATGTGGGGTTTGCATCACAGAGGAGAGTTTCTGGAAAGCGCTCGGACAGCCAGCACACAGGTGTGGGAAGCGAAGCGCGGCCCAGTCCTTCAGCCTTTTGGCTGAGGCTGGGGAGGCACAGATAGCAGGAAGGTGGGGTGTGCTCCGAGAGAGCGTGGGAAGGGGGCGCACCAGTAAGCGAGGGCGCCTTAGGGGCCCGGGCGCCACGGCCACCTACGGGCTTCCTCGCTGCAGGGCGGGCCGGGGACTGAAGAAGCCTAAGCTCCTCCCGCACCCACGGCTTCCCGCCGGCAGACCTGCGCACGCCCTCCCCGCCCCACCGCTCGCCGGCACCGCCCCGGCGCACGGAGGCTGGACTTTAGCACGGGGGCGGACCCCACTCCCGCTCCCGCCTCTCTCCCCGCCTCCCTCTCTGGGTCCCGCCCCGCGGCGCAGGGGGCCGGGCTCCGGCGAGGGGGGCGGTGGCCGCGGCGGTGACAGCCGCTCCCCGCCCCCGAGGGTCGCCACGTCCCTCACGTACCGCCCGGCCGAGGCGCTGAGCGGCGACCTGGCTACCCCAGCTCCGGCTCCTCCGGCGGGGCTCGGCATGAGGCTGGCGCGGCTGCTTCGCGGAGCCGCCTCGGCCGGCCCGGGCTCCGGGCTGCGCGCGGCCAGCCCCGGCGCCAGCCGCAGCTTCACCTCGGACTCGGCCTCCGGGCCGGCGCCCGAAAGCGGCGTTCCGGGCCAGGTGGACTTCTACGCGCGCTTCTCGCCGTCCCCGCTCTCTATGAAGCAGTTCCTGGACTTCGGTGAGTGCGGCCCGGGCCTAGGGCCTTTGTGCGCGGCCCTGCTCGGGGAAATGCGGCCCCTGACCCGGGACGGGCCCGGCCCTCGCTGGCCCCCTCTCACCTCTGGCGCACCCCTCCTTCTTAACGTCTCCTCCCCCAACGCTGTAGGTGTTTCCTTCCTCCCTTGCGGACTGATCCCCAAGCTCAGGTGCACGCGCTGGCGGGCGGGATAAATAACCGGGGGCGTGTGCCTTTTTATTGTGTATTGTTGAAAAACAAACCTGGAGGGCCGCGGGCGGAATGACCTCCCGCCTTTCAGCGCACGTGCGGAGCCGCGCTCTCTGCCAGGCGCCTTCCGAACGGTAGAGCTCCGGCTGGAGGCAAGTGTGCTGCACACTCCCGGCAGTCGTGTTCGGATTCTGCACAGTGATGATAAATGCTCAGTTTTGTAGACGATGATTGCATAAAATTGGCGCGATGATAGGGGAAGCAGGTTATAACTGGCCCAATTGTTTCATAGAATGTTTTCCTTGCCACTTGCTTAATAGTGTTTCCACCAACAGCGCATTCATTTCATCATCAGCAAGTAAGTGTTGAGCACACGTAAAGTGCGTGAGCACTAGACGTGGGGATTGCCACATTTCACCCTGTAGAGGCGACTGTCCACTTTCCTCGTCTTCCGGTGGGCCCTTCCTGGTTTTCTCTAGAAAGGATGCAACAGATTGCAGAGAAATTGCAAAGTTAGACTTACAACTTTGACTTCTCATATGGAGGCGTGGAGGGGAAAGGGAAAACTAATAAACTCGAATCAAGTCATAACACTTCAGTAGAAAAAGTTATCTTCTGCATTGTGAGTACTGTTAAGTCAGTAATGGATCTCTGGTGGGCTCAAAAGATACCAGCTTAGCTGGCAGCTTTATCTTAAAATTGTGGTGTACAGAGGCGAACTCTTTTTGGCGCAAAGCCCTCGGTTTTCTTTGTTGTTACTTTAAAATGACTGTAGTGTGATTAAGGGGTGAATTTGGCCTTGTTCACAGTATGCCATTAAACTTTCACAAGAAAGTGTTTTCCTTTAATTCGGTAATTACTGCTAGGAACAGTCTAGTTTTGGCTAAGGCTGCCTTTCTAAAACAGCAAGATGACATTCGTGAGTTCAAAATGCATTGCTGAAATAACATGATTTTTTAGTTTAACTTTCAATAGAACTGCTTGTCAAAGGACATTCTACAACTGTTCTGCTTAGTAGCTTGGTACAGGAGTGGAGGAAGAGCAGGATGCTTACCAGGAATCAGACTATTGAATAAGACCTGGGGGTGGGGGTGAGGGGAGGGGGAGCTTGAAGATGGTTGCTGAACAGGTATTGGTATTTTTTGCTTTCTGTTGCCTGAAATCCCTCCTGTACATCAGCTCTTTGCTTATCGTGGTTCCCACGCACATGACCAAATTTCTCTGTTTATATTGGACAGGTATTCATTTCTTACAAACCTGGAGTTAGGAAACAGATTTTCTAAATAATAGCATCCAGTTAATGGGCTTTGGCAGGTCCTGCTGTTAATTAGACTCTGCACCTTGTTCAGACTTGCTCGGGTTACCTTGGTGCTAAGATAATCACAGGAAGGATGCAAGTGATGGAGAGGGGAGAGTATCTTCACTGCTCTACAAAGCGATCGGAATGTCACGACTTAGGTCATTTAGGATGCCTCACAACCCTGCTGACTGGGTTATCTCATCCCTTTCGTCGTCATTCCCTGTCATGAAGGTGATGCTACTACCACTCTGACATTGCCAAGTAACTCCCTCTGTGTTTCTCCCTGCCTCTTGGCTTCTACTGCCTTATGGGCTCTACTTACTGCTGTTCCCATCTTGTTTCGTTTTAGGATCCATGAATGCTTGTGAAAAGACCTCATTTATGTTTCTGCGGCAAGAGCTGCCTGTTAGATTGGCAAATATAATGAAGGAAATAAGTCTACTTCCAGATAATCTTCTCAGGACTCCATCAGTTCAGTTAGTACAAAGCTGGTAAGATTCCCATCTTGTGTTTGCAATTTCAATGGACTTACGGACTTTACTCAAGGTGAAAGCAAATACTCTTTTACTCTTCAGTGGATTCTTACGGTAGTAAGAGCATTCCTCCACCTCTTTTTGGGTGTGTCTGGGCTTGTCCCCTGAATCCTGGACTCTACCACTCCTTGACTTCGAGAAAACAAACAACCAACCAATCAGAACTGCACAGAAATACACACACTAAATTTAAGATTTCTGATATTAAATCTGTAGGGATGTTACGTTATAATAAAAAATATCTACAAAAAATATATGTCTACCATTTGTTGATGGCTAGGGATTTACAGGCATTACCTTTAATCCCTTTGACAACTCTGCCCACTAGGCATTATTATCATCATTTACAGATGAGGAAATTGAAGCACCTACTGGCCTTTTGCCAAAGGTAGTACCATTCATAGTGGAGGTAGGATTCAAGCCCAGTTTTGTTTCTTTCTACTATACCATGCTCTAGTCAGAATGATAAAATGTATTAAAGTGTGTATATATTTTTGAATAAACTGAATTTATTTTACTGTAGTATATCTTTGTCAAACACAAAAGTTAAAATCTTTATTCTCCCATTTTAAAGTAATTACAAATTAGTGGAATCATATAAGAAACTATGCTGTCGGGGCGCCTGGGTGGCTCAGTCGGTTAAGCATCTGACTTCGGCTCAGGTCACGATCTCACAGTCTGTGAGTTCGAGCCCCACGTCGGGCTCTGGGCTGATGGCTCAGAGCCTGGAGCCTGCTTCCGATTATGTGTCTCCTTCTCTCTCTGCCCCTCCCCCATTCATGCTCTGTCTCTCTCTGTCTCAAAAAAAAAAAAAAACAAAAAAAAAAACGTTAAAAAAAATTAAAAAAAAAAAAAAAGAAACTATGCTGTCTTCCAAAATATGACAGTAGAAGTATTAAGGGTATGAACATATACGTGGCCATTTAAATACAGCCTTTCTTGAAAAATAAGATAAAAACAGAGAGGGAGGCAAACCATAAGAGAGTCTTAAATATGGGGAACAAACTGGGGGTTGCTGCTGGGTGGGGGGGATGGGCTAAATGGATGAGGGACATTAAGGAGGGCACTTGTTGGGATGAGCACTGGGTGTTATATGTAAGTGATGAATCACTGAATTCTACTCCTGACACCATTATTACACTGTATGTTAACTAACTTGGATTTAAATTAAAAAATAAATAAATACGGCCTTTCTTGTTAATGTTATTAATTTAAAAGTGTAATTCTTTTAAGCACTATACATTTCAAACAAAAGAGTTTGCCAGAGTTCAGTCTTAAATGGAAAATAAAAATTAGCTGCAAGATTTTTCCCAGTTCTGATTCATGGAGATCTTAGCACTTTTTTGTAGCCATTATAGTTTGTAGGAGAAGCTGATCTAACTTCAGCTTTAAAAAACAAGCAAAAGAAGTATGACTGCTATAATATGTGATAATGAGATGCTATCTGGTTCAAGTATGGAACAATTATGAGTGTGGTTTAAAGAAGAGGCATTTGTTTAGGAACTCTGATGGAATCTAAAGGAGAACATATAATTTTCCATGGAAGCTTATTTCTGTTTTTTAAAATTCTTCACTGAAAATAGAATATGCTGCATCTTGAAATCTGTTCTGTGCCTAACATGTTGTCAGTGCTCAACCGTCTCTTGAATTAAGAGCGTAGTTTTTCTTGCCAGGGAAGAGAAAAGTAAGGGGTAAAGCAAACGTCAGAATCAGTTGACTTTGGAATGCTTTGGACTGAAGAGAGGCACACACTGCTTGTCAAGAACAGCTTTCCAAATCAACATATGGATTTACAGATTTTTCAAACACTTTCATTGCCTCTGGATGCCTACTAAAGACAGTTGTAGATAACAGTGCCCACAGACCAGCCAAAGCAGAGCCTATATAATTGAAAGTCATTGAATAGTAGTGAGGTGTTTTCAGCTCCGGCCCTGTACTGCCATTATGCTTGGCCACATGACCTTGACAAAGTCATTTGGCTTTCCTCATTTTGTCCCTTCCTTAACGGGTGATTTGCTACCTTGAATTGTTAGATAAATTAAAAACCTACATTTGTATGACTTTTGTTTTTGTTCAGCTCTGTTTAAAAGAACTATGTGGTAAGTTATAGGCTTTTAACAAATACTTGTTGATGGTACACAAACTATTAACCTGGAGAGTGCATGCTTCTGAAGGACAGACAGCCACCTTCAGCTCCAGCTGGTCATTGCCACTGCGGAAGTACCATCCACATCATCTGGTTTTTGTTTGTTTAAAGAAAAGCCACAAGTCTAGATTTTTAATGTAGAATCACCCAATTTTGAAAGATTGCAACTAATTAAAAATTTTGTAAAGCACCAAAGCCCTAGAAGGTCTATAGGGTTTTAAAACGCAGGTTTTAAGCTAGACTCATAGACTGAGGTAGGTGTTCCTCCACATTTCGCTGAGACTAAGACAAATTAAGTCATTTCCCTCAGATCACATAGTTACTGGTAACAGACTCGATTCTCATGACAATCAGCATTTCTACTGTATAGTGGTAAATTTAAGAAATTGAAAAGCTATTTTAGAGTATAGAACTTAAGAATAAAAGAAGTAGGAAATCTTAAAACTCTAAAATGTAACCTATGTTCTTAGGAGAAAATGTGCACCTTCTATTACTTTATGCCAGGCACTTTGCTCAAAGTTGGATGGGTATAAAAATCCTACTTCAACCATAATTCATAGCACTATTCTAAATTAAAAATTAAGAGATGGGTAAAAATACCTTTTGAGTATTTTCATAATATTGAAATTTCAAATTGTGAAAAAACAAATTTACCCTACTGATTTGCATTTTAGGTATATTCAGAGTCTTCAGGAGCTTCTTGAATTTAAAGACAAAAGTGCTGAAGATGCTAAAACTATTTATGAGTAAGTACATGATTTTGACCCTATTCGGAACACAATTTAAAAAAAAAATTTTTTTAACATTTATTCATTTTTGAGAGTGAGAGAGAACATGAGCTGGGGAGGGGCAGAGAGAGAGAGAGAGGGAGACACAGAATCCAAAGCAGGCTCCCGGCTCTGAGCTGTCAGCACAGAGCCCAACCCAGGGCTGAAACTCACGGACAGTGAGATCATGACCTGAGCTGAAGTCGGACGCTCTTAAACATCATGTAAAAAATATAAATGTATTGAACTTAAACTTGCTATTGGGTCACTTTAGGGAAATTAACTTTTAGTTTCTCACCACTCGAGAACATACAGTAGTACATGTGTCTATAGCAGCTCATACAAGTAAGACAAATATTGTAAAACAGTGAGTATAAGAAAAGACAGTTCAAGTCTGATGATTAGGGAAAATCCAGAAATGGCCTTGGTACCATTTGGATGATAGGGGACTGGTGAGAGGACTCTATCTGGAGAGCTCAGGTGAACATTCAACTCCAGCCAGTCATTACCAATGCAGAGACATTATTCAGATTGTCTGATTTTTTTTGTGTGTTAAAAGCAGTAACTTTAGATTTTTAATGTAAAATCTCCCCCAATTTTGAAGATTGCAACTAATTTTAAAAAGTTGTTTTAACACCGAAGGCCTACCAACACACCTCTGTGGTCTCACTTTCTGACCTCTGTAAGATGATGAAAGTAATGACAAATGTAATAACCAGTGTACCAGAATTGATAAACCCAGGTAGTCCCCTCAGGCAGTTATCTGCTTATTCCGATGAATGTTGCTCAGAACTTAAAGCCCACTTCTTTTGTTGTCCCCAGAGTCTATTGCACATTTTTTTTTAACTGTCTTTAAACATGATGGCAACATTTCACCTTTTAAACATAATTGGGTCTGAAAATAACATCAAGGATTCACTCTCTGCCTAGGTATGAAGCACACTGTATATTTAATCTTTAAAACAGTGCTCTTGAGTTAATGCTATCTGTGCACAAAGAGGTTAAGTAACTTAAAGGTAGCATTAAAATCGCATAGCCAACTAGTGTGATGGGATCAGGATTTGAACCTAAGCACTTGCACTTAAAAATAAATGTACGCTATAGAACCTTCTGAAAATAGCTAGTCAGAGCTGAATCTAAAAAATAAGGTGAGCAATCAAGCAGAATAATCCTGTTTTGGGTTTTAAAAGAGAGAGGTGAAATAAAGGGGTGATTAGGAATGATGAGTTTTTGTTGTTTTTGAGGAGTTTTGTTGTTTGTATTTTGGATTAACAGTTTGGTTTTGAAGCAGATTACAAACTAGGAATTCCAAAAATATTTTGAGCGATGAGAGCATCACTGGAATAAGTTGATAGTACTCAAGATGATGACTTTGAATGGGAAAGCACTCATTCAGAAGTGTAAATTCTGATGGGTATGTTACAAGATGGATTTTATTTCGTAATTAAGACTTCTTTTCTCTTTTATCTAGATCTTTAAATTAACCATGCAATAAATGTCTTCTAAATGACAGAAGTGGGAAGGCTGGATGACTTGAAAATTTTTCTTTTAACACAACAGTTGACTCTTTCTCTCCCATTTTTAAACTTATAGGATCAGCGACATTAAAATTCCTTTTACTTTTCTGTTCTCAGTAGTTCTTTCTCTCTTGGAACCATAGGGAATAGTTTCAAAACAGACAGGCTTTATTGGCTTATTCATCTTCATTCCTCACAAAGCTGTGTTCACTAGAAGCAAGCACTCTCTGTCTTCTCTTATGCTGAACGTCCGTGGAATACTGTCCTCGTAGGGAATGCTCAAACGATCTTAGTTGATGATGGTTAAAGCAAACCCTTAACATTTTTAGGATTGTGTTTTGTGGCAGCCTTACTTTTAGGAGTTCCAAGAAAATAATTAAGCTTCAAAAGTTTTATTTTGGAGGTCTTTATATTCTATATTCTATATATTGATGATCTGAAATACAGTTAAATAAGCAGAAGAAAACATGCACTGATGCTTTTTTACTGAAGTAGGGATTTCTTGCCTAGAAAAGGTTGGTTAAACGTAGATTTTAGTATTAAATTCACTGGTCAAAATATTTGGCTGTTTTGACGGACAGGTTTGTTTAGCTTTACAGATACTGTGATTCGGATCAGGAACCGACACAATGATGTTATTCCTACGATGGCCCAGGGAGTGATTGAATACAAGGAGAGCTTCGGGGTGGATCCTGTCACCAGCCAGAATGTTCAGTACTTTTTGGATCGCTTCTACATGAGTCGCATTTCAATTAGAATGTTACTCAATCAGCACTGTAAGTATCTAGAAGTCAGGAGAAGAAGCAAAATAAAATGAATGTGTTGGTATATTTTAAGTTTATTTAGAAAACTTCCCTTTAATAAACATTTAATTTGGCTTTTTTGTGTGTATTAAGTAAATAGACTGTCATGCAAAGGAGGTATTCTTATTGAATGTAAAATACTACGTTTAAAAAAAGTGTGTGTTCTGTTTGGCACCATTCAGAGACACAGTATTCAAATCAGGAAAAGGGCATTAGAGAGTTTAGCTTATTTTGTTTGTTTGTTTGTTTGATAGCTTTATTGTTTGGTGGAAAAGGCAAAGGAAGCCCGTCTCATCGAAAACACATTGGAAGCATAAATCCAAACTGCAATGTAGTTGAAGTTATTAAAGGTAAATGCTTACATTTCTCCTTTCATGAAGGATGCAAAAATCAAAATTATTGAGTGTTAATTCATGCCAATAAAACAATTACTTATATCTTGAGATAAAACATTAGGAACAAATGCAAGGATTTGAGAATAATTTTATGATGTTAATTGTATATTATGTATAGGATGAATATTTTGTTGATCCAATGCTTTGTTAGGCAAAGTATGGTGATACTGTGAGGGCACCTGTTTCACTTCAAAAAGATTCAAGCTCCACCTCCCCCCACTTTCTAATTCCCTATACTAGGAGCCATAGTCTGTGATAGTTTGGTTTGCATTTTTCCACACTTTTTTCTGTTTATACCACATATACTCATATATGTATATATGTCATTGTTGTTCTTACATTGTTTGCTTTGGGAAAATGGATGCTGTATGTCTATTTTTCTATAAGCTTAGAGCCATAACACCACATTCAGTACATATGGAAATACCTTAGGTTTTTGGGTGGCTTAATGGGTATTTCAGAATGTATTAATCCATCCTTCTATTGATGCATATTTAGGTTTTAATTGTTTTTTAACCAGTAATACTGAAGTGAACATCTTTAGACATGTGCTGACTTTACTAGTATTTTAGAAGGCAAGATTCTTAGAATTTAAGACATTTAAAATGCATTTAGGGGCACCTGGGTGGCTCTGTCAGTTAAATGTCTTGCTCTTGATTTTGGCTCAGGTCGTGATCTCACGGTTCATGAGATTGAGCCCCATTTCGGGCTTTGGACTAATGGTGCAGAACCTGCTTGGGATTCTCTCTCCCTCTCTCTGCCCCTCCTCCCCTCCCTCAAAATAAATAAACTTAAAAAAAATTTTTTTAAAGCTAAAATGCATTTAAAATTTTGATACCTCCAAAAAGGTATCAAACAATGAATTCCTAAACTTTTACCAACTCTATATGTTATGTGTATTGTAAATATTTTCTTCACCCTGCTGTTTTTACTTTGTTCACAGTGTCTTTTTCTTTATGAATGTTTTTATTTTCTTAGAATCATATCTGTCATTTTTCCTTTATGGCTGTTAGGTTTTATCATGTCATACCTTCTCCAAACTAAGACTGTTAAATTATATTTTCTTCCATAAACGGTTTTAAAATTTCGTTTATCAATAGTATTGCCATCTTTTTTTAAAATTTTTTTTTTTTTCAACGTTTTTATTTTACTTTTGGGACAGAGAGAGACAGAGCATGAACCGGGGAGGGGCAGAGAGAGAGGGAGACACAGAATCGAAACCGGCTCCAGGCTCTGAGCCATCAGCCCAGAGCCTGACGCGGGGCTCGAACTCACAGACCGCGAGATCGTGACCTGGCTGAAGTCGGACGCTTAACCGACTGCGCCACCCAGGCGCCCCAGTATTGCCATCTTAATGCATGATATAGAAATACATTTATTTTAATGCTTTTTTTTGTTTTGATTTACACTAGATGGCTATGAAAATGCTAGGCGTCTATGTGATTTGTATTATATTAATTCTCCTGAACTAGAACTTGAAGAACTAAATGGTAAGCCTGATGATATCTTTTTCTGAATGATTAGTGTTGTGATTATCTGAGAAGGAATGATAAGAAGAATTTAGATTTGTTTTAATATAAAAGGGCTTTTCATAAACTCTTTCATTGAATATGAAAGCTGAGGGAGAACAATCATGTTAAAAATATATGTGTGTGTGTGTGTGTGTGTGCGCGCGTGTGCATGTATGCGTGTACGCGTGTAATTAGTTGGATTCTGTCTGAAAAGCATTTTGGCTTCTTCCTCGTTTTGTTTATGTTCAATTGATAATGTTGATTCTTTCCTTATTTTTGTGGGTTTTCTTTTTGGTTAGTTTGGTTAGAAAAAAATGATGCCAAGAAAATTATATTTGACTTTTATATGCACTTCAATAATGTAGAATTGAAGAATTTAAGAATTCCACTTACTGAGTGGTAAATCATTTTTATTATTGAGGAAGTAAAAAGACTGGGGGTGTAAAGAGGAAAGAAAGATGCTGATCTGTTTGAGAATCTGTTAATCTCTGATGGTCTTTTCACCCTGACTAGTAGTGTGCCTTTTGGACAAAACAATTTCAGATATCTTGGAAGGAGATCGATAAGTTTCTCTGTGTTTCTGAGGGGTAGTGTAGTTTTGAAGAGGGAAAAACAGTTACTAAGTGAAGATGACCCTTTAAGAAGAATAAAATTAAGTAGGGTTTTTCTTTTTTTTTTTTTTTTTTTTTTTTTTTTTAAAAATTTTTTTTTCAACGTTTTTTATTTATTTTTGGGACAGAGAGAGACAGAGCATGAACAGGGGAGGGGCAGAGAGAGAGGGAGACACAGAATCGGAAACAGGCTCCAGGCTCTGAGCCATCAGCCCAGAGCCTGACGCGGGGCTCGAACTCACGGACCGTGAGATCGTGACCTGGCTGAAGTCAGATGCTTAACCGACTGCGCCACCCAGGCGCCCCAGTAGGGTTTTTCTAAACTGTATTCTGGAATTTATAGCGGGAGAGCAATAAAGAAGTTACTCAATTGAAAATAGAACTGCTTGGTGTTTTTCTAGAGCCATATTAACTTTTGTTTCATAACAATACCATTCAGTAAATGAGAATCACAATGCAGAGATGATATTTATACCTGAACTGCTGTGAGCATGTTCTAGGTGTCCCATCCATGTTTCCGTGGGGTGGTTTATTCAGAGGAGAGTCCAATTTATTGGGTCAGTTGGAATTCTAAGGTAGGGTGAGGCTTATTGCTTTGCTCTACTTTAAGTTCTGTTTTACATACAACCTGCCCCCCTCACCACACCCCCAACTGGCCTTCTAAATTTAATAAAATGTTTGAATGTAGAATTCATATCCCTTGATAAATTGATGCTAGCTTAATTTTTTTTTGAAATTCAAATCTATATACATAGAAATGCCTGAAATAAAACAGAAAACATTCCACATGGGAGAAACATTCAAAAAATGACTTTTAAAAAAAAAAGTTTTTTGTTTTTTTTTTATATTTATGTGAGTTGGACCATGGAACTTACAGACTTTAATACTTGTTTTGGTACTCTGTAATTAAGAGTCTCTTATGGTTTGCCTTCCAATGGGGGGTGGGGGAGAAGGGAAAATGGGTGATGGGAATTGAGGAGGGCACTTGTGAGGATGAGCACTGGGTGTTGTATGTAAGTGACGAACCCCGGGAATCTATCCCCAAAACCAAGAGCACACCTTACACACTGTATGTTAGCCAATTTGACAATAAATTACATTGAAAAAATTCTTGCTTTGGAAAGTAAAATTCTGGCCTAAAGGCTGAATGTCCTTTAAAAAGACTCACCATCATAGAGGAAATAGGAAGCTGGGTTGGCTAGATTGTCATCCAGGGTCGCAAGAATGACTGCAAACTCATGTTGTCACTGTCATATGTGAATGTGGGGTCAAACACTAATATACTGAAGAACTGGGGTGACAGTTCTTTCCCAAATAATAGTGTCCTCCATAGTAAATGTTTTCTTTTCATCACTACACAATATATACTTTAAAATGCTTTAAGCACATCTCTCTGTACTTTTATATTTTTCTCTTCTGCTCTGTAGCAAAATCACCAGGACAGCCAATACAAGTGGTTTATGTACCATCCCATCTCTATCACATGGTGTTTGAACTTTTCAAGGTTTGTAAAATAGTATTACATAACCTTTATCAGTCCTTTTCTGAGGTTAGGGATCTGCTTTGAAAATTAAGTACTCTACCAGGTTTTTCTCAGTTTCATTAAAAGATGTCATTTCATGCTCAGTGTCATGTCACGTTGCTGGAGATCAGCCTTTTGTCAACACTGATGGACATCTCAGTGTAGCAGTCAGCTCATACTGGGAAGTCAGAAAGACCTGGGCTTGAATTCCAGTTCTTGATACATATGTGACCACGGGAAAATCAGTCAACCTTTTTGAGCCTTAGTTTCCTCTTCTGTAAAATGAGGATAATACTATCCAGGTTATGATGATTGGGAATAGCATACTAAATGTCCAGTACAATGACAACTCATTATAGGTGCTCAATAAGCTATATTAATATTTTTTAAAAATGGAATATTTAGAAGAGTAATTTTCAATTTTCCACCCTTAAAAAACCAGAGTCCCACTATTACATGGGTTTTTTTTCTTTGAAAAAGTCATTTATATTGACTTACAGGGCTTCTGCTATCATATTTGCTCCTTACAACAAATTTCAAAAGCTAAATAAAATGAGTCTAGTAATGTTGAGAGTACTCTTTTCCCAAATGACGCACCAATGACAACTTGCTCATGGACAGAAAAGTGAGTGAGGAGAAGTGGTACAGGTCCCTGTGGCTAAAAATGACTGCCCTAAATCAAGCTGATAGTCTCTCTGACTTTAGTTAACATGTCTTCAGCCAGCAGCAAACTGCTAGAAGAGGTGGCTTTCAGCCTGACCATGAAAAAGAAAAATACACTGAGACACAGAAAATCTAACAATATCCTAGAACAGCAGGAGTGCAAGAATGCTCTTTTGTTCTAGGACATCAAGAACATATCTAATACCTTACAAAAATCTTTCTCAAAGTGGGAAAATAAATAAGCAATTGGCACTTAAAGGATTAAGATTAATTTTTTTCCTTAAGATTTCAGTTACATAAAGGTCTTATTCCCCATGATGCTTAATAAAATAAATAACCATATTATAAAACAGATTTTATATAATGTCAATAATAATGTCAATAATCTTAAGTAGCCTTTGGTAGAGATTATAGCATCCCCAGGGATACTCAATCCTGATGTGTATGTCAGGGCCACACCTCTGAATTTTTAGGAGTGTTTTTAAAAAATTTAGTTTAAAAAATTTTTTAAATTCGGTCCCATCTTTTGCCTTTTTAACTGTATCTAGTTTTATCAATTTCTCCTCCATTGCTACATGTCATGTTATCTTTTAGCGCTCATAATATATTGGCATTGTGTACTGTGTATCCTTTAGGAACTGATCAAAACTAGGGATATTTACAATGTAAATCAAACTAGTGATGAATTGGATTAGTTTCTACATCATAAAACCATTGCTGTGAATACTATATGAAAAAATTTTTTCCTTAATTTATGGCAATTAAAATGATTCCTAAAAATAGAGACAAAACTCTTTTCAAAAAATAAGTTATTATCTACTAAACTATAAAAATATTTGGATAGAATTTTCAGCTTTAATGTAAACTATTTAAGTGTTGAGATGCCTGGTTTTGGAAAATATGCAACCTGGATTTGGTTGAAATCTTTAAGTCAAAGTATCTCACCAGTCGTCCAAAATGGACAATAATTTTTTTTAAGTAATTCTTTAAATATAATTATAAGAATTATACTTTGGCATATTTCCAGCAAATTAAAAATTTTTTAATTTCAAATGGTGCCTATGTGTTTGAAAATCAGCATTAGTTTCTTCTTTTTTAAAGTTGTGTTTTGAACGGAACCCTAATGTATTTCAGAATGCGATGCGAGCGACGATGGAGCACCATGCTGACAAAGGTGTTTACCCTCCTGTTCAAGTCCACGTCACACTGGGTAACGAGGATTTGACTGTGAAGGTAAATGCTCCCCGGCATTGTTTTGTTTGTTTCGTTGATGTACAGGCATGCACATAATTTCTTGAAGACATAATTTATTCTTAGAAAGAGATCTTATCTCTAATAGCTAATAAGCACGTTGCTTTATTTATCTGGCAGATTATGGAATTATCCCTTGAGTCTCTTTCTCTTCTGGTCTGTAATCCAGATGATGCAAGTAATAATAAATCCTGAAAACACAGTTTAGCAGTCATCATGAATATCTACTTTGATAAAATATATATATATATATATATATATATATATATATTTTAGAATTTAACATTTATTTATTTTTAAGACAGAGAGAGAGAGAGAGAGAGCATGAACAGGGGAGGGTCAGAGAAAGAGGGAGACACAGAATCTGAAACAGGCTCCAGGCTCTGAGCTGTCAGCACAGAGCCCGATGTGGGGCTCGAACCCACACACCGCGAGATCATGACCTGAGCTGAAGTCGGACGCTTAACCGACTGAGCCACCCAGGCGCCCCTACTTTGATAAAATATTTGAGTGTTCGCAGTGTTACATAGATAGCATATAACTTTTCATTTTTAAGTAACATTTTTCAATCTACTTTTATATCATTTCATTTGATTCTCGTAACGGCTCTTTAACATAGGAGCACAGGTAATTTTATTGTCAATTTTACAGGTGAGGAAACTAAGACACAGTGATTAGCTCATAATTAATTACCCAACTAATAAATGTAACAGGACATGAAGTCAGGCTCTCTGACCCCAGAGAGCCTTCTTTATAGATAGTTTAGTTTCTTAGAGTGTGAATATGCTCTTTTTTAAATAATCCTTTTAAATTTTGTTTTAAAGTAATAAATGCAAAGAGTATAAAAATCAAATATATTAGTTCCTGGCCATTTGTGGGCCACTACTCAGAGATAATCTTTTAGTTATTTTTTCTGGGATTTATTGATGTATTTTTAGTAGTAGTCTGATATCGCTATTTCTGAAATTTAAAAATTTGCAACAGCAAATACTAGCTTTCTGTTATGAAAGCTTAGGAATTAGCTCTTGTAGAGCACCTCCCCTCCCCAACACAGCCTTAGTTGCTATTTTCCCAGTTTTAAGTTCATACATGAAATTCTGGATTGAAAATAATCATCTTGAAGAATTTTGAAGGCATCTACTGTTACTTTTTTAAAAAGTGTATAATTCAGTGGTTTTTAGAATACAAAGTTGTGCTACCATACCACTAATTTCAGAACATTTTCATCACTCCCAAGAAAAACCTCAGTACCCATTAGCAGTCACTCCCCAACTTCTCCTACTCCCCAGTCTTTGGCAGCCACTAATCTACTTTCTGTAAATGGACTTCCGCCACTTACTGTAATGTTATAGCATGTATTAGTTCTTCATTCCTTTTTGTGGTTGAATAATACTGTTAGTATTTTGTTTATCCATTCATCAAGTTGATGGACATCTGGGTTTGTGTTGTGAGAAGACTTTGATAACTCATTCAATCTCTTTATTTATTATCAGTCTATTCAGATTCTGTATTTCTTCCTAAAGTAGTTTCGGTACTTTAGGCCTTTCTAAGAATTTGTCCATTTCACCTAGGTTGTTTAATTTGTTGGCATAGAATTATTCATAGTATTTCCTCATAATCCTTTTTATTTTTGTAGGATTGGTAGTAATGTCCCCACTTTCATTCTTGACTTCATCAATTTGAGTTTTTCTTGGTCAGTCTTGCTAAAAGCTTGTCAATTTTGTTAATCTTTCCAAAAAAAACTTTTGTTGAGTTTTTGCCATTGTTTTTCTATTCTTTATTTCATTAATTTCTACTCTCATGTTTGTTATTTCTTTCTTTTCCTTGCTTTTGAGTTATTTTGCTTTTTTTTAGTTCTTTTTTGTTTTGTTTTGTGTTTGCTTTTTTTTAATTTCTTAAGGTGGATTTTAGGTTATTGATTTGAGACCTTTTATAGCTATACATTTTCCTCTAAGTACTGCTTTCTTTCTATCCCATAAGTTTTTTGTTTTATTTTATTTTTTTAACATTTATTCATTTTTGAAAGGCAGAGAGAGAGAGAGCACGAGCAGGGGAGGGGTGCAGAGAGAAAGGGAGACACAGTATCTGAAGCAGGCTCCAGGCTCTGAGCTGTCAGCACAGAGCCTGACCTAGGGCTCAAACTCACAAACTGTGAGATCATGACCTGAGCTGAAGTCAGATGGCTTAACCAACTAGCCACCCAGGCTCCCCGTATCCCATAAGTTTTTTTATGGTGTGTTTTCATTTTTATTCATCTCACAGTATTTTCTAATTTCTCTTGTGATTTCTTCTTTGACCCATTGTTTCTTTAGGAGTATGTTGTTTAATTTATATATATTTGTTAATTCCTACATTTTGTTCTGTTATTGACATCTAATTTCATTCCATTGTGGTTAGAAATACAGTTTGTATGATTTCAGTCCTTTAACATTTATTGAGACTTGTTTTATGGCTAACATATTGTCTATCCTGGGAAGTGTTTCATGTGTACTTTTGAGAAAATGTGTATTCTGCTATTGTTGTATAGAGTGTTCTATAGATAGTTGTTAGGCCTAATTGGTTTATAATGTTACTCAAATCTTCTATTTTCTTGTTGATCCGCTATCTAGTTGTCATATCTGTTATTGAAAGTGGGGTATTAAAGTCTCCAACTACTATGGTTGACTTGTCTATTTCTCCTTTCAATTCTGTCAGTTTTTGCTTTATGCATTTTGGAGCTCTGAGGTTCAGTGTATATATGTTTATGATTTTATATCTTCTTGATATATTCATCTTTTATCATTGTAAAATGTCCATCTTGGTCTCTGATAATAATTTTTGTCTTAAAGTGTATTTTTATCTGATATTAGTATAACCACTCCAGCTTTCTTTTGGTTTCTGTTTCCGTAGCGTATCTTTTTCCAAGATTTTCCTTTTAGCCTATTTGTGTCTTTGAATCTAAAGTGTGTCTCTTCTAGACAACATATGGTTAGATTATGCTTTTTTTTTAATCCAGCCAGCCAGTGTTCATCTTTTAATTGGAGTGTTCAAGTCAGTTACATTTAACATAATTATTATTAATATAGAATTTATGTTTGCCATTTTGTCATTTGTTTTGTATATATCTTATGTCTCTTTGATTTTTTATTTCTGTATTACTGATGCCTTTTTTTGTTCAAATGATACTTTCTGGTGTACCATTTTAATTTCCTTCTTATTTCTTTTTATATTTCTTTGAGTTATTTTCTTGGTGTTGTCCCAGGATTACAATTAATATAGTGATTTATTTATAACAATTCAGATTCAATTCAGATTAATACCAACTTAATTTCAATAGTATAGACATACTTTGTTCCTGTATAGGTCCATTCCTTCCCCCTCCCCATCCTCTGTACTGTTATTGTCATAAAACATACATTTTTATACATTGTGTGTTCATCTACAGAGATTTATAATTATTCCTTTCTGAAATTGTCTTTTAAATAAGGTAGGAGAAAACAGTTACATGCAAAAAATACACACATACTGTCTTTTATATTTACCTATGTAATTCTTTTTCCTGGTGCTCTTTATTTCTTCATGTGGATTTTAGTTATTGTCTAATGTTCTTTCATTTCAGGCTAAAGGAATCTCTTTAGTATTTCTTTATAGAGCAGGTCTACCAGTGATGAATTCTCTCAGTTTTTGCTTACTTGAGAATGTCTTAATTTCTCTTTCATTTTTGAAGAACAGTTTAGCTAAATATAGGATTTTTTGGTTAATACTTTTTTTTCAGCACTTTAAATATGTTAATCCTACTGCCTCTGGTCTCCCCAGTTTCTGATGAGAAATCAGTTGTTAATCTTTTTAGAATCTTTTATATGTGATGAATCACTTCTCTTGCTGCTTTCAAGATTCTTCTTGGTTTTTGACAGTTTTATTATGATTTATCCAGGTATGGATCTATTTGAGTTCATTATACTTGGCATTTCATGAACATCATCTTTTTTTTTTTTTTTTTAAGTTTATTTACTTTCAGAGAGTGAGAGAGCAAAAGCATGAATGGGTAGGGACAGAGAGAGAAGGAGAGAGAGAATCCCAAGCAAGCTCCATGTTGACAGTGCAGAGCCTGTTGTGGGGCTCGATCCCACAAACCATGAGACCATGACCTGAGCCAAAATCAAGAGTTGGACGCTCAACCGACTGAGCCACCCAGGCACCTTGATGAAAATCATCATTTTAATCAAAATTGGGAAGTATTTTGCCTTCATTTCTTAAGATGTTCTTTCTGCCCCCTCTTCCATCTCCTCTTCTGCTGGGATTTCCGGTACATCTTGGTACACTTGATAGGGTCACACAGGTCTCGGGTCTCTGACACATTTTTTTTTTCTTCTTCTTTTTTTTTTTTTTCATTTTTCTTTATTTTTTTTCTTTCTGTTTCTCAGACTGGATAATTTCAATTGAGTTATCTTCACTATCACTGATTCTTTTTTCCACATGTTCAAATCTGCTATTGAGCTCTTGTGAATTTTTCTTTTCAGTTATAATATACTTCTCAACTCTTGAATTTCAGTTTGGTTCTCTTATATAATTTATATATATTTTTTATTGCTGTTCTCTATTTGGGGAGATGTCATCCTCTAACTTCAGTACTTTTAAAATGGTTTCCTTTAGTTCTTTCAAAATATTTAAAATAGCTGACTTAAAGTCATTAGTTTCCTCAGATATAGTGTCTCTTGATTCCGTTTTTTCCCCTGTGCATGGGCCATACATTTTCTTTGCATCTCTTGTAATTTCTATTGAAAATTAGACATTCAAAATAACATAATGTGACAACTCTGAAGATCACATACTTACCCTCTCCCAAAGATTGGTTGTTTTGTTTGTTTAGTGACTGTTTAAACTATTTCTGTAAAGTCTTTATTCTGTAATGTGTATGGCCACATATACTTGGTTAGCTTAGTGATCAACTTATGATTGGACTGAGAGTTCCTTAAATACCTGCTGTCTTCCAGTCTTTGTAAAGGGGCTCCGTGTGTATATTGGGGCACGCTTTTCGACACTCAACCCAGCAGTTGACAACTTCAAATTAACCTTTAGGTCCTGCTTATACAGAACCTCAAGGTTAGTCAGAGATGAAACCTTTCCTGAACGTGAACATAGCCCTGCACATAAGCATGACCTTCTAGATTCCCAGGATATCCCTGAGCTTTTGTAAGCCCCTAAAGACATCTCATTCCCTAGCTTTTCCTGTTAAGGTTTTTAGTTAATTTATTGTTTGCCTTAACTGTTGTACACTGCTTTAGGCAAACTTCAGGTTAATCAGTTACCTCTAATTGTTTTTGACATATTTCTGAGGATCAGGGGTGGGTGTATACAAGACATTTTGCACTGGGGAGCTCAAAATCAGGCCAAAGAAAGATAGCCTTCCCAGTGGCTGCCAGGATGCCAGTTTCACTCTGATTGCATGTTATTGATGGGAGTGGAGATGGGGGTGGGAATAAGCCAAGTTAAAACACCACAGAGTCCACTGGTTTTGTTTTGCCTAAGTGTTCCCTAAATTGCTGCAAACCTTTGGTTAATTTCTGGAGTTCTGAACAAATTTGATTCTGACAGTATTTGCCTTTTTCTTGGTGCTTTCATGGATGAGAGACTCCTTTTTCTACAATTTTTGCTGATGTCCCTCTTGCTATTCTTTTTGAGAAGACTTTTGCTTATTCCATTTCCTGTTCCTTCATACAGGCCCAGTTTTAGATGTCAGGCTTTATTGTTTTGTTTGTTTTAACTGAAGCTTTTAAGATCTTTTCTTCAGCTCTGTTCTGAAATTTCATAATGATGTGACTTGGTGTGGGTTTTTTCTTACTCATTGGTCCGGGCCCTTAGAATTTCCATTGTGTCCTTGGCACTTTCTTCCCTACTGCTTCACTTTTTGATAGTCTTATTTGGAGGGTGCTGATCTTCATGAATTGATCTCTGATTTTCCTTATCCTTTTCTCCTACTTTTTATCTCTTTAAACTTTTCATTCTACTCTGTGAGATGTCCTTGACTTTGAATTTCCAACTCTTGTATTGAATTTTCATTTCCATGATCTTATTGTGAATTTCCAGGAACTCTTTATTTTTTATTATTCCTTTTTTAGAGCATTCTGTTTCAGTTTTATCTTCTATTATCACTCTGAGGGTAGTAATAATAGCTGTATTTTTTTAAAAAATTAGTATGCTGGGCACCTGGGTGGCTCAGTCACTTGAGTGTCCAACTTCGGCTCAGGTCATGATCTCGCTATTCATGGGTTTGAGCCCTGCATCGGGCTCTATGCTGACAGCTCAGAGCCTGGAGCCTGATTTGGTGTCTCCCTCTTTCTCTGCTCCTACCCCACTCGTGCTCTGTCTCTGTCTCTCTTTCAAAAATAAATAAATGTTAAAAAAAATTTTTTTAATTAGTATACCTTAACTCTCTACACTTTTCCCTCTGAATTTCTTTTTTGTTTATCTCTCTTGGCTGTTCATTTAAAAAGAGTGAGACACAAATAAATATATGGCAAATACCATCTGTGTGCTAAAAATGTAATGGGAATGCATCACTTTTTTTCAGCCCAGATGCTAAAGTATGTCTATTTTTTGGTTGTGTGTCAGCTATTTGCTCATTAAGGTTTACTTGATTCAAAGTAAGTCCCACATGTCTTCTGCTTTGGGGCCTCAGTTGTGCTACAGTATTGTCTTTCTCATACCTTTTTCTGTTTCTCTTTCATGTGTTTTTACATGTTGGTCTGTAGCTGTTTTCTTTCACTTGTGGTCATCCATCACAGCATAGATCAAGATTCACTGAGGTCTTAGACACTTAGCAGAGATTTGTCCTGTGCTGGTGGACAGGCTCTGTTTGGGGAATCTGTCTCTTTGGTGTAAAGAAAGCTTTATAATGACCTGGCAGTTCCATTCCTAGGTATATACGCCAAAGGACTGAGAACAGATATTCAAGCTAAAACTTATACAAGAAGGTTCATAGCAGTATTATTCATAATAGCCAAAAACTGGAAATGGCCCAGATGTTCATCAACTAAAAAACAGATCAACAAAATGTGATATAGCCACATAATGGAATATTATTGGGCCATAAAAGGAATGAAGTATTGGTATCTGCTACAACATGGCTGCTACAACACTGGAAAGATGACACTAAGTAAAAGAAACCAATCACAAAAAACACATACAATTCTATATATGTGAAATGTCCAAAGTGGGCAAATGTATAAAGACAAGAAATAGACTAGTGTTTTCTTAGGAGTGTGATCAGTAAAGAGTCCAGGATTTCTTTTTGAAGTAATGAAAATAATCTAAAATTTGTGGTGATGGTTGTACATATCTGTGACTGTATTAAAAACCATTCAGCTTTTACATTTTACATAGGTGAATTTTATGGCATGTGAATTATTTCAGTAAACTTGTTTTTTAAAAAAAGAAAGAAAGGCTCATAAGGGTCTTGAACAGACTGTTCTAGAGGTCTCTAAAAACTCTACCCATATTAGGCATAGTCACATGACTGCACCTGCTCCTGTTATCTCTACTCCTAGTAAATGTTTGCTTTAATTTTCTTCAGTAGAGTTTTCATCCCTATCACTAATACTAGATTTTCAGGCTCAAGGTCTGCTTTTAACATATTTATACAGGTATGTAGAGAGAAAAATAATGCTGAATGATATGTATTAAAAAGTCAACAGGATGGCTTAAAGTTGAGTTTTTATGTAGTCTTTTTTTTTTTTTTAATGCTTATTTATTTATTTTGAGAGAGAGAGAGAGAGAGCAGGGGAGGGGCAGAGAGAGAGAGAGAGAATCCCAGGCAGGCTCTGCGCTATCATTGCAGAGGCCGGTGTGTGACTCAGTCTCATGAACTGAGCCAAAATTAAGAGGCGGGTTCCTGAGTGAGCCCCCCAGGTGCCCCTATATGGTCTTTATCTCATTCTTTTAGCTTATTCAAATTTTTGACATTTTTCACCTTTTTTCCTCTCTGCTAAGAATCCTGTGAGACAATTGTTTTTTTCCAGCATTTGAATGGAGCTGCTCTTTCAGATTTGATGTTTATGCTGTATTCAGAAATAACATAAATGCGGGGCGCCTGGGTGGCTCAGTCAGTTAAGCGGCCGACTTCGGCTCCGGTCATGATCTCACAGTCTGTGAGTTCAAGCCCCGCGTCGGGCTCTGTGCTGACAGCTCAGAGCCTGAAGCCTGTTTCAGATTCTGTGTCTCCCTCTTGCTGACCCTCCCCTGTTCATGCTCTGTCTCTCTCTGTCTCAAAAATAAATAAAAACGTTAAAAAAAATTGAAAAAAAAAAAAAAAAAGAAATAACATAAATGTTACAGCCACATCTTTTAAATTAAAATGTAAATGTCTTGGTTCATACCCTGTTGGTGATTTTACAAACTTGACATTGATAAGCTCTTGAGTAAGAAACTTCAGGAGCTCTGGGTGAGTTTAGGGTTAATAAATCTCTTTCCTTTAGAGCTGTCATCAAGTTAGTAGTGGTTCATTTCCCTTGGACCTGAAATTCACGTGAATTAGCCCAGGGAGGCCAGTGTTATTGGAAACAGGAAGTTAGGGATAGTAACTCTTGGTTAGATGACATTGAGAAGTGGTGATTTCACACACTAAAGAGAAAACTTTAAACATAATTGCCAGACTTCTCTTTCTAAGCCTTTTTGTTGACGTTACTCTACACCATGATCTCTTTCATAATCTCTTGATATTTCCTTTATGTAGGTTTGTTCCCATGATTCTAGATTTTTTTTCTTCAAATTATCTTAATCAGAAAATTTTTAATTTTCACATCTTTCTCAATATATTTGTTGTCAGTCTTCCATTCTCAAATATGTACTGACCAACCGTCTGTCCTTCTCTACTATTAATCCCTCCTTCCCTTTTTCCACAGAACTCAAATACTCTGGTGTAATATCATTTGGTACAATTCTCTTGGAAACTCTTTTGACCACTTTAAAAATCTGCTGGTTCCAGTTTATTATGTTTTTGGCTGCAAAACAAAAAGGGGTTACCTTTCTCAGTTTTTAACTACATTCCTATGGCTTAATTTACCCCCTTCACCTCTAATAAGATGACACTTCTCAAAGTCACCTCTGTCCTTTATGCTCAGCTCTCTGCTTTTCTAATACTGGCCTCTGGCTAGAAATCACTTCTTGTTTCCTACAAGATTGCTATAATCTGTCTGGCCAAAGGTTAAGGAAAACCAGGAAGTATTTATTGAAGTCTACCTTTTAATCGTAATATCTATTCTAATATATTTAGTTAATATTTATGGAACACCCACGCTTCTTAGTCATGTTACCAGCAAACGTGCAGCAGAGCATTAAAGAATGAATAATTAACAAATTGATGGATCTCAGAAAATACTCAGAGCTCTTTATTAATCTTACTAAAATAAATCTCATCACTGGGCTTTGAATTCAAAGCCAAGAACAATTTCAAGCATGTGTACATACAGGTTCTGATTAAAGTCTTTATATATTTTTGCCTTATATTGTAATTTTCTAATTGTAGATATATCAAAGGCAAGCCATCAAATGGTATTTCAAAGCAGATTTTTATTTTAAAAATTAAAATATCTATGTAACTTTTATTATGAAAGTAGTATATATACATACTGTAAAGATATTTAAAGATCATATAAAAACTCAACTATAAGCCGTCTAGCCTGTTGACTTTTTTTTTAATAACGTGCTTTTAAACTTACTTGTGACCAAGTCTTTACTTTTATTTTTTTTACTTTTTTTAAGTATCTCTGCACCCAGCATGGGGCTCCAACTCACCACCCTGAGATCAAGAGTCAGGATGCTTTACCAACTAAGCCAGCCAGACATCCCTAGCCCTAGTGACTTTTTAACCATTCAGCACTATTTATCTGTCTGTCTATTCATTTGTTCATTCATTCATATACACACATATGTTAAAGCATATTTGTTTATGACAACTGTATAATGTCATAGATAGTAAAATCAATTTAGATTTTGTGACAAAAGAAAATAACTGTAATAGATGAGAATGTAAACTATAAATAGGAAATAAGACCATGTTAACTATGAAGGAAACAGAATGAAATAGTCTGTAAATAAATTACTAAATTCCACCTACCATATGATTTGAGTTGAGAAATGACATTAGAACAATATAAAGACCAGTATACTTTAAAAACTCAGCAGAAAGCTGTCTGGGGTTCTGTGCAGCTGAACAATGTCTTGTGGGCCTCTTTCATGTCAGTATATACAGTTCTACATTATATGTAATGGCTCAATAGTATTCTATTTTAGAATGTGCATTAGTTTACTTAAATAGTCCTCTATTAAGATTGTAATCCACTTAGCGGAGCCTTCGATAGCTCAGTTGGTAGAGCGGAGGACTGTAGATTGTAATCCACTTTTAGCTATTCTACATAGTGCTGTGATGGATATCCTCATACATACTTTGCATACTTCTAGGGAAAGCACTGTTGGGTCAAAGTGTACATGCATTTTGAATCTGATTGTCAAACCACCCACCAGAAAGGATTAACAAATTTATTGTTACATCCAAGATAGACTTAGTTTATGCCCCATTCTGTTCCCACTGTACTGTTTGTGTGTGACTTGAGTAAATATACAGAGCCACAGCATTGACTCTGTATTGTGATGGAGTTTGTTATGTGTTAGAATTGTCCATACTGGAGGAGCTGTATGAAGTCTGCCAGTGAGGAAACTGCTTACACTCGTAACTTGGATTGCATGGTACTCGTTTTTTAAAAGCAGTATTCTCTAGCCAGCAGTTGTGTGTTGGTGTTTTGCTGTTTATGGGACTTGGTCATAGGGCATGATCCTTTCTCACCGTAGATGAGTGACCGAGGAGGTGGTGTTCCTTTGAGGAAAATTGACAGACTCTTCAACTACATGTACTCAACTGCACCCCGGCCTCGTGTTGAGACATCTCGAGCAGTGCCCCTGGTATGTGATCAAGAAATAGTGAAGTACAAAAAAGAAAAAGAAAAGAAAGAATGAAGTGTGTTTTTGTGAATTGCCAAAAAAATAAAATAAGTACCAAATAAATTACCAAATAAATCAGGTAAGCACTTGTGTAGGGTACCCCTAAGGAAGAAAGGAAGCTAATAGAAAAACACTTTCCTCTAAATTTAAACAGCCTTTGGCTGGTTTCTTCTTTTTTTTTTTTAATTTTTTTTTTAATTTTTTTTTAACATTTATTTATTTTTGAGACAGAGAGAGACAGAGCATGAACGGGGGAGGGGCAGAGAGAGAGGGAGACACAGAATCGGAAGCCGGCTCCGGGCCGTCAGCCCAGAGCCCGACGCGGGGCTCGAACCCACAGACCGTGAGATCGTGACCTGAGCTGAAGTCGGACGCTCAACCGACTGAGCCACCCAGGCGCCCCTGGTTTCTTCTTTTGATTGAAAAGAGCACAAGACATGGGGCGCCTGGGTGGTTTGGTCAGTTGAGCGTCTGACTTCGGCTCAGGTCATGATCTCACAGTTCGTGAGTTCGAGCCCGACGTCAGGCTTGTGCTGACAGCTCAGAGCCTGGAGACTGCTTCGGATTCTGTGTCTCCCTCTCTCTGTCTGCCCCTCCCCTGCTCACTCTGTGTCTCTTTCTCTCAAAAGTAAATTTTAAAACATTAAAAAAATTTTTTAATTTTTTATTTATTAAAAAAATTTTTTTTAATGTTTATTTATTATTGAGAGACAGAGAGAGACAGAGCATGAGCATGGGGGGGCAGAGAGAGGAGGAGACAGAATCCAAAGCAGGCTTCAGGCTCTGAGCTGTCAGCACAAGCCCAACATGGGGCTCGAACTCACAAACCGCAAGATCATGACCTGAGCTGATTGGACGCTCAGCCAACTGAGCCACCCAGGTGCCCCAAAAAAAATTTTTTTAAGAGAAAAGAGCACAAGACTAAGTATTGTTTTACAGTTCTCGTTGCCTCACTTGATAGTGATCTGTCAGTAGTGTTCATGTGGTTAACCATGTTTTGATACACCATGTCTAATGTGAAGACTAAATTACCAGTTTTACTAGCATTTGGCCAACACTGATTTAATCTTCAGTGTTGATTTCTTTTTCCTCAAGTACTGATAATTAGAAAGAACTCATATTCTAGACTCAAAAAAAAGACTAGAGGCTGATCATCTAATCACCAGCCTGGAAAAGGCTCAAATTATTTTTGTTGTGATGGTAGTTTTTATTGATCTCAGCTACCTATTTTCAGATATAATGTGATCGGCTTTTGAACTGGTTCCATCCTTGTCCTCTAACCCCTAGAAAAGCACTTTGCCAAATCTCTGACCTATAACTCTGGAAGAGCTGTTCTTCTGGGCTTTAAAACTTCTCTGACATATGCATTGGGGTTATGCAGTAACATGATGACATACAGTACCAGATGGATCTATTTTAGGTTCTTTCTAAGAAGTTCCTAGAAGGACTTTATTCTAACAGTTTTACTTGTTACACAGCACAGATGCTGTCATTACAACTGTAATATAGTTCATGTTCTTACCATACTTTTAAAATGATTACTCCAGGGATGTGCTTCTCAAATTGAGATACATGTGCAATCATGTGCCAACAGGCAGACATGGTCAAATAATAAACAGGAGCATCTTCTTAGATTCTTAGCTATACCGCTTTGTAATAACTATTGTAGAATTTTTATGAAGAGTGGCATAGAATACCAGTCCAGACTCTGGATCAAAACTGTCTGATTCCCTTCCCCACTCCACTCTATCCTGGCTGTATAGCTTTGAGAAAATTATTGAACTTTTAATGCTGTAGTTTTCCTAACTTTAAAAATCAAGGGGGCGCCTGGGTGGCGCAGTCGGTTAAGCGTCCAACTTCAGCCAGGTCACGATCTCGCGGTCCGTGAGTTCGAGCCCCGCGTCAGGCTCTGGGCTGATGGCTCAGAGCCTGGAGCCTGTTTCCGATTCTGTGTCTCCCTCTCTCTCTGCCCCTCCCCCGTTCATGCTCTGTCTCTCTCTGTCCCAAAAATAAATAAACGTTGAAAAAAAAAATTAAAAAAAAAAATCAAGTTATTGTGAGGATTGAGTTAATATATGTAGAATTACTTTTAATGGTGCCTGGCATGTAGTAAATGCAGTATAAGTGTTTGTTATTTAGGATGCAACACTTACATGAATTTTTAAGAAAACGAGGTGTGGCGTGGCACAGGCTTCTCTGTACATCGACATAGACTTACCAAGGCTAAGACCACCATTAGGCTCTTACAGAGCTTCCCTCCTTGTGTCACAGCCACTTTGTAAGTAAACCCAGTAAGTCAGCACTGGGACAGCTGGAGAAGTGCTGCTTGACATCCACGGGTGTGACCATCTCGTCTACCTGGTTACTGAGTGCTTCCTCCATGTGGACACCTGGTGGGCATCTGCATGGACAGAATATCTTCACAGTGGAAGCCCGTTCAGAGACAACCATCCACATTTCTCTCTTCCAGACCTTCTTCTCATTAGTTACCCAGTTTTGTTCTAAGTCCCTGACCGGCCAGCCAGCTTCCTTGCCACTGCCTGTGAGTCCCTGTAGTTGCAGAACTCCCAGCTCTGCCTGCTGGTAGGATTCACTTCACGCCCACCTTTCAGGCCTGCCTCTGAGAAGGGTCGTAGCGAAAGGGCAGTCCACTTTGGCTGGTGCTGGCAAACATGTAGGTCGTGGGTGCACCAGGCCCATGGTGTTCTCTTTCCCTGTTAACTGTTTATAGGGGAAGCCCTGTGAGTCCCTGTGTGTGGTTGAGGTAGAGGCAGGTGATCAAGTAGATCAGGTACCACGGGATCCTGAGCCACATGGCTTGTGCAGTTTCCTAGAGGCTATTTCTGGGACCATTTAATGCATCAGTCAGGGTCCCAACCAAGGAACGAAATAGCTCATTCAAATTATAATGCAAGGAAGGCATATTGACAAACAAATTACAGAGCTATGGGCAGGGGTAGTATAGCGATCCAGGGCTGGCAGCATAGAGCTGTTCCCACCCTGAATCGAAGGGAGAAGGAGAAGTTGGCAGAACCCAGAAGAAGAGACAGTAACAGAGCAGCTGCTTACACTCAGTGGTCCAGCCCCAAGGGAAGCAACTCAGCAGGAAGAAAGCAGAGGAATAAATATCCTGACTTGACTCCCCCTGAACTCCTACAGACTTCCCTATTGGCTGGACCCACTGGAAGCAGAGGGCAGGGGGATCCACTGATATAATCCTCCCGGGGCAAGGAGTAATGTGGAGAATGGGTTGTTGATTTGGAGGGATAAACAGAAACTCTGGTTGGAAAAGTCAAGTAATAAATGGTCGAGTTAGGTAAAGCCAGAGCCTGCATTTGTTAATAGCATTCTGATTCCCAAATCCACGTAAACTCTTAACTGAAGTGTTAACATGGAATATCATCGAACATCTGACTTGGTGATAAAAACTGTTTTTACATTTGTCCAAATGTTTTGCTTTGCATTAAAGAATCTGTAGGATTTATTCAGGTAAAGAAGGCCATTCCAGATACTGGGAACAGGATGGACAAAGACACAGAAGTGAAAACTAACATTTGTTTGAGGAACTTAAGAGCAGGAGATTTGGTTCAGCTGGACTGGAAGGTGGGAGGCAGAGACCTGGTCTGATCAGGTCTTGAAAGCTCTTTTTAGAAGCTTGAATTTTATCTCAAGGCAGTGGGTTGGGGATGGCGGGTGGGTAGGGCGTGGTGTTAGCGGTGATGTGCTTTGTAGGTTTTTAAGCGGGGAAGTGACTTGTCAGTGCGTAGGAAAGTGGACCTATTATTGATCTATCCAGGTTCAGAACACAGGCTGGAAATTCATGGTATGAAGTCAAAAGATGTATGTATCTCTGAGGCTGCAACAAAGCTTTTTCTACTCTTGCTCCTAAGAGAAAGAACATGTTTTATGTGATATTGCCGAAAGCAATACCGGGATACTGTAGAGCATGGCAGCGAAGAAAAGCAATGTGCTGTTCTAGATCTACAGGAGTCATTCTACAGAAAAAAGAATGAGTTTTAAATGACCAGCGGGGAGTCATCTAATGTAGTACCCAACTAGGCTTCCGTCTGATCAGTATTAGTAGTTAGGTATTAATGATCTCTTACATGCAGGCTCTGATAGCCATGGGATACTCAGAAGCATTTATTTTAACTAGAAAAGTATTTTACTGTGTGGCTTTCTGAATAGAATTTCATTTTTCTCATCAAACAGGCTGGTTTTGGTTATGGATTGCCCATATCACGTCTTTATGCCCAGTACTTCCAAGGAGACCTAAAGCTATATTCTCTAGAGGGTTATGGGACAGATGCAGTTATCTACATTAAGGTAATAACATAGTCTTTTTGATTTAATAATACTTCTTTTGGTTATGAGAAAAGATGCCAATATGTAGCTTTAATGAAATTTTCTTTTACCTCATTGCTATTAAAATATAAGAATGTGGTTTTTATGTAGGATCTCATCTATATTCACAAATGATCTCTTTGACTATGGGAAAAGACACACTCTAATCTGAAATGATCAGAACTATGGTTGTTAGAAAAAAAGTCAGGTTGAAGTGGGGAATCATATACCACCTCATGCTAGTCAGAGTGGCTAAAATGAACAAATCAGGAGACTATAGATGCTGGAGAGGATGTGGAGAAACGGGAACCCTCTTGCACTGTTGGTGGGAATGCAAACTGATGCAGCCACTCTGGAAAACAGTGTGCAGGTTCCTCAAAAAATTAAAAATAGATCTACTCTATGACCCAGCAACAGCACTGCTAGGAATCTACCCAAGGGATACAGGAGTGCGGATGCATAGAGGCACTTGTACCCCAATGTTTATAGCAGCACTTTCAACAATAACCAAATTATGGAAACAGCCTAAATGTCCATCAGCTGATGAATGGATAAAGAAATTGTGGTTTATATACACAATGGAATATGACTTGGCAATGAAAAAAGAATGAAATCTGGTCTTTTGTAGCAACGTGGATGGAACTGGAGAGTGTTATGCTAAGTGAAATAAGTCATACAGAGAAAGACAGATACCATATGTTTTCAGTCTTATGTGGATCCTGAGAAACTTAACAGAAGGCCATGGGGGAGGGGAAGGAGGAAAAAAAAAGTTAGAGAGGGAGAGAGCCAAACCATAAGAGACTCTTAAAAACTGAGAATAAACTGAGGGTTGATGGGGGGTGGGAGGGAGGGGAAAGTGGATAATGGGCATTGAGGAGGGCACCTGTTGGGATGAGCGCTGGGTGTTGTATGGAAATCAATTTGACAATAAATTTCATATTAAAAAAATGAAGTGGGGAATCATAAAAAGTTATATATCATAGAAGTTTAATTTTAATATAAAACACATGAATGGACATTGATCCACCAATCTTTTTTTGATGTACTGCCATGGTCTTTTCTTTGAATAGGAGTCTGCAGATTCAAGTTTCAGTAGTCTTTCTTGCAGAAGCTATACTTATAATGCATTGTTTTGATTTCTTTAAACAAAGAAACAATCAAGTGCATAATTCTTTCTTATTTATATGTAGTCCCTTACAGATGTCTTCTGACTCGGATTTGATGGCAATTTTTATGTGACTTTCCTTCATAAGTCTTTCCAAAGCATTCATCTTAGTTTTCAAAGAACCTGCCCCAACCCTTATTTTGCATTTTGTTTAAGCAGTACTTGTTTAGTACTTGATTACATTATGTAATTACAATGATAGAAGTGCCTAACAGATTTGGGAACAAGCACAGGTGATTCTTGGTAAGCATATAGCTCACCTTGTGGGAGCACAAGCAGTTAGCTTACTGGCCTGTGATGTTCCATGTGTTTATGCAAAGATCAGCATATTTTACAGGGTTAGAGAGTACTGAGCCCCATCAGCCCACGGGTACCTCATATAGTGACTCAAATTTCTTGGTCTGGCCACTAGATGGCACCTATTTTATAGGAAATGCTGAAGACTGTATATTGGAAAAACTAAATTTATCTGAAAAGGTTAAATTCTTCCAAGATAATAATTTTTTTTTCAAACCAGCTCAATTGTGAGTAACTTTAAAAGGGCGACATGAAGGTAACATTTTTATTAGCAAATGTAACATTTTTGATCTAGCCTACAGAAGAATAAGGGGTTCTGGCAGTTCTGGCATATTTAAAGAGAATGTATAGGTGAAAGGTTTTTAATTCCACTTTGGAAAAAAATAGAAGACAGGAATCTTATAAAATCATTAAGATCAGTGTCAAAGACCTTCCTTACCATTATCGGAAAGAGATTTCCTGTTCAATATTTGCTGCATCTTAATACCTCTGGCTTAACGTTGAATTCCTGCTAAAATATCTTAACTTGAAGAAGATGAGGAAAAACATAGTCTATCTCAGATTCCACTGATTTACAGGAAACTGAAATAGAACAGTGAATTAATGGTGATGGTATGTTGGAAACATGGAATTATGCACAATGCAGAAATCCCATATGCCATAACAAATTGGTGGCTTTAATGGTAGGAGAAGAAACACAGGATCAAACCCAAGGCCAAGAATTTTTCAAGCAAAAGCCAAGACGCCTTAGACATAGTTTTGTATTTATCGAGGATGGCTTTTTAGGATGGCTGCTGAAAAAAATAGTATTTCTTCTAACAAATAATTGAAATAGAGTTCATTAAATGATTGTATAATTATATGTTAAGGTACATATGTCAATTTTTATGCTTTTACA
Source organism: Leopardus geoffroyi (assembly GCF_018350155.1). Lineage (NCBI taxonomy): Eukaryota > Metazoa > Chordata > Mammalia > Carnivora > Felidae > Leopardus > Leopardus geoffroyi. Next base: position 161,406,337 of record NC_059328.1, read on the forward strand.
CTTAACTGATTTTTTCAGTTAACCAAGGTCTGGGTCGTGTTTTTATAAGAGGCATCTCCTTTCCCTGTGTAAAATTTCAATCCAGCAGCTTCCAGGCTGGCTGGACAATTACTGCAAACAAAACAGTAAAGCAATATGCACACCCAGCAGCGCAATAGACTTAGTAAATAACGCGTTTCAAATATGTACACTGTTTCATAATGTACGTACATGCTATTAATGATTAGTAAAATACGAATCCAATAAAGTACTGTTTAATTCGTAATGACCTTTTTGCCATTGTATATTTTCTCAAATAGTGGATTCTAAAAACAAAGCGCCAGACTTTTTAAGTCTTGCTCTTTCTTTCAGGCTCTGTCAACAGACTCGATAGAAAGACTCCCGGTGTATAACAAAGCTGCCTGGAAGCACTACAACACCAACCACGAGGCTGATGACTGGTGCGTCCCTAGCAGAGAACCAAAAGACATGACAACATTTCGCAGTGCCTAGATCCGTTCGGGACACCTGGAAAATCCAAATGTGGCTTCTGTATTAAATTTGGAAGGGATGATGTTCAGAACCACATTATACCAAATACGTCATGTGTTATTTTCAGAATTAACTATTTGGGTAGAATAGATGGAAAGTGAATTCCATTTATGTCCGTCAAGGCTACTAAAGGATGAAATCGTACCTATTTTACACTTATATTTTCACAGTTAATTGAGCATATTTTTAAACACCTGTAGTTTTGGTCAACTTTTCTCTTTATGGTAGACTTCAGAAGCACGGAAGTCTTTGGGTTTCTACGGAAAGCTGTGTGTGTGTGTGTGTGTGTGTGTGTGTGTGTGTGTGTTTCAAAGAACTTTTCGTTCATGTCTGCTAGAAACATTTTCTTCATAATACTGATGAGCTAGTTAGCCATCCTTCTGTTTTTTGGAGTTGTGCCATCCTTCATTAGTGTGTAATAACAGCTGTAATAAGACAGTCTTCAGATGTACCAGTGACTGACTCTAAGTGAAGCAGAAAACAGTTGCCGTGTTAGTGAACCAGCAGCCACCTTTCAGCCTCTACCTGCACTGTCTTCACTCTGAAGGTGATTTATCATTTTTTAGTTTCATTGCAGGGGATTGTAATAAGTTCCCTGTGAAGCTAAGCCAAGATTGTAGGCAGTCTCCCCTGAATGTGCTTCTTGTGATTAATGCAGGGGGAAATTTTTATACTAAAAACAAAGTAGCAGCTGCTAAAATTCTAGAAAAGAAATTGAGGGCAAAGCAGTGAGTCCCCAAAATTGAACTATAGATTATCGTGATTATCTGGGGGAACTTTTGAGACAGAGAACTTTTCTGGGTTCTACTCCAGACATACAGAATCAGACTGTCTGTGGCTGGAGCCCAGGAATCTCAATCTTTAAAACGCTTCCCAGATGAGTCTGATGCCTCACCCAGTTAGGAAACCACTCTTTTAAAGTGAGTGACCATACCACATTTCCTAAAGTAACAGAGATCTTTAGGTTTTGATTCTCACTTACTGAAAGGTCAGACTTCTAGACTCCAGGAAAAGACCAGCACTCTCAGGCCTGGTGCAATTAAAAGCATAATTAAAAGCTGGAGACAAATTGTGTGAGAACAGTCAAGTAACCAAAGGATCAGAACCATAAATGGACAAGTATTGACAAAGAACATATATTTTATAAGAAATGTTTAGATTCTGTTGTCAGGAAAACTTCAGCTAGGGCTTAGTAACAATTCTTTGCATTCATATGGTAATTTGTAGTTTACCAGTACTTTGCTAGATTATGATAACTCTGTTGGGCCTTAAAACAGTTACAGAGCTGGTGGTATCATCCTTGATTGGAGACTCAGAGGGTGGGCCAAAGTTGCACAGAATGGGAGGCAGGGCCTGAGCTCTACCCACTGATCACTGTCAGCCGCCAAGTCTGGGAGACCATGAAGTTAGAGGACCTTGTGAGTCATACCTCATCATGTAAGGTGACAGGGAAATATAGTGAAAATAAATTTAAGGTAAGATTTTAAATGTTTAAAGAACAGCTTTACTACTTAAACGTGGGGAACTTACATTGGGTCGAAACACCTCACTTTCAAAAGGATTAAATTAGTTTAACAATTCTATACACATTTGTAAACTGGAAGGGATGTAATAGGGCAGTTAGTCCAGGATCCTCACTTGAGAGGTGATAGTCCTGAGACTTGCGGTGTGTGGTTTGCCCAGGGGTTCTTAGCTAATTCGACCAAATGTTGGAAAAAGAGATCTTTTACCTAATCTATTGTTCCTTAATTATGGATTTTGTGAAAAGTAATAGGATATGCTAGTGGATGACTTATATTAGTTAAAAGTGGTATAACTTTTTAGCTTTAAATTACACCTTTTTTGTAATGATGAAATATTTTAGAATTCTTTGAATCAAAATACTCTTTCCTAAATAAGACATTTGTACAACTGACATAAACTTGATGTTTTACTTATAAAACACTTTCTCTCCCCCCACCCAAAATTAAAGGAAAAGTGAAATGTTTTCCTTTAGCTTCTTTTTAAGGTATAACAACTTTTTTACCTTGTTATGTGGTAATGGACAAAAGATTACATACAAAAATATTTGGGGGCTAGCATTCGCCTCAATGGTTTCAAATCATTGTGCTCCTTGAAAAGTTTTTAGATTCTTAGGCTGTTTCGTCCACCAGCATTTAATGTGATGCCATGTAGCTATAAAAATATACTGAAGGATAAGCAGTGGATACTAAGTGATTTTTATAATCTGGGCATTTAATGAATGTGCCAACATTTTTTAGGAAGAATCGCAAAAATATCCTCCCTATACTTAAATTACTGGCTGGCTTTAGATGTCTTCATACTTAATAGTGATCACTTTCTTGCACTGAAGTTTTTACATGAAGATGTTTAAGTGGAAGTCTACCATATTGTTTTATAAAATGTTTTGTGTGTGACAATAAACTGAAAACATGAATTAACTCTTATTTTGAAAATTAATTGGGTCAATTTAGGTTTTCAAGATATACTTTTTAAATTAGAATCTCTTCCATCATCAGGTGTTGACGTTCTATAAGCGTTCAAAATGTGGCTAGGTGGCTTACACCCAAGTCTCACTATCTTCAGTAGAGGAGATTTTTGGAACTTGATCTCCAATGTGTATATTCTAATGGAGAAAGCAAAAGGTGGAAGTTTGTGTGGTTTGAGTTATCCTAGATTTTCACTGTCCAAACATCCACAGAAGACTGACTACATTAGTGAAGATCTTCCGTTGTGTGATTTTTGAAAGGTTATATTAATGTGCCCTTTGAATAAGTTTTCACAATGTAAGTAACTGTAGGAAAGGTCTTAATTTAACCAGTATTACCCCCTGTACCAGTTGAAAATTCAGAACTAAATCTAGTCAAAGACAGATTCCTATCTTATTCCTGAATAATGGGATATGACCACAACTTCCCTTTGTTGTTAAATCCAGCAAGTTCTTTTCTTTTTTAATTTGTTTAATGTTTATTTATTTTTGAGACACAGAGCGTGAGCAGGGGGGGGGCAGAGAGAGAGGGAGACACAGAATCCACAGCAGGCTCCAGGCTCTGAGCTGTCAGGGCCTGACGTGGGGCTCGAACTCAAAACTTCGAGATCGTGACCTGAGACAAAGTCGGACGCTTAACAGACTGAGCCACCCAGGTGCCCCAATCCAGCAAGTTCTACAACAAACTCCGCAGGTAAATAACAGGAAACAAACTACTAGTTACTGTCCCTTTGTGGCCTGTGAATGGCTAATCAGAGAGGAAGCCAAAAATCAGCCAACCAGTTTCAGTTATGTCTTCAACTGCTGTGTCATAAATGCAAACTTTTAACAGATGGGTAATCAGGGTTGAGTTAGCTCGTTTGCAATCTTGGCTTTTCCTGAGGGAACTTTTCATCACATGTGATTAACTTCTGGCCCCAGTGGTTAATTTTCTTACAGGCAAGCTCAGTGCTTAAAACAAATTCTATAATGAGGTGTGAAGGATTTTATCCATGTTAAAAAAAACACACCACTGGTTTGCCTAGTTCTGGCATTTTGAAATTACTGCCCTTTTGTTCTGTTTACATGTTTGGAAAGAATTAGACATACTGCACACTTTTTTCTGGAGCCTTCACATTTCTTCAGCAATTGCTAACCATAGGATTTTAACAGGAAAAGACAAGATTGTCAGTTTTGTTTTGTTTTGTTTTTAATTTATAACATGAAATTAACTTGTTTACATACATAAGAACAGTGCTTGTCACTTAGGAAACACAGTATAGGTGTATATTATTATCATTAATCTTAATACTCCTTCCTCCCTGGGGCCAATATTTTACATAGTTATACACAGTCCAACTGTAATTTCTAAAAGTTTTTCAGCAGTGAGTTTGCATTTTAGTGGAGCTTGGAATGCGTTTCTAGGTTTCTTTATTCTGGTACCAGATTGCCAGTTTTTCCTGCAAAACTTTAGGCCTTTTTTCTCATCTTGCAAAAGCTGTTATGTTTACTGGGGAATGGTGACAGCTGTCTTTTACTCTATTAGAGATTTTTGAGCAAAAGTATACAATTTTCATTCCAGGAAGATAAACCCAAGAAACTTCCATTTGACTGTTACATTCACTTAGGAGGTCACTTTTTGAAAGTCAAGAAGTACACTTCCTGCAGTTGTCACATAGGATACTGTCGGAAATTTTCTAGTCTCGAATGGAAGTGTTGACATCTGTTTATAATAAATTTAAAAAGGTGAAAATTTCCTCAAAGAAACCGTTTATGAGGCCAGGACATTTTAAAGTCTAACTCAAATATAAAGGGCCATAGTATTCTTGCCATGGGTTTATACTTTCATGTTCTCCATTATGGGATTCAAAATAGTTACGGAATTACAGTACTATACAAAAATATCTAATTATTTGTCCAAAAAGTTTTAAAAAGCCCATCTGGTTACATAACTGAAATAGAATTGGAGAGAGAAACGGAATGTCATTTATTTTACTATATTACAGTATAAAAATCATCTGATTTGATATGAACTATTTCTTTTCCTTGTTTACTCCCAGTATTTCCAATGCTGCCCAGTACATACTAGGTACTTATAACTGTGTATTCTGTAAATGCATAATGAATAAAGAATTTAACAGGTGCCCTTTCTCAAAATGATACCTCACACATAAAAGAATCTGTACAATAAAACTATAGGTAGTAATCGACACAAGAAATTTGGCAAAAGGAGAAAATACAGAAGAAAAGGAGAAGGTAAAGGAGTAGCAAAACTGCACTACTAAAGTTATGGGTTTAATAGCTTTAGTATAAAGCTAAATATAAAGAAATAAATACACAAACATTGTTCTGGTAGGTGAAGCCTTCCTATTTGTGACAGCAAATAGCTGAAGGCTGTACCTCAAGGGAGCCTCTGTAGGCTGATCAAAAGAGATACGTCCAGAGAAACTACTAGCAAGGACTAAAGAGGGGGGGAAAAAGGCCCAAATGAATACTATTTACATAAAAACAAGAAGATCTAACTACAAATAAGAGATGAAAAATGATTGTTAAGAATACCATTAACTTTATGACAAAAAGTTTGAGTGTAGAAGAAAAATGATTCATCTAAGAGATTTTGGCAATTTAAATCAACCAGTAACTACCAAGGAAATGGAATTAGTAATCCTAACCGCACCTCGCCAAAAGACAAGGTTTACAAGGTGAGTTTTATCAAAATATCAAGAACCTGATAATTCTTATATTAAAGAAACTTTCAGAGAATAGAAAAGAAAGCAAGCCACCTAATCCATTTCATAGAGTTTATAAAATCTCAAAGCTGAACCTGGTCATGCATAGCATGAAAAATTAATGTATACACTAATCTTACTCATGAACATAGAGGAAAATTTTTTCAGTAAAATATGGTTAAAGTGATACAATAGTGTATACAAAATTATATATACCATGAACCAAGTGGGGCACCTCCTAGGAATCCAAAGATGTTTCAACATCTGAAAAACCTGTGTCATTTATACTACAAATTAAAGGATAAAAACCATGTGATTACCTCACTGGAGACAGAAAGTTCAATATTATTTTGTTATTTTGAAGTAGAGGTTAGTCGTAGTTACGATTGCTTCCCTCACTATACAGGTCACTGTTGGATGTTACAATAAACCTTGGATGGTGGTAGCCAGGTGTAAGGCATATCCTGGAATTGTCTGCTGAATTGAGACCGTGCTAGCCCTGCCATGGAAAATGCAATTGGTACTGTGTCCAGAGCTTCACTATTTGCTCGGTAAAAGCTCTGGCATGGGGATTCCTCCCAACTCTGATCCAATACTTTGAAACATGGAGGAAAAGAAACATCCAACGTCTCTGTGTTTGGACAAACATAAAGTCTATAAGAGGGCCTGGCGTTTTTGACAAGCGTATTTGTTTGCTAAAGCCTAGCCTTTCTCACTCTGGAGTAGCAAATTCACTTCGTTTTGGAGAAAAATCTCCCTTTCATCTCAAAAGCAACCTTCAATTACCAACAAAAGCAAGTAATAGGAACAATCACCAATTGGGAATCATCAGGCAATTCTGTGGCAATTTTATTCTGTGGTGCGCAGCTGACCTTGATTTTTGCCGTTGGGTCAGAATGTTTTCACAAAGACTGAGTTAACAAATGGAAAGTATAGATAGGTCCTAGGAAGCAATGCTTCTCAAAAATTAATGTGCACAAGAGTCACCTGGGATTTTGATAAAACACAGACTGTGATTCAGCAACTTTGAAGTGGGGTTTGAGATTTTTCATTTCTAACAAGTCTCCAGGTGATATTGATGCTGCTGGTCCATGGACCACACTTCCAACAGCAAAGGTTTAGAGACTGTGGGATAAACTGCTATCAGTATCCAAAAAGACTCACTGAAGAGACTAAATGAGTTGCAGTATGAGTGGGGAGCCAGATCTGGTAATCTGATTCTAAGAATATTAAGACGGGCTAGAAGGGATCCATTTCTAATATCCAGAGTACTTGGTGGGTGTACCCATGATCTTGAGATCCAAATCTCATTAGTTAACTCCGGTGAAATTTGAGTTTTAAGGATCTTACCCAGCAGAACATGTAACTAGTAGAAGTCCTGGTTAACGCAAGGAGGTGATGCCATTTGTAAAGTTCATCTTTGTATTCATGCTGCTAGAATACAGACAGTAACTTGTGTGTTGACAGAAACATCTGCAACATGAAGATGATGTTCTGTGACGTTTCACATATTGCTGGCATGACCTGGAGCATATCTACCTTGCTTTCAGAGAGGGCATCATGGTTGCAAGGTCAATATCCTGAATCAGAAATGACATCAGTACTGGTGTTGGCATATGTTGCAGAAAATTTGAGTTTCTGGGTTTTAGTGCTCATTGGTGGCAGAGATTTTTTTTCTCCCCCCTCCCTTTTTTTTTTTTTTTACTCTTTTTCTTATAGAGGTGAAATTCATACAACCTAAAACTAACACCTTCAGTGCAGGTCATTGGCACTCAATACATTCACAAGGCTGTGCAACCACTACCTCTATCTAATTCTAAAACATTCTCATCACCCCAAAAGGAAACCCTGCATCCATTAAGCAGTGGTAGTTTCTTTCTCATGTTAGTTTTATAGCATGGCTTGATATATTATTCTTGGGAACTTATCTTGGAGTTCTTTCTACAGTAGTATAATTATGCAAGAGTGAATATATACAAGGGTAAACCTATAGAAACAACTTGTGCCTAAATTAGCTCCTGGACATACTGTCTTCAAAAGAATGTTTCAAAACAGCCAAAGCATCAACATGCTTACATTTGAGTCTATTTTAAATTAAAAAGCCAAAATAGTAAGTGCACTGGCTTTTTAGGAGTTTGGAAATAGAATCAAACAATTGTGAAAATATAATTGGGTAAGTTGTGTCTAGAATTCTTTCCAAGCCACTGCAGGTCGTACTTCTCTCTAAGATGCAGACTGAACCGGTCAAGGATTATGACTTCAGCATGCCCCCGGTTGTCTTGCCACCCTTCTGCCTGCCTCAACATCAAAACGAGATGTGCTGTTGCCCCAGGCCGAGTGAGCTCTCTCTGCCTGGAGGGTGCCATCACTGCAGCTGCAGGCTGTCACACAGTGCCAAGCTCCCTGTTCTTTCTGACTATAGGGATGAAGTGAGATGGGAAGGGCTGGCATGTGATAGGAAACCTAAAATTATGGTACTAGGAATGAGGTTGGCCAAACTCCAAGTAGAGGCCGATCCTACATCTGACTACAGCAGGGCCAGTGCTAGGGGAGCAGTTTCAGTGGTAGCCAACCTCAAAGACCAGCAGGCGGCAGGGGAAGGAAGCAGCGGGTACAGGAGGAGCAGTGAGTGAGTGAACTCCCAAGAGGGGAATAATAACTGGTAACTGACTTTTGCAGATTCCAGATTCCCTCATATCCAGTGTATACTTCTCCAACATGTTTCTTGGGCAATTATCTAGAAAAGAGTATTTCTGCCAAGAGCTATGTTCAGTGTTCAACTGTAATTATTTAAGCAGTATCATATGGTTTGCAGTGTCTGTAGTATAAAGCAAAAGTCTGAATTAAGGGTCATTAATAGTAGCCTTCTCAATACTTGACTCAACTGAGGGTGAGGCTCCAGATGCAAAATGGTAAAAAAAAAAAAAAAAAAGGTAAATTTAAAAGTCCCATCATGCTAGATTGTACAAGTCTTTATGATTTGTTGTGCTTTTAGTCTGTCCATGTGAAACCCAGTCCATAGATTTACCAATGGCTGTTTTAGCACCCCCAAACTTATTTTTTATTCTAATGAGTTTTATCTCTTCACTTACTCCATTTTCTTTTGTTTGATTGAAATCTCTACTGTTCTCCTCTATTATATATTATTCATTGTTGTTTGAGGCACCTAGACCCTTTAAAAAAAATTAAAGTCTATTTAACTGATGATTGTTTATTGAAATATAACTTTGAGTGCCTACTGTATACCAGGTGTTAAGAAAGGCCCTGGGACTAAAAAGACAAAAGGGTGGATTTCCAGGCCATGGAATTAAATTTCTCTTTCTCCAAATCATTTAACAGCCACTCAGTTGATTGGTTCCATTTTCGGTGAGAAAATTTGGAGGCTCATAGATACTTGGATATTTTCATAAATAATATTCAATTGCATAATAATTTCTATAATGAAAAATCACATAAGTCCCAAACCATGGAAGGTTATTATGTCTTACTACAGTAGGCAAAACAAAAAATATTCTTGCCTTGGAATCTGTTTTCTACAGGGATTGAGTTACTAACGGGTGTTTTTGAGATATAGTAAATGCACTTTTAATTTCCAATCAGCAGATAGCAGCACTTGATTTCAATTCAAGAGAAAAGTTACAGTGGTGTTCTGTGTAATGTAAAGTACACTCAGAGCTTCCAGAAGATGATTCTTAAGATGAAAACTGAACACATTCAAATTGAAGATTCTCTATTTTGTCTTAGAAAGGGGAACACTTGGTAATTTGGTCAAATACCTTTAATTTAACAAGGTAAAAGACACCTTTTACTACTCTTCAGTGTAAACAACTGCCCTTTTTCCTGTTAAGTAGCATATAAAGCACAATATGAATTTTTTTTTACTATAATGGGAAGAAAACTTTATATTTTTCCCTGATTAACTTTTCTCAAGAGCATTCTAAGTGACATGAATTTGATTTACTACAATTTGCAATATCACTGCTGCAGGCACTAAATTATCCACTGCATTCTTTAAAATAAAGACCACACAAAGGGGTTTCTTCCAAACAACCCAAAGAAGTAAAAGGACACATTCCTGTGTACTAGGTTTATAAAATGAGCATATGCATTTTCTTAAATGCTCACTGTCATTGGAAGGCATGACTATCCTGCTGTTCATGTTTGTGGTATTGTCCCCAAAGGAAACTGAATTATCCATCCAACAAATGTGGTAGGCCCTGTGCTACATTCATAGCTTCCTGATGTTCAGTACAAGTTGCCATAGTCATTCACTTTCAATTTCCAGCTGAATGATCTCTTCTCTAACTATACCTTTATTGTGATTTCTGTAATACCTTATTTCAGGCGTAGGTCCATTAAATAGTGGCTTTTCTTGATTGGTCTTCCCTGAAATGGGTCTACTATGTCACTGATTAGTTGCCCCTCTTGTTCTATAGTTATCACTTGACAGACAAATAGGTGTCCAGTGTGTTTAGGCATCTTGCCCCTCTGAGGCTCCCCTCAGAACCCTGAGCACCAGCTACATGTGCTCCTTCTTGCACCAAGGGTTTCATAGCATCACGTCTTCCCTTTTGTTCTCCAGCCCCAGATGGGACTGAAAAATTCTTGCAGGTATTAATCTTTGGGCTACCTCACAATGGCCTTTTTGTTCTTTTAGTTTTCTGTCATTTGTGCAATCAATTCCTCACATTAAGTCTCTTCGATTTGAAATACTTAAAAAAAATTTTGTTTACGTTTACTTATTTTTGAGAGACAGAGTGTGAGTGGGGGAGGGGCGGAGAGAGAAGGAGACACAGAATCTGAAGCAGCTCCAGGCTCTGAGCTGTCAGCACAGAGCCCGATCGGGGCTCGAACTCATGGAACCATGAGATCATGACCTGAGCTAAAGTCGGACACTTAACCGACTGAGCCACCCAGGCACCCCCTATTAGAAATACTTAGTTTCTGTCTTCAAAATGGTATCATTTACTTTCAATAATTTAAAACTACGGCCCAGAAAATCAGAGATTTAGGGTGGAAGATAGAAAAGCAAACAAAGCCCTCAACATTGCACTCAGCAGTTGTTTAGGTTCACGATTAACAAGTCCATTTAACAGGTTAATTCCTGGGGCGCCTGGGTGGCTTGGTCGGTTATGCGTCTGACTTCAGCCCAGGTCATGATCTCACGGTCCGTAAGTTCAAGCCCCATGTCGGGCTCTGTGCTGACAGCTCAGAGCCTGGAGCCTGTTTCAGATTCTGTGTCTCCCTCTCTCTCTGCCCCTCCCCTGTTCATGCTCTGTCTCTCTCTGTCTCAAAAAATAAATAAACGTTAAAAAAAAATTTTTTTTTAACAGGTTAATTCCTGGGCACCCTGGTGGTTCAGTTGGTTGAGCGTCCAACTCTTGATCTTGGATCAGGTCATGATCTCCCGGCTTGTGAGATCAAGCCCTTCATCAGGCCCTGTGCTGACAGTGTGGAGGCCACTTGGAATTCTCTCTCCCTCTCTCTCTGCCCCTATCCCACTCGTGCTCGCTCTCTCTCTCAAAATAAATGAATAAACTTAAAAAAATTTTAACAAGTTGAATCCTGAGCATCAAATACTTTACATTCTATAAATGTAAATATAAAATCAAATTACTACCCAGATCTTCACATTATATGTGGCCCCCTTACTGAGTGTTTTCCTCTCTCCCTTTAAAAAAAAAAACAAAAAGAGGGGAGTGGGAGACACAAGCTTCCAGTTTTAGAATGAATAAGTCACGGGGATAAAAGGCACAGCATGAAGAATATAGTCAATGATATTGTAATAGCAATGTAATGGGACAAATGGTAGCCACACTTGTGAATACAGCATAATCTACAAACTTGTCAAATCACTAAGTCATACACCTGAAACATTATGTGTCAACTATACTAAAAGAAAAAAAATAGCTGAAAGGAGAACCATAAAATACCAGAACTCAACCAGGATGAACTAGATAATCTGCATCATCCTTTACCCACTATAGAAATGGAATGTGTAATTTAAAAGTTTACAAAATAGAGGGGCGCCTGGGTGGTTCAGTCAGTTAAGCATCCTACTCTTGATTTCCACTTAGGTCATGATCTTGTGGTTTTGTGAGTTTGAGCCCTGCATCCAGCTCTGTGCTGGCAGCGTGGAGCCTGCTTGGGATCCTCTCTCTTTCTCCCTCTCCCTGCCCCTCCCCCACTTGCACTGTCTCTGTCTCTCTCAAAATAAATAAACTTAAAAAAAAAAATCAAAAGAGTTTACAAAAAAAATCTCCAGGCCCAGATTGTTTCGCTGGAGAATTCAACCAAACATTTTTAAAAGGTCAACATCAGTTTTATACAAGCTCTTCAAAAAAATAGAGGAGCAGGGAATACTTCCCAACTCATTTTATAAGGCCAGTATTACTTTGATACAAAAACCAGATAAACAGTACTAAAAAAACAAAAAACAAAAAAAACTACAGACCAATGCCTCTCATGAACTTAGATACAAAAGTTCAACATGATATTAACAAATCTAATCCAACAATGTATATAAAGAAGAACATACTATGAAGTATACACCATATCAAGTGGGATTTATTCTAATATGTGAGGCTGGTTCAACATCAAGCAGGCTAAAGAAGAAAAATCAATATGATATGTATGATAGTATCAACTGACACAGAAAAACCATTTGACGAAATCCAAACACATTCAAAATAGTCAGGGTCCCTAGTTGGGATCTGATAGTGTTAACTCCACTCTTAGGCAACTTTACCCAACCTTGATATTCCCCTATGTAAAAACAATGCTTTTATACCTCATTTTGTGAAGTAAGAGGTCAGATTTTAAAAGAAATACATGGGTGGAAATGGTATAAATCAAACACAAATTTACCGTATCATAATTTTCCAAGCTACAATTTAAAAATGTCTTTAGAAACAGTACTTTTCTAAATAAATAATGTAGTTGAAAAGTTCATAATTACTCCTCTGGTGTACATTTTACTGGATTGAGCTAATAAGTACTTATATAAGTAATAATATTTCTGTTCCCAAGATCCACCATTATACATTAACATTTGAATGAATACATTCATTATATAGCCAGGATAGCAATTTCCAGTTCAAGTGCTAATGTACTTTCTGGCTAAAGCTGAAACTCTTAAGAGCAAATTAACTAATTCATGAATTAATATTGTTTAGACATCAGCCTGTAGAACTAAATGAGATGATGTATGTAAAATGCTTAGCACATTTCCTGCCATATAGTAAGTACTCAACAAATGACAGCCATTAGTTTCAGTACTGTAAACTAATGATGTCATGAGGTTTTCTACATTGATTACTGCCACAGGTAAATTTTTTCTTTAAGAAATATAAACCATTTTCAAGCTATGGATAAGTTTCTCAAATGCAAGGTCCTATGTGCCAGGAATGCTTTTATGCTCTTGTAAATCCAATCAAATCTGTCAATCAAAAGTTTGATTAGAAAGTTTACCTACGGAGCACCTGAGTGGCTCAGTCGGTTAAGCATCCAACTTCAGCTCAGGTAGCAAATTAAAGCCTTTGCTACTGAAAAGTTGTGTCATTTGGGTAATGTGCAACACAGATGCTGAGACAGAGTTAGAATGGCAAAGTTTTAGTGAGGGTTAACTAGAACAAAATTTAGAGATGAATTGGGGAGCAAACAGTATGGATCAGGAAGAGCCCCAGACCGTGATGATGCAGGTCTCACAGTCTTGGCTAAGATAATGAGTTGGCCAGGAACAAAGACTGACCAGGAGGACACCCACTCAGGGAAGAAATGGCTGGCACCCTCTTCATACTCAGTCATTCACTTGGGGGGCTACCCTGTAAAGGAGGCCTTATAAGTGAAGCAGAGCAGAACTTCAAAGAGTGAAGCAGATGGAGCACATTGGCTAATTGTGCCCTTTCCAGCTGACTGGTAAGTCGCTCAGGGGGATCTGAGCAGCACACCTCCATGACTTCCTCAGAAGACATGCTGGAGAAACACATAGAAGTACAATTCCTGTATGACCTTTCTTGCTGCCTTTCTAGCACTCATTAATTTCTGTTTTTTTTTTTTTTATTTTTTTTTAACGTTTATTTATTTTTTTTTTTTGAGACAGAGAGAGACAGAGCATGAACGGGGGAGGGTCAGAGAGAGGGAGACACAGAATCTGAAACAGGCTCCAGGCTCTGAGCCATCAGCACAGAGCCCGACGCGGGGCTCAAACTCGCAGACCCCGAGATCATGACCTGAGCTGAAGTCGGCCGCTCAACCGACTGAGCCACCCAGGTGCCCCATTAATTTCTGTTTTAAGTCTCCATGTTAGCATGACTTTCACCACTTCCATGCTACTCTCAGGCTCAGGGGAAATCATTCTGCCACTCCCCAAGTTGCACTGGGGAGAGTAGGGATTTGTGAGGTTGTCCTTGGTCACCTGGATATATCATTTAGACACTTCACTCCTTCTTCTCCTTCCAGGCATTAAGAACAGACTCACGCCTGCCTCTTTCCCAGGGGTGCCCACATTCTCCTCTGTTCTTGGATTTCCAAACTTATTTGTGTGTTTCTCCTCTCGCTTTCTCCAGTCTGAACAAAATTATGTAGTTGAATAAATCACAGGTGGAGAGGAAGGGAAGCAGGGGGTGTGTCAGGATTGAGAAAAGCAGACCTTGACTACAGATAACATAATTTTTCCTCACCTAATTTTTATGGCCTGAGTTCCCTCTGGGCCTAGAATTTTTTTTATGTCCAAAGCCACAGCTTTAGAAATTTAAAAAGGCTTTTCTTTGCTTTTCTGCTGTAATAACCTTTCCCTGAGGCAATGAATGCACTGACTAAATGCATAAAGAGCAAAGAGTAAAAGAAACTCAGAAAGGAAAATCTTAGGTAACATCTCAAAATATTATCCTGCCACAATTACATCCAAGGATCCTAACAGAACCTGTGGATGAGATCAATGAAACTTTGTTATAGTCTTTGATGGTTTAGGGAGAAGGGAAAAAGACCAGATGATCAAATGATCAAAGCCAGGAAAAGTCTCAACTTTTTTTTTAAGTCAGAAGAAAGAGGATGCTGCAAATCATAGATTGGTAACCAAATGTTCCCATTTGTCTGGGAAAATTCCGGATAAAACTCATCTCATCTTTTTTCTTTTTCCTTTTTCCTTTTCTCTTTTTCTTTCTTTCTTTCTTTCTTTCTTTCTTTCTTTCTTTCTTTCTTTCTTTCTATAGTTTGTCTTGGTCAGGCAAATGCCTTGAAATAAGGTATCTGGGCTGCAGGAAATAATTTAACAGTCTCTGGTGATACTGCGATGAATAAGTTGTATAAATGAGGACCAGAAAGCAGAGGGGCTAGTAAATTTGTGATATGATGAACAACTACCCCCGGTAACAACTGGAATAGGGCCAAAGTCAAGTGGTCAAGATAGAGGTGGCTATGGAAACTATGCCACATAAAGTTGGACAGAACTGAGGATATGAAGCCTTAAGAAGCCCCAGGGAACCCACACTAATCTAAAAATGAGGAATTAAGCACCTATCATTCATACACTAGTTCTGTGCAGCTGAAAGGAAAACAAACAAACGAACTAGGAGAAATTTCTGATAATTAGAATTTGTCTCAAAAGCAAACAAAACCAAACAACAAAAATAACCACTAGGACGTTGTGAGGTAATGTGTTTATCAGCAGCATTTCGTTATAGAGTAGATTCCTTCATTCTATTCAATGTACAGATTGCCTACATTCCATTCATAGAGAAACACAGAGTGAAACCAAATGACTTCTAAGAGGTCCCACAATTCTGAGCAGCTATGATTCTATTCTAAAAAAATGTGAGTGCTAAACCAAAACCAAGAGAATTTCCACATTTTTACAAAAATGTTTTACATGATTTACAGAAAAACTAGTGACTCAGAAAGAGCTTTATAAAAGTCCGTGGATACACCCAGAGTTGATTTTGTGACTCATGACTGGCAATATTAATGGAAGCACTAATAAAAGTTATGATATATAGTAATAAAACACTGAAGCATGGAGTCATAAATCATATTCCAACAGGATAAGGAAGGTAGTTTTTCCTTTGTGATTTAATACAGCTTTCCACAGGAGACCTATAAACCCCCAGGATAGGCTAAAGACTGAGGTTAAACCACTCCATTTCAAAGATAAAATAGCAATGAACATATAGATATGAAAAAAGTGACATTCTAGATTTACAAAGTGGAAATTTTTTAGTCATCCCACTTGAAAGCATAAGAACACAGGAGGTTGGTTATTTGGTTCTCCCAACTTAAGATTTAGTAGGTTGACTTTTTCCCATTCAACTCTACTAAAATTCTAGACTAATGTTTGAGGAGACATTAAACATACTACCTTTGGTCACAGCTGTTTTTGCAGCTCAACTACTTACCCCTGCCATCTGGTATCACAGCCATTCTATTCTGCTCAGGAACTACTCCTCTGACACCTGATGGGGCTATCATAAGACCTCCCCTCAACTTTCACTGGGGTATGATTCCAGCTGACCAAGTTTTCCCAACCACTCATGATGGTTAATTTTATGTGCCAATTTGACTGGGCTAAGGGATGCCAGATAATTGATAAAACATTATTTCTGGTTATGTCTGTGAAGATGTCTCTGGACTAGATTAGCATTTAAATTGGAAGACCAAGTAAAGAAGATCATCTTCACCAATTTGGGTGGGCATCATCCAGTCCACCAAGGGCCCAAATCAAAAAGGCAAGTTCTCTGTTTCTCTCTGCTTAAGCTGAGACATTCGTCTTCTCCTGCCCATGGACATCAGAGCTCCAGGTTTTTGGGATTTTGGACTCAGACAGGGACATATATCATTAGCCCCCCATTTCTCAGGCCTTTGAAAAAAAAAATTTTTTTAACAACGTTTATTTATTTTTGGGACAGAGAGAGACAGAGCATGAACGGGGGAGGGGCAGAGAGAGAGGGAGACACAGAATCGGAAACAGGCTCCAGGCTCTGAGCCATCAGCCCAGAGCCTGAAGCGGGGCTCGAACTCACGGACCGCGAGATCGTGACCTGGCTGAAGTCGGACGCTTAACCGACTGCGCCACCCAGGCGCCCCAACAGGCCTTTGTACTTACACTGAATTACACTATCAGCTTTTCTGGTTCTTCAGTTTGTGGACGGCAATACATGGGACTTCTTGACCTCCATACCTATTGGTTCTGTTTCTCTTGAGAATCCTGACTAAAACACACCAGAAGAGTGACTTGTCCAGTGGTTTCCCCCATCTGACCCAAACAGGTCCAAAATCTTTCTCAGAGATTATTAGGAATGCTAAGAGGAGGCTTAAGGGAAGCTTATGTCCTGATATCACAAGAACTAGAGACTGAGTCTGAAGATACTGGGAACTCATCTTTGTCACCACAAGAGAGAAGCCTCCGTGGGAGTAAACCAGTGCAGAGAAAAGAGTGGGAAGAGACAAAGACCTTATAACATCCTTTGAGTTCCTGAATCCAGCTATTATTGAATCCATATGAAGCCCTGGACTTTTCAGATTCATGAGACAATGAATTCTTGTCTACTTAAACTAGTTTAAGTTCATTTCTGTCACTTGCAACCCAAAGAGTCCTAATTAATTAGCCATAACAGTTACCTTTATGTTATTGGGTTATCTCTGTTTCATTTTCTGGTAATTATCTTCAAAGAGCTAGTAACCTTGAGTAAGAAGAGATCTTTTCATTGACAACTTAGAGAGGACTGAAGATTTAGTCATTCATTTCATTTACTTATTTTTGAAGAGTGACCCATGCAAGCACACTAGTTAAGAAAGAATGTTGAGCACCAAACCTGTCTGGGGATTTGAGCTTCCTTTCCAAGTTAAAATGAGTTGATCATTGTGATGCGATAATAAAACGTATTTAGCCTATCTCCCATATTCTTTGAGAGATGTAGCTAACACTCCTCCCCACAAGAGATGGAATCTAGACACTCTTTCCTTGAGTCCAGATGGGGCTTGTATAGCCCTGATCAGTGGGAAGTGATGGCAGAGATAACATTTGGCATCTGAAACTAGGCCATAAAAAGGATACAGCTTCTGTCTGGCTCTCTCAGGACACTTGCCCTTGGAACCCAGATTCTCTGCTATGTAGAAACTCAAACCAGCCCACATGAAGGGGCTCATGAAAGGGGAACTGAGAGTTCCAGCTGACAGTCAACATCAACTTCCAGACATGTGAGCAAACAAGCCTTCAGATTGACTCTACTCCTAAGACTTGTAGTCTTCCAGCTGAGGTCCTATATACAACCATCATGCTTCCCACTGTGCCCTGTCTGAATTCCTGACCCTCTTGAACCATGAGAGACAACAAAAGATTGTTTTTATTTCAAGCCACTAAGTTTTGGCGTGATTGTTAAATAGTATTAGGTAATAATATGGTCATCTTAGTTGAGATGATAGATATTTTGCTGAAAGAAAAAACATGGAGTTATATATGTACAGTCAAAATCTATTTTCCCAGAAAATTAAAGTGGTGGCAGAATTATTTGGGGGGTTTAACACTCGTGATTGCATAGCCTTTACAGTGGGACTAGACTTTCTTAGATATAAGTGAAAACACACAATTGTGTAAACATGGAATCTCCAAATGATTGCTCAACCTTTGGATGTTCTTCAACCTAGAAAAATGGTGAACATAAATGTTTCAGTATTAGATTTGCACCTACCAATATGGAGCTCAGATTCTGGAAATTAAGTCAGTTTTGGTTGGCAACTATAGCACAGATGGTTCAGTGTGTTCCTCAAGCCTGTTTCATTTTACTCATGGGCACATAGCCTATCCTCATTTCCAAGCCTCCCCCACAGTTAGATGGGGGTGATTGAGTTCTGTGCAGTGAGCCGTGAGTGGACCCAAAGTATTCTGTTTGGCCTGAGGCAGTTGAGGGCAAACATGCTTTCTTCGCAATCTGTCATCCCTTGTCTGGACCCGAGAGCAACCAGGAATTGAAGATAGTAGAGCTTCTGTCAGCCTAGATCCCTGAAAGACCGTGTGGAGCAGAACCCGTCAGCTTTGAACTGTGAGATGAGAGAGAAATAAATGCTTATTGTGCCTAGTCACTGAGATTTGGAATTGTAACAGCAACTAGTATCAGTGAATCTGACTAATATAGTAGTCCCTCATAGAACTGCTCACCATGAATAAAATTCAAGTAAGAGGCTGGTGTCCACTGCTTTCCCCAACCCCCACTCGCATATCTCCCAACAGCTACTCAACCAGCTATCTTGTGAAGTTACCTTTTACATAAATTCTCTTTTTCTATTCTTACTGCATTACTGTAGTTCATCTTTTGTTGGGATACCCAACAGATTTAGTTCTCCATGCTCATTCTGCAGGCAGAATGATGTTTCTGAAATGTTCATCTCATCATATCAAAACTATGTGCTTGAGGACACGAATGAATCAATGACAAAAAAAAGAACTAAACAAAGATATAAAAAAATATATATATAAACTCCACAAAGATCCTCCTTCCATGCAAGCTGTAGTAACTTATATTTAAACTAAAGTTAGCAAGGCTGTAGCAGCAAAAACATTTTTTTAGAAATATTTCAAAGCTCAGTGATATTGGATTCTCTGCAACAATTTTTTTTCTTTCCCTGGCTTGGGAGCTGCGAACTAATGTTGTCATTTAAGAAACTGTATTTGTTTGGGGTGCCTGGGTGGCTCAGTCGGTTGAGCGTCCAACTTCAGCTCAGGTCATGATCTCACAGTTCGTGAGTTTGAGCCCCGCGTCAGGTTCTGTGCTGACAGCTCACAGCCTGGAGCGTGCTTCGGATTCTGTGTCCCTCTCTCTCCACCCACCCCTGCTTGTGCTCTGTCTCTCTCTGTCTTTCAAAAATGAATAAACATTAAAAAAAAAAGAAAAAAAAAAAGAAAATGTATCTGTGTTTTTAATTTTTAAATTGATTAATTGCTGGGGCTCTATCCTTAATAGCCTAAGTCAGATATGTGCTAAATTTCACTGGATTTTTTTGGAAGTGGGGTGATAACTGGTATTAATGGGAGTTTGTGAAAATAAATTTGCATACCTAAAACTTCTGCCAACGTATCATTTACCAGTATTCAAGAGGCTTACTTATTTTGCAGAAGGGGAAAGCTTTATAAACATTGATGAAGAAACTGCTTTTCTGGCTACAGTTTGGAAATCCATATAAACATTAATTTCCATTATCTTAATGATATACTTTGAAGTTGAAGTGTCACATGTTATTTGGGGGGAGGTCACTAATTTATTTAAGAAATCAGTAAAATAAAAACAAGAAGGTAAACCAATTTACAAAGAGGTCATGATAATGCCCTAGGGAATGTGCAGTAAAACACAACAGCATGCAATTATTTTCTTTTGCAGCTCTGAACACTTCAATTTGTGGCAGATTTACAAGATCATCTTCTGCATAAAGAAAAAAAATCCTACAAATCGTTTCCTGAAAAATTCTAAAAGAGAGAGAAAAAGAATGAAAGGAAGGAAGGAAGGAAGGAAGAGAAAGAAAGAAAAAGAAAGAAAGACAAGAGAATCTGAAAAAGCTTCGAAGTTGCCATAGGAATCAAATCCCAGGTCCAGCCACATGATTATGCAAATCATTTCAGGTTCAGAGGATTATCTAATACACTCGGCTGAGAACCTTGTCTGAAAGAATAGTATCTAAACCTGCACCCAGAGCAGCCACCTCGAGTGCCTGTAAATTGTCACCTGCTCTGTTCTTCTGGACCCTTTAGCTCTTCAGTTCTTATAGTTTCAATTCAGTATTTACATATTTTCAGCAATAGAGGTTCCACAAAGCATTATGTTCTTTAGGGAAATACTGGAGTGGAACATAAAATATTCTGTTGTACAAAAGCAACAGCAGCTGGTGGAATTCACATAAACCAGTAGAGCCCAATATAATGAATTATAAGCATGCTTGTGTTTAAAGCAAGCACTGACATAAAAGAGGCAATAGAACACAAAGTATGCTTCTATTTAGCTCATAAAAATATGCACAGTATGAAGAAAGCCATTGATAATGATTAGATCCAGGAAATTCAGGTACCAGGTTATATTTTGCTCCCCTCTCCTTTGGGTGCAGAGTTAAGTTAATCATATTCTTTCATTTACGGCACACTATTATCAGTCTTTTTTGCAGCAGCCCTCTCTCTTTTTACTCCTTCATTCCTGCTCTCTGCTATCCTTCCACCCTTCCCCTTCATAGCTACCAAGAGTAATATGCGTGGAAAGTGTCCTTGGATATCTGAGCATCTTGAAAAATACAATGCTGCTTCTGTGTCAGTCGATGTTGAAAACATACATCAATAGGATTACGCTACACATTTCAATTTGTTGCTTGCCTTTTCCACCAAACACTAGGTTTTTAAGCCCTGTCTCTGTTGCTGTATGTAGTTTCTGGTTCATTATTTCTGACTATAGCAGAGTATTCCATAGTATGTCTCCCCTGCATTCTAATTCTTCATTTCCACCATCATGAACTTATACGGCCTCTAAATCTCTACCGTCAAAAACAACATCATGATGGATGTCTCTGATCATGCAACTTCTTACGTTTTTTTCTTTTTCCTTTTTTTTTTTTTTATTTGAGAGAGAAAGAGAGAGCACCAAGTATGGGAAAGGGGCAGAGGGATATAGAGAGAGAATCTTAAGCAGGCTCCATGGTCAGCATGGAGCTGGACACAGGGCTCAATCCCATGACCCTGGGATCATGACTTGAGTTGAAATCAAGAGTTGAATGCTTAAACGACTGAATCACCCAGGTGTCCCAATCATGCACCTTCTTGATGACAGTGTGAGCTGTTCTACAGAAAATGAGAAGAATTGATTGGTTATTTGATATATGCATCCTTAATTTCACCAGACTGTTTTCCAAAATGGTCATCAGTCTACCCCCAACATTCAGCAGTAAATGAGGGTTGCTTTTCCCCACATCCTCACCAACCCTTGGTATTCTGTGACTTTCTACCTTTTTAGCAATACTATGTTATGATGTTAGTTTGCATTTTTCCAATTATTTGTGATTTTGGATCTTTTCATGTAATTGCTATCTGTTTGGGCTTCCCATTCTATCAACTTATTTATATTTTTCTATTGGACAATCTTGTATTTCTCTTGATGATTTGCTAGAGTTCTTTGAACATTCTAAGTCTAGCACTGTCCAAGTAGGTAGCCACTAGCCACATGTGGCTATTTAAATTTAAATTAATTAAAACTTCAAAATTAAGGGGTGCCTCGGTGGCTTTGTCGGTTAAGTGTCTGACTTCAGCTCAGGTCATGATCTCACAGTTCATGAGTTCGAGCCCCACAACAACAGCTCAGAGCCTGGAGCCTGCTTCAGAGTCTATGTCTCCCTCTTTCTCTCTGCCCCTCCCCTGCTCACTCTCTGTCTCTCTCCCTCTCAAGAAATAAACATTAAAAAAATTTTTAATTTAAAAATTAAAAACTCAGTTCTCAGTTATGTTATCCCCATTTCAAGTGTCCAGTAGCTCAATGTGGGTAGTGTCAACCTTACTGGAGAGCACAGACACTGAACATTTCCTTGATTACAGAAAGTTCTAAGGGACAGCACTGTTAAATATTAATCCCTTGTCACTTTTTAACATTGCAAATATATTCTCCCAAATGATCAACCAACTATAAATCTTATCTATTCTGTCCTTCATTGAATAAAAATCCTTAATATTCATGTACCCATATCTATTTTTCGTAGTCTCATAGGATGTTAAGGAGTCCTTCCCCACTTCTACATATTCTGCTATTCACTTTGTAGCTTTACCTTTTACACATAGGTCTTTCATCTATTTGGAAGTCATCTTTATACATGGGGTAACCTAAAGTTCCAACTTCATTTTTCTCTGTACAGTGAACCAGTTTTCCAAATACCATCTATTAAACAATCCATTTTTTTTCCTGCTGGTTTGTGGAACCACCTCTATCAAATAATAAGTTCCCATATATACATGGGTCTATTTTGAGTATTGTATTGTATTGTATTGTATTGTATTGTATTGTATGTATTGTATTGTATTGTATTGTATTCTATTCTATTCTATTCTATTCTATTCTATTCTATTCTACTCTGTTCTGTTCTATTCCATCCCATCCCATTCCATCTCATACTATCCTTTCTTATCCTGTTCTATCTCATGTGCCAGAAGTACACTGATGGTTTAGTTGTTTGTTTATTACCAGAAGAGCAAGTCATCCCTCAAAGCAGACCCTCCTAATTACCTATCCAGTATCCATTTTGCATTTCCTTTTTACAAACAGAACTCCAATTTTGTTTGGAATAGCAGCATTTCTAGCCAAATATATTTGTTTTCTCAGCCTCTCTTGCAGCAAGGATTGGGCATGTGGTACAGGTATGAATAATGAGATGGAACAAAATTTCCTAAGGACAGTATCCTTTCCCAAGTAGAAAGGAGTACCATGAGAAAGCTATTCATCTCATTTCCCTCTTTTCTTGCCTAGAATGTAGATATGAGGCCTAGAGGAACAAAGTTCTGAGGTGACAAGCGTGGGGACAAAGGTCTACATATTAAGAATGGCAGGACAGAAAAACTGAAAGAGCCTGGTCCTTTAGCTGTTTAGCTGTCAGTATTAATCCCAGACTCCCTCTGGGCTTGACACATAAATCAAATCGTTCTGACTGTGTAATCCCTGATAGTAGAGTTTTCTGATATTTGTGTCTGAATATATCAGGCTTCCTATCCCTTCTTTTCCATATTTGTCTTACTTAGACTTTATTTTTCCATATAAATTTTAGAATAAGTTTTTCAAGCTCCTTAAAAACCTTCTCTAGAATTTTGACTGTAATTGCATTAAATTTATAGGTTAATATGAGCAGTAGTAGAATCTTTAAAATATTAAGTCATCCCAATCACAAAAATAGTGTCTCTCTCCATTTATTTAGGTCTTCTTTCATTAAAGAGTTTAAACTAGCTTTAATAAATTTTTTCCAGTAAAAATCCCATGCATTCTTTGTTGGATAATTTGAGATACAAGATCCAGAACACCAGTTTATTGCATTTCACCAATTCTAAGATACACTTTGTTTTTGTTTTATTTTGATTTACATTTGAACATGTTTGGAATCTGGATTCATCTTTGGATTGATGACATCTAACAGCCATATTCACCTCCACCTTGTCCCCTTAGTGGTATATAAAATAATGATACATTGAACCATATATGGTTTCATTAAAAAAATACAGTATATATTTTTATTTAATATTTTTTACTTGTTGCTTTTATTTCTCTTTGGTTTCTTTTGTTTATTTCCTTGAAACTTCCAACTGATCAAAATAAAACCTGAACATTGTTTAGGGGCACCTGGGTTGCTCAGTTGGTTAAACATCTGACTGTTGGTTTTGGCTCAGGTCATGATCTCACCATTCATGGGATTAAGCCCCACAGGGGGCTCTGCACTGACAGCGTGTAGCCTGGTTTTGATTCTTTGTCTCTCTCTCTCTCTCTGTCCCTCTCCCAATCATGTGTGCTGTCTCTCAAAATAAATAAATAAACTTTAAAAAAAAAACAAAAAACTGACCACTGTTTAGAAATACTCAAATTATTACATTCACTATTTGTTCTAATAATTGACAATAGTAAGGGTGCATTTCTACAATTTTTGTAGATAGAGCAAATCTATTTTTTGTTTTGCTTGTAGTTTTTTTCATGAAACGTTTTTGAAAAGTACAATAGATAATATAACAAAGTCTCATAAGCCAACCTCCCAAATGAACAAATACTGGCATTTTATATTTGCTTCCATTCTATTTCTTTTTCTTTAACATTAAAAAATCAATAATGAAATTTCAATTTTATCGATTTAATTTATTTAAAAACAAATTATTATTACAGACAAAGTTAAAGTTCCCTGTTTTTCCCTTTCTACCCTCCTTTCTCAAACCTCTCCTGAGGCAACCACTTTCTTGAATTTGGAGTGTCACCAATCCATATTTTGCCTATTTTTATTACATATCACTGAATTCATAAGTAACATATAGTATTGTGTTGTCAATTTTAACATTTTACCTGAGAGTGCCTGGGTGACTCAGTCAGTTAAGCATCTGCCTCTTGATCTCAGCTCACATCTTGATCTCAGGGTCATGAGCTCAAGCCCCGCTTTGGGCTCCATGCTATAAATAAATAAATAAATAAATAAATAAATAAATAAATAAATAACTTTTTACCTATATGACAGTGAGGCCATGAATTTTGAACATACTTCCTTGCTCGTGTTCAGGTATAAAAATTTCTTAACCACCTCTTGTTCTTCAATAAAGGCAATCTTTTTCTTTAGGAGAAAAAAATAGACAAGTTCTCTTATTCTTTCCAAGAAGAAAATATAATTGGTAAAAGCTCTAAGAACGTCTTTTCTCCTCTTTGTATGAAATAACTACAGTGTGTTAGTGCATTATAATGAGGATGGTCGTTGTAATTACATTCCATGAAAAAGCTCCTATCTGAAATGTCAACTTTATTCAACTGGAAACGATTTTTTAGAAAACTCCCTGTGTCCTTTTTTTTCCCCC
Organism: Leopardus geoffroyi; assembly: GCF_018350155.1. Classification (NCBI taxonomy): domain Eukaryota; kingdom Metazoa; phylum Chordata; class Mammalia; order Carnivora; family Felidae; genus Leopardus; species Leopardus geoffroyi. Next base: position 161,431,604 of record NC_059328.1, read on the forward strand.
AAAAGCGAGCACAGCCTTATCATTTTCCATATGATTCCTTTGGCAAATATAGATTTGCGTAACCATTTCATCAGAAATATTGAAATTTTGTTATTTGTGCTTAAGTCTACAATATCACTGTATTGTTCAACAGGTAAATCTAGTATGCATCTGAGCATTTATATTACACCCATTTCTATAGCAACGAGGTAGATTTAACACATTGTGCATATATTACATATTAATATTTAATTGTACAAATTTTGTTACATTTCTATCATCCACAGGAGGTATACTGCAGGGTCCTCCATCCATATTCTTCCTTTTTAAGAATGTTTATTTATTTAGAGAGAGTGAGAGAGAAACAGCAGAAGAAGAAGGCAAGAGACCAAGCAGGCTCTGTGCTCATAGCAGAGCCTGACACAGGGCTTGATCCCACAACCATGAGATCATAAAGAGTCAGCGCTTAACTTACTGAGCCACCCAGGTGCCCCTCTTCCTTTTTTTAAATTTAAAAATAAAAATGTACATAAGATAAAAATCAAAGTATGTCAAAGGGCAAACAGTAAAAAGTAAGTCTCCTTCCTACTCCAGACTTTTAAGTTCCCAGAATCTATCTCAATATATAACATATTAGTTCTTTATATGATAGTTTATGATATTCAATAACAAGATTTAAATAATGGTTATGAGAAAGAACAGTCTAGGAAAGTTGAATGAATCTGAAAATACACCTGACTGTAATGATTTCTATGCAAGGCAACCTTATAGATGACTTCAAGAAATGGTTGGTGTTTCCAAATATTTCTTAGTCCCCACTTGGGCCAATGCCAGAGTAGCTTCTTATCAGCAGTTTGGCACCTGTTTTGGAGCGCACTGTGTAACGAAGGGTGCCCCTCCACCATGCTGGAACATACCACACTCTCACCCCTGAACTGCTACATAGATCATTTACTGCTCTTTGCCAACTTTCCTTCATTGAATTTTCTTTCAATGTCTATCAAACACTCTCAGGTGACCCCATACAGGACACACCATAACTCCCTTAAAAGTATTCTATTCTAAAAAAAAAAAAATGAATAAATGTTGGTACTATTTAGTCTAGGAAATGCTTTACTATTCTTCAGAAACTTTGAAATGGGATATTTTTGGGTTTTTTTCCCCATTTTCATCCACTTGTTTAATTTTATATATCTAAGTTCAATTAGTTAATGTAATTTAATTAATTTTAATTAAGTAAATACGTCAGTTGGTATTTTCTTTTTTTAAATGTTTATTCATTTTGGGGAGAGAGAGGGAGAGACAGAGAGAGAGACAGAGCATGAGTGGGGGGTCGGGGGAGGTGCAGAGAGAGAAAGAGACACAATCTGAAGCAGGATCCAGGATCCGAGCTGTCAGCACAGAGCCTGACCTGGGGTTCGAAGCCATGAACTGCAAACCATGAGATTATGACCTGAGCTGAAGTTGGAGGCTCAACCAACTGAGCCACCCAGGTGCCCCCATAAGCTGGTATTTTCCATTCTGCTCTGTTCCATTTTCTATTTCTACATCAACAGACTGCATTTATGTTTTTAAAATGTGGTGGGGGAGAAGGCAGATAAAATCAACATTACAGTGAAGATAAGAATTCCATAGTATTGGGTTTATTTTCATAATTGTTAATTGGATAGAAATAGTCATGCAAGGAACTGACTGACAGTCAACCAACATTCCCAAGCATGGTCCCAAAAAAGAAACACTATGGACTTCTGCCATGGTCAGACATGGTATTTTTATTAAGAAATGAATTCACAAAGAAAATAGCATTGCATAATCATGCATGGATTGCCTTGAATGACGTTATCCATTACTGCAAACCAAAAATAAAAATAAACAAATAATAAAACAAAACCAATGCTTAGTTGCCATTTTGCATTTTTGCTCCTACACATTCCTGAAGACAGAACTTCTTGCCTCCTGAAGTCAGTGGGAGGAAAAAACTCTGGAAATTATTAATTGAACCCAGCAGAAATATTAACGTGCAGATAATATTATTTCTTTAGTAAAATTAATCATATGGGCAAAATCTGTATAGTGGGTTTTATCCATAACAACAACAACAAAAAAACTCATGGTATTCTATGTATCATGAAACCAGAAAATACGCACACAAATCTTTTTAATAAATCTTTGAACAACCATCGGATTTTTAGCTGTAACGTGTCTATGAAACTGTATTTCTCTTTTCAATGACCCATTGTCATTTCAGTTTTCTGTAGTCATTCACTTAGGGATGGAAAAGTCATTATCTGAGGACAAAGGAAATAATTTCAGGTTCCTGAACTCAACTCAAGGGCCTTCATTTCTCTCCTCTTCCCCTCCCCACGTCCACCTCTCCTACCCCAACCCCTCTGCCCCATCCAGAAAAGGACCATCTGAGTGTCTCTCTTTCAGTAGTTTAGGTGGCAATGTGGAGAGAATGGGTCAGTTGGCATCAGGAGAAGAAGTTAGAAGAAATACAGAGAAGGAGCCATGAAAGCCTACAAATAAGTTGAAGTTGGAACTATGTGAAAGACACAAATAGAGGGTGAGGTAGTTAGTGGCAGCAACAAGACAAGTAGGAGCAGACACGGCTAGACCACATGGTGAACAAGAGCCACCATGTTTCCCACTAGTGAGGGGACCAGAGCCAGCTTCATGAATATGAGACCATGAACACAGCCCAGCACTTGATTTAATCTTCTGCTGTCTCTGTCTTGAAATTTTTATTAATTTGAGATAGCCGTAATAGGCATGTCTGCCACTCTTCTGGCCCCATTATATATAATGTTCATAGTGTCCTTGGCGCACAGAATCCTATGGAACTGTGATGTGAGTGCAGAGACTCAGAGCAAGTAAAAGGGAAGGCAGTGTGTTTAAGGTGAGTAAGCAGGGCACTTATACCCCCAAAGGGCCACACTTTGCATCAGAACCAGAACCTGTTCTGAAAAGGCAAAGCATGCGATGTGTTTTTAAAAACACAAGTGACCGGGGAACCCTATCATATTCCTTCTTATTCATATTACTTCCCCGTAGTTGGTCAACCACTTCCACTGAAAATGAAGGTGTGAAAGGAAAGGAAATCTAGGGCAACCCAGTCATTTGTCTTTGATTCCTTCCCTGCTCATCGGGAAGCTGAAGGTAGAGGGTGTTGGTAGAATGTGTACAAATGAGGAAATAAAATAAAATCAACTGAGTTAGTTTTGTGCAGCATTTTCATTGCTCTGGTAAGAATGCAATACATATGCCCATACAATAGATATTGTACCATTTTGAGGGTTCCACTATGAGTTAAATACTCTTGTTTTTGTAATTAAAACAGACATCACAGCATATAAAGATGAACAGTAAAAACCATGCTGATAATCTAAAATGTTAACTTTACTTAGAATGATGTTAAATAACAATTTTTTTTTTTAAATCATAACAAGTTGAGAGAGAGACAGCAAAAGACAGTAAAAAGCTTTATATCTTAGGACTTATAATAGCATTTTTTACCTGCTTTCTGATCTAAAGACTCCACATTTTCAGTTTGCTGCTGCAAATTATGTAGCCAGCTGTGGAGAGGGCCACACAATTATATGGATCCAGGAGCCACCTGTATACTAAATGGCCTGCGTGTCCAGTCCCATAAGGGCTGGCTGATATATTATTCTTCTGTGTGTTTCCAGAACTTGATTTTTCTGGATCCCCATGTGTCCTACCTGTGTTTCTGAGATCCTTGTTTCCTTATTTGGACAAGAAGATTTATAATAGACTTCCCTGATCTGAGACAATAAGAGTTCTCTATTATTTGCAATTAAAAGCACACAAAAAGCATAAAATATGGTATGTTTTTAGTTAGTAAATCATATATATTTTCATTCACAAAGTAAGTGATGCTTAAACATACTGCATTGGAAAGAAATGTATTTTTGTTAAAAAAATGATTTAGCTTGAAAACTGTAGGATTAAAACTGTGCACGTGAAATATTTCTGGACCAAAATCTGTGAAAATATCAGCAAAATGAATGAGTCAAATTGGATTAAACTGCATTAACTTTCACATTGGTCTTGTTGACATCAGGGGCTGGTAATACGAATTTAGTTCATAGTGATGGCAATTTCATCAGATTTGTGTCCTGAGGGACTCCAACTTTTATGTGTGTTTTAGGGAAGACCTGTCAGGTGTTACATGATCACTGTGGCTTTGGTCTGTGTAAACAAGGCATGGCCATCAATGCAGGCTGAATCAGTGAGGACATTTACCTCAGCACAAGCAATAACAGAAGGAGAACAAATGTGCAGGATATGATCAAGGAGGCCTGCAGTGCATGGTGGAAACCAGGGAGCAAACCAGAAAGCTTGAGAAATACTGCAAAATACACAATCTGATAGTGGACAATGGTCCACTACCAGAAAATGTGGTTTATCTTTAAAATTATCCTTTTACAGGGGCGCCTGGGTGGCTCAGTCGGTTGGGCGTCCGACTTCAGCTCAGGTCATGATCTCGCGGTCGGCGAGTTCGAGCCCCGCGTCGGGCTCTGGGCTGATGGCTCAGAGCCTGGAGCCTGCTTCTGATTCTGTGTCTCCCTCTCTCTGTCTGCCCCTCCCCCGTTCATGCTCTGTCTCTCTCTGTCTCAAAAATAAATAAACGTTAAAAAAAATTTTTTAAAAATTATCCTTTTAGGGGTTTTCCCCCCTTGAAAAGGGGCAGAAAGGTACTTAGTGGAGAATTTAAACATTTTAGTAAAGTTACAGTTGTGGATAGTATCTAACTAGTGTATGGTGTCCAGAAATTGAGTAGCTGGAAAAGATGTCTTAAATTTATTTATAAGTGTCTCTTTAGGGTGGATGTGACACTATGTCCCATTTTGGGTCTTGCCTCCCTGTCCTGCAGAGACATCCCAACCTAACTGCCTGAGTAACTCAGCCTGCTCATTGGCAGATGTGGCGAAGAAGGCAAAGAAAGGGCTACAAAAGAAGGAATACAGACATAGACTGAAGGGAGAAAAAAACAATACATATGGTTTAAATGATAGACAGTGTTGTTCCAAACCTTAACGATCCTTTAGAAATTAAACAGGTGTCAGGTCTCAGCTTCCCTGTTTGTTGAGGGTGCTTTGCTTAAATGCCATGGGTCTGTGCTTATAGCATGCGGCTTTCTGCTCAAAGCCAATCACATAGGTGCTGGTTTTTTACACGGAGAGGTAACTGTTCTTGTTAGAGATTATAATATGCTGAAAATAGAAGCAGCAAGGGTTTAGGTAACATTACAAGGAACAAATCTGGAAGAAAGTTAGAGGTATTTGGGTTATTTAGGCTAATTACGAAAGTCACTATTTTTGGACATTAGTTCCCATAAACCATCTCCCAGATGTGCTGATGTCTAGGAAGAATACAGGGCTGAACAGAGCATCCAAGGTTTTGTCTGGAGCAAAAAAAAAAAAAAAAAAAAAAGAAGAAGGATGTTATTATCATTAAGACTTTTGAAATTTACCATTAACTTGAAAAACTCTATGTGATTGCAGCTTTTGCTTTTTTTGGCGTGCAAATAGCTTACATAGTTTATTTTAATCTCCTTTATGGTTACTTGGTATGAAGATGGGCTATCGATTATGTAACTAAGTAGGTGGGAGGAGAGGCAGTGATAGACGGAAGTCATGCTGTGAATACAGTACATGACTATCTGTAAGAAAACCCTAGAGCAGTGGTTCTCAAAGTGGGGTCCCCAGACAAAGAGCATCAGTGCACCCCTGGAAATTTGTTAGAAATGCAGACTCTATGGGGCGCCTGGGTGGCTCAGTCAGTTGAGCATCCGACTTCGGCTTAGGTCATGATCTTGCAGTCTATGAGTTTGAGCCCCACTTCAAGCTCTGTGCTGACAGCTCAGAGCCTGGAGCCAGCTTTGGATTCTGTGTGTGTGTGTGTCTCTCTCTCTATCCCTCCCTCACTCACACTCTGTCTCTCTCTCTCTCTCTCTCTCTCTCAAAAATAATAAACATAAAAAAAAAAAAAAGAAATACAGACTCTAGGGCACCTGGGTGGCTCAGTCGGTTGAGCATCCAACTCCTGATTTCAGTTCAGGTCATGATCTCATGGTTGGAGTATTTTTGCCATGGAGATCAGCAAAGGCTATAAATCAGGCCCTTTTCTTCCCTGAGAGGTATTTTCCAGTATAACACTGATTACATGCAATAAATATTTAAAAGGCTTAGCACTGTACACATCACAAAATAAGATCTAAAATTAAGTTAAATATTTTTAATTGTTTACTGAGTTCTTAATGTGTTTCTACATCTGTTTTAGGCTCTGTATAATGTACTACTAGACGAGGGTGGGCTGTGCACCGAAGGTAAGAGAGGGCAGCTTTGACCGTGTCAGAGGACAGAGCAAGGAGAGCATTTGTCATTGTAGTCACCGAGTGGCAGGTACTACAACCTTCTCCATTCTTTCGGACCCTTTCTTCAGCTTTACTTCCCCTGGCTTTTGCACAATACCTGGCAGAATGGATGGATGTTTATTGGCTATGCAATTGAATAAATCAGTTTGGTCATGCAGTAGTAAACTAATGTGTATGATTGTTTCTATAACACATTTAAAAAGTGGTTGTTAAGGGGTTTAACTGACCAGTTGATTGAATCAGGCTATTGTGGATAAACTTGGCCAAAATACCCAGTATTACCCTTTCCTTTTTCTCTGCACGTGTATCTATGATAATGAAGCAAATAACACCTAATTTTAAAATACAAAATAAAATAGCATAATTGCACAGTGTATACTGGCTCCACTGGATTATTATAATTTGCTGCAGGGTTTGTCATGGATATATAATAATGTACACAATTGATAAATTGAGACATACCAGGAAAGACAACTTCTTATATATGTCTCTCAGAGAGTGATTTTCATTGTACAAAAAGAGTTTAAATTATATGACAACTTAATTCCCATATATACTACATTTTTGTGGGTTTTTTGGTTTGTTTTTTTTTTCTTTTTTTTTGGCTTTGTTTCTTCTGTGAGAAAGGCACTGGAACGCCACAGAAAAAGGAAGTGGTTCTGGGTGTCAGAATGTCTGTATCACTGTTTGCAAACAAGAATCCACTTTTTCCTCTCTAATTTGATAGCTTTATAGAAGCACCTAGGCATATGTTTGGAACAATTTGGATGATACCCAAGAAAAATATACCACTGGATTATGAGAATCTTTATGTAAACACGTTCCAGGAAGAAACAAACAAACAAACAAATAACAACAACAAAAAAAGTCAGTAGTAGTTGCTTCAAGTAGGATTTAGGCTGGAAGGACGAATTTTGTTTGCCTGTCTGTGATTTTTACCAGCTACAACACAGTATATTTGCAGTACTTCTCCCATTTCAGTGTGCCTAAGAATTTCCTGAAGAGGTCATTAAAATGCTGATGCCTAGGCCCCACCCCCAGAGATTCTGCTTCTTTAAGCCTGAGAGGAGCCCAAACACTTTCATTTTTAATAGGCTCCCAGGTGATGCCAAGGCTGCTGGTCTGCAGACCACACTTTGAGTAGCACAGCTAGAGACCAATAAGAAATATACTCCCATGGGGTGCCTGGGTAGCTCAGTTGGTTGAGCATCTGACTTCGGCTCAGGTCATGATCTCACAGCTTGTGAGCTCGAGTCCCGCGTTGGGCTCTGTGCTGACAGCTCAGAGCCTGGAGCCTGCTTCAGATTCTGTGCCTCCCTCTTTCTCTGCCCCATTCTGTCTCTGTCTCTCTCAAAAATAAATAAACACTAAAAAAATTTTTTTTTAAAAAGAGAAAAGAAATATACTTCCATAATCTATGAAACAGGACAGTGGCTTCCAAACACGGTTAGCTTTAGAATTATCAGTTAATGAATGTTTCACGAAATCCAGATAGAATCCCAACATGAGACCTGCTAAATCAGAATCTTAAGAGGTGGGCCCAAACAATATAATGAATCTGAGATAATGTGAAGTTGAGGGGCTCCTGTCTATTTATTCTTGGGAAACCAGTTTGTTCATCAGGACAGATGAGACTTAATGGCTACCACATTTTGAAACACATGCTGAAAAGAGACAAACCATAAAATTTAAGCAAGAAACTGCTCAAGATGGAGGCATGTCAAAAGGACACAGGAGCCAATCAATGACCAAAGGAATACTAATTTGAGCAATAAGATAAATGACAATATTTCATTATAACCCTTAGAAAAAAGTTAAATATCTATGAATCCATACATACACAAATAAATTATTGAATGAATAAATATGAGATAACTTTAAAGAAGAATCCCAATAAACATAAAAGAGATGAAGGAAAGAGAAAACCATGTTTTCTATGTTGTAGCGTTATACAAACACTACACTAATAATTGTTGCAAAAATTCACTGATGGATGTTAAAATTAGTGGATAAAAATTTGATGAGAAACAAGATGTTTGCATAGTCTCAAAGTATTTCTCCACAAGATATGTATTAGTTTCTAAGGAAATACAGTAACTTTATGGTGGACAAACCCAGTAGACCCCTCCCTAACCAAGTATCAAGATGAATATCACCAGTAATAAGACACCATCATGTACCTCTTGATATGATGCACTGAAGAGGACACAACACTTCCCTAGTATTTGTGCCAAATCTGCCTACTTCAATCTGATTGTCAGAAAACGTCAGACAATACCAAAATGCGGTCAGTTATTTTATAACTTCAAAAGTGTCGAAACCATGAAAGACAAATAAAGACTTAGGAACTGTCACAGACTGGAGAAGACTAAGAAGAAATGAAAACCACTCACAATGTGGGATGCTGGATTGGATCCTGGACCAAAAAAAGAACATTTTGAAAACCTGCTAAAATTCAAGTAACTGTCTATAGTTTAGTACTATAACATAGTACTGTAACAATGTTAACCTCCCGGTTTTGATTATCGTACCATGGTTACATAAGATGTTAACATTAGGGCAAAGTTGGTTAAGGTATATATGGTAATTCTCTGCACTATTATTGTAACTTTTTGTCAGTGTAAAATTATTTTGAAATAGAATTTGAAAATTCCAATGCCTCTACCTTGTAAAAATTCCCTGTTCCCTAAGCAACTTTACTGTTTGCCTCACCAATCTATGGATAAACTATAGAACTAGTTTCACTTGGGAGGTGACCTAATAAGCAGAGAAGGCTTTACAAACAAGAGTCCAGTGGCCTTCCAGGGATGAGGGTTTTGACACTGCACTCAGGCAGCCCCTCCCCATGAGTTGCTAAACAAAAGTGGGAGCCCGAGTCTCCTGTCGGATTTCTTGGACTTTGAACCCTATGTGGAACTTCTGTGGCCCCTGACCCGCACTTTGGGACACCATTGCCACTCAGCCTCAGCCCCACCCTGCCATGGTTGCAGAAGCCAGCAGATTTCCACAGCCTGGGGCTCTCTGCTTCCAGGAGATAACCTGTCCCCAGTAGCAGCTTTGATATTCTATTTCTTTAGACAGCATTTTATTAAATGTAAAGCTCCTTAGGCAGCCGTGTGCATATTTTCCCCATGTCCATATTTTGTCACACATCCAATCATTCAAAGCCAAGCTGATTCACTTCCACTGGTTTCCTTTTGGTTGCTGTTTGCTATTCTTACTAACAGGAAAAGCTCATTTCACTCCATTATATTTCTCATTTGCACAACCACGCTTATATTTTGTTTTACTTAACTTGTGCTTCACACAAGAAGGTGCAAAGATGCTAATCTGTGTTGCCCTGGTCCTTGTGGGAAGTGGCATGATGGAGAAGGTAGCAGAAGTGGTGGAGACGGATTTCTGGCTGTGACATTCACAGCCTTCTGACTTCACACAGGTCTCTTCATGCTTCTGTCTTCAATGACAAAAAAAAAAAAGGCAAATAATACGTGTAAACTTTCTGAATTATTATGAGAATTACATGAAATAACGTATGTGTAGAATTGAAAATTTGTCTCTCATTTACTACATATCATAAAAACAATCTTATGTTTCTTTTTTGCCCAGACGTAAGGAAGAAGGGAACATCTAAAGATAAGGACTCTTGCAGAGTGAAAGCTGTCTCTGGACCCATTGTATTTTATTTGTACAAACGATCTCTCAGTAGCCTTACTTGAGCCAAAAGGGAAACAAACAAAACTGAAAGCCAGGTTTCAATGAGACTAAATTTAATTATGCCTGTTTTATATTTCGACTGACCAACTTCCTCTTGTTGTCAGTTTGTTTTACTAAGACTGTCTTTAAATTTCTGTTGGGGAACCTTTAACCTCTAACTTGAGAGAATTGCTGAAAATCATTAAACACATCTTTGGTAGGAAATGGTGGCGCTTCTGGGTTTTATGTCTGATTCTTCCCTTAAGTTGTAAATTCTATCACAAAATTAAAATTAGGGGGTGGCTTTTGTTTGCACTTTTTTGTTTGTTTGTGTTCCTTGGATGTTGAAAAGCTATGAGTGGGAAGAAAAAAGCATTGAATCTGTTTTTCTTCCAGCGGCTATAGTGTTTGGAGTAAAGAATTAATTCTAGCTTGTTTTTGACACAAATTCAGCATGAAGCTTGGTTTCTTTATAATACCCAAACACTTTAAACATGGTGGGTATTCAATAAATGAATAAATATTAGTTTTCCTTCTCTGTACCTTTACAGTTTGTGCCTAAACATCGCCTTGTTTTTATGAGAAACTTTATTGTCCACATTAAATCCACTCCAGATCATTTCTATCATTCTCTCTTCGGGGCTTGACATTGTCTTAGGCAGCTTATTTTAGAAAAGGGCTTTCAGAATTTCTAAGTAATTTTTTTTAAACTAAACCATTTTATTGAAGCTCCATGTGATAGGGGTAGAACCACACATTAAGAAAATACCTAACAAGCCCTCTTCTAGCCCTGCCTAGATGACGTAAAATGCCTACATAATCAATCTGTTTGGAGTAAGTTATTGAAGGCATTTTGTTAAAGAGCAACTCTTTTTCAGGGAAGGGGGTATTTTCAAGCTATCAGCAACCATAAACACTTCAGTAGAATTAGCCAGTTAGATTCTTGGTGAGTCCAATAACTGAGGTTTTCATCCAGCAGGAATGTGGAGGGATGAGACACAGGATGTTGATGTTTTGAAGCTGCATACAAACTCTGCTTATTATGGAGTTGGGTAATCATTCTGGGCAACTAAAGAAAATAATGGAACCTGAAGGCAGAGGTTCCATGGGCTGGAGAGAGGCCAGAATTGTTTAGTAGTGCTTTAACAGATTGATGGGAATTAAGAGAAGTGATCTGTGATTGATGTGTCAATGTCCTCATCTAATTTGGCTCGTAACAGTTGAGTAGATGGCCGTACAGGCTGGTAATAGGTTAGGGCCAAAATGAATGGTTGTTTTTCGAGACTAAACTATTAGATCACTAAAGAAAGGTCATGATGATGGGTTGGTGAGAGTGTTGGTTGGTGCAGAAAGAGAATAGGTATACTTTTATTCTGAGTGAAGAATTAATTTCTCAAGTCTGGGTGTAGTTTAAGTAAAAAGAAAAAAAGCTCCAACAAGAAACCCAGTCTTGTGCTTACAAGGTCTAGGTTTGACCCTGGCTCTACTGTTAATTTGTCATGTTGCTAAGGGCAAAGAATATGCTTTACTTTTATATAAGTTTTCCTCAACTCTAGAATAGAGACTGTAATGCCTGCCCCATTTCTCTCATAGGGCTTCTGTAAGTCACAATGAAATAATTAATGTGAAAATGATTTATAAAATGCCATAAAGTTCCACAGTTCTACAGATTCTTATAAATTCTGCGTTTATTCCTAACATGCGTTTTTTTCTTTAAATTTTTTAATGTTTATTTATTTTTGAGAGAGAGAGCACGCACTAGGGGAGAGGGACAGAGAGAGAAAGACACAAAATCTGAAGCAGGCTCCAGGCTCTGAGGTGTCAGCACAGAGCCTGAAGTGGAGCTCAAGGCCACAAACCATGAGATCATGACCTAAGCCAAAGTTGGATACTTAACTGACTGAGCCACCCAGGCTCCCCAAGTTTTTTTCTTTAAAAGCAAAAGCTAAATAAAAACAACACCCATGCAACATAGAATTATCCGTGCTAGAAAGCTCCTTACTATGATTCTTTATTTAATTTTTTATAGTTTATTTATTTTGAGAGAGGAGAGTGGGGGAGGGGCAGAAAGAAAAGAAGAGAGAGAAGCCCAAGTAGGTTTCTCACTTTCAGAAGGGAGCTGGTCGTGTGACTCTACCTCAAAAACCAGGAGATCAGACCTGAACTGAAACCAAGAGTCAGATGCTTAACCAACTGAGCCACCCAGGTGCCCCTCTTCTTAAAAAAAAAAAAAAAAAAAAAAAAAAAAAAAAGATGGACCATGTACCATTAACACCCATTTTATGCATGTTTTTCTTGATATTATATTTAAAGAAATAAATCCAATAATTTTGATTATTCTAGTTACACATAGTTAAATGGCTTATAAGTGGAATGGAGTTTTATAACTTAAGTAATGGGGAAAGTCTATCTGTATTGAGAAGATGATAAACCAAGAGTTCTGCTATGATTAAAGTAGTGATTTAAAATAAAATCTCTTCATTCTCCTGGAAATACAAATGATATTAGCCTGACTTGTTGCCAGTCAATGAAACAATCTTCGCCAGGGTTGGTTGACATCTGCCTGCAGCCTACAGAGCAACCATCCAATGAAGCCACAATTTCCTATGAGATGAGATTAAGATGAGAGACCAACATTTTAGATACACTAATATCCAAGATTTTGCCCGTAGCTAAGCAGCAAGAGTAGGCCACTTGAGTTCAATTAAATTATGAATTCATTAAATTGTGACGTTTATTTAGTTGGAGAAAAATAATAATCGCAGAACTGAATCACAAGGTTGATGACTCACAGATAACTACTGCCTTGTTGTTCTAGGAAGTACAGGAATAAGTGGCATGTTTGGGAACGAATAAGGATACGACCTTGAAGAGTTTTTTAGGTCTCTTAAACTTTACTTATGCCAAGAAGTGGAGAGACCATCAGTTTAGGGTATTGGGATTTTGCTAATTGCTCTAGCAGCAGTTGGCTTGCGGTTATTATTGATGCTTAGAAGACTAACAACTGTCTAGATTTCAATCAGGCTTGCCATGATTCATCTTTGGGAAGTAATTCAATAGGACATTGCAAGTTCATAAGGCAGAAATGGAGAAAATTCTTCTTGGAATGTCCCTCGATCTTCCCAGAGTCAGTTGTTTTGAATAGGCTCCTGATTTCTGACCACAAGTGAGATGATTTTTGCCTAAAGTTTACTATTTGTATATTCTCTAGAGCAGCTGCATAGACTTTGGCTCTGATCAAAGCATGATCTTATTGGATAACACAATGCATGAGGAAGCAGGAAGCCTAGGGTCAATTCCTGGTTTCACCACTGGTTCCCTGTGCTGTCATTGGTTGCATTTAATATTTTATTGAAAGTCTCTATAGCATGCATTAAACTTTATTTACTAAGAGCTCACAAGGCAGATAGCCCAACACCAGAAACTGTATTAGTATCTGATGGTGTGTAGATTTTAGTATACATACTTAGTAGAGAGCACTACAGAATATAAAATTACCTTCTGGGATAGCTTATATCTACCAATAATAGGAAATCGAGGTAACTGCAAAAATGTAATAATAACCATGTTTTATAGTGTTTGTATTTGCATCTTTACATCTGGGGCCTTGCTGACCCTGAAGGGACTGCCCCTTCCAGGGTTCACTAACTCCTAGAGATAGCAAACAACTCCCCTTTCATAGGCAACCACCCAATGCAGAGCCCTTACCTTCAGTCTTTTTCAGACTCTTACACTCCAGGCCACTATTTCCTTAATCACTGTTGTGCTAATCACTCTAGGGCCAGATATCAGACAACTTGGGACAGCCCTCTATGCCCCAGAACCTGCTGAAATTATTCAAACTAGCCAATCTTTAATATGCTTACCCTTTCTCTTCCATTACGTCTCATAGAAACCCCAATAAAGGCTCTTGCCTGTATTTTTCCCCTGCTTCCTCTGCCTCCTGACCAACCCTGATACTTCCTCATATGGCCCTGCATGGTGTGCTGTGCCTCCTGTTTTTATGTGGGTACAAAAACATGATAGTCTGTATATCTTACCATACCTGATTAAAACGAATCCTGGGTATACTTTTATAACAATATATTATTAAAAAATGGAGAAATCAAGCTTAAAATATTTAGATAGTTCAAGATTACATAGTCTGTTTGAAAACTAATTATTCTCCACCTCAAAGTTTATTGATTCAGTCCTTCACTCAAAAATCATGATTGAGCACTCCCTATGTGTAAGGAATTCCTTCAAGGAATGTAAAACCACCTGGTCATAACAGAAACAAAAGAAACAAAGCATTATATATCTCAAGCATTTTTCTATTTTATTTTCAATTTCAATTTGACATTTTTTCTGCATTTACCTATCTGGAGCCCTATTTACCTGCTGTAACTTTCTTTCTGCTCTCCTGCCCCGTTTTCCCAAATTAGCACTTCTCTGCTTATCTTCCCCCTCCCCCTAGCAGGTGTATATCACACCTTGGTGCACCTGCTCCTATACCTGGCATGCTCATGCCACACTCACACACCCCTCATGGGTACATCACAACCCACCTGATACCTGGCTAAGCAAGCTTTGTATTTCACATAATTAACTATGAATAAATAAGTTAATAAGAAACTTGGCTAGTTACTTGTTTTATGGGCATTTAAGCCTTGCTTATTTGTAACTGATAGGAGGGATTATTGTCAAAGGGAAATACAGAAGAAAAGTTCACAAACTATTGAAGAAAAGTTAACTGTGGGAATGTTTGTTATCTTTTCTGCACTCTTCCAGTGGTGTAAATCTTGAGTCGCTTAACATATAACTGATGCACAAAGAACAGCGTATGCAACAGGTGAGTGTGGTCCTTGACACAATGAGCTAGGAAAGTGATCATTTCTGCAGCCCTCCTAAAAAGGAGGAAATGTCTCAATAAATCCAGGTATTGTTCAAGATATTTAGCTCTGAACAGAGACTTGACAGAATAGTACTTTAACCGAGAAAGGGGTTTAAATTTCTTACATAACCAGAAATCTGTGGATAGGCAATCCGGGACTGATATAGCTCCTCCAATACTCAGGCTTTTTCTATTTTTCTATTCTATCACTCTTAGCTTTTGGCTTTTACCCCTATGGTCAGAAGATATCTGCTACTACTCCAGACATCCTGTATGAGTTCCAGGAAGAAAAAAAGAGGAAAGGGAAAAGGGCAAGAAGGCATTTCCAGCTGAGTCTAACCATTTCTATTGAGGCTCAGACTTCCCTGCAAAATCCACCCTTGTATTTTCTGCTTGTATCTCTTTGACTAAATTGTCACTTGGCCAGAGGAGCCTAAAAATTGAATAAAACACACAAACACCCAACAACAACATCAACAAAACAACTATGTATTTACTTCCTCCACTGCAATTCAAGTTTTTGTTAGCAGGGAAGAACGAGAGAAAAATGGAAACTGGTAGGCAACTCCCAGCATCTGCCACACTTTTTAACAAAAATGCAGTTAATGGACCTCCTGGTAGGTTCAGACAATGGTAGCAGCATCCCACAAGCCTCCTCCCATTCCTCCCCAGACAGTACAGATAGCAGAAAGAAAAGGTAAACTTATATGCAAACCACATTTCAGCACAACCTGGAGACAGAAAATGTCCAAATGTCGAAACAACTATGAATTTAAAAAGAATAATCGAATCCCAGAATGCAGCTTCTCACACTCCCACCACAATCTTGTTGCTGTAAGGCTCTTGGGTGAGCAAAAGCAGACCCAGAACTGCAGGGATGGCAAAAGAGGGGAGTAGTAAAGGATCCTAATTTGAAATTATTCTACCACCAGAAAGACTAAGGCCATCCTGAGCCTGGCATCCAGGCATTAGCATAGGTATAAAAAGCTTCATCCTTCATGACAGTCATTTCTGCATCTGTGTGTCTTACCACCATACCTAATTAAAGCAAATCCCTGGTACCTTTCTGTAACAATACATTATTCAAAAAGGAGAAATCAGGGAAGGAACGTTGGAAGTATGGCGATTTAAAGGGACAGGCAGGATTTAAAATGGCACTCTTTGAAACTCAAAACTCTGGGGAAAAGAATAAATATGAAAAAGGAAGGAAAAAATGCCCTTTGTCAAGTAGAAGAGGGAAGAGGGAAAAAAGAAAAGGAGAAAATAAGAAAAAAGGGAAGTCTTTTGTTCCTACAAGATAAAGGAGAAACATAAAAGCAAAGGACGCAAACCTTTCTTATTCCATAAAAACACCCCGTCCCCGAAATAGCCAAAGTACCTGGACTTTGCTATACCAGTATGAAATGATGCCATTAAATCAAGAATCTCAAAAGTACCCCAACTATAATATCAAACGGAAAGTAAAGTCTATACAGAGATACAGTGAAAACAAGGAAATGAAATTTCACACCTATCGACTGTGGCAAATTCTCCTCTGATAAAACAACCAAGAATAAGAAGGAAACTGTAAAGAAGAAAACCGTAAAGAAAACTGTAAGTTCACACATCAAGCAGAATTAAGAATTCTCATACAAGCATTTGAAAATACGAGAAACTGTTTTAAATCAGAAATACTAAAAACTAGGGGTGCCTGGGTGGCTCAGTCAGTTAAACGTCTGACTATTGATTTCAGCTCCGGTCATGATTTTGAGGTTTGGAAGATAGAGCTCCACATTGGGCTCTGCACCAACAATGTGGACCTTGCTTGGGATTCTCTCTCTCCTCTCTCTGCCCCTCCCCTGCTGGTGTTCTCTCTCTCTTTCGCAAAAGAAATTAAAAAAAAACTAAAAATAAAATGGACAAAACAGGAATAAATGAAAAGAGTTGATTGCATACAGGAAAAAAAAAATAAAACGGCATAATTATCTCAAAAATAAAGAATAAACTACAAGCTGCCCAAGTAAGAATAGATTCAAACAAAAATTTAATAAAGGGTAAGGAAAGAGGGTGAGAAAACAACGGGGAGAATGAAAATGGCTTGAATAAAGCAGTTAAAAGGGCCAGAGGGAGAGCAGCAGACATAAAAGACAGGCAAAAAGGGAATAATTTTTGTGTTAACAGAGCCCCTGAAGAAGAAAAACAAAACAAAACAAAACAAAACAATAAAGCAGAGCTAATATTTTAAACTATAATCCAAGGTAAATTTATAGAGTGAAAAAAATACTTACATCTATATGTTCAGAGAGCTCACTGGGTACTAGGAAAAATTAACCCAGAATGACTAAACTCTTAAGACATATGCTAGTAAGACTCATTAGACTTCAAAGACAAATAAAATCCTCAAGGTCTCCAGGCAGAAATATCAAATAACTTACAGAGACAAAGGAATTAGACTAGCATCAGATATTTGAAAACCAACATATAAAGCAAGGCAACAGGAGCACCTGAGTGGCTCAGTTGGTTGGGCTTTGGACTTTGGCTCAGGCCATGATCTCATGGTCCATGGGTTCCAGCCCCACGTCAGGCTCTATGCTGACAGCTCAGAGCCTGGAGGCTGCTTCGGATTCTGTGTCTGCCTCTCTCTCTGCCCCTTCCTCACTCATGTTCTGTTTCTCTCTCAAAAATAAATAAACATTAAATTTTTTTAAGTATTTCTAAAAAAAGTATCTATCTATCTATCTATCTATCTATCTATAAATGTATATGTAAGACTCAAACAACTGTGGGGGTAAGGGTAGAGAACAAATATGCAAATGTTACATGTAGTCAGTCACAAAATAGAAATATTGTTTCAAAATGAAAAAGTTATAAAGTAAAATTCATGACTGCTTTAGATCTGATATTAGTGAAAATGAAATTATTTCTTACAGAAGACAGGCAATAGTAATATTTCAGAATGTAATGCTGTGTGGCTCTGGATATGAAAAACCAGAAACACAGAAGCATAGGCAATATGACCAGAAGAACTGCTCTAAAGATGAATCTGATAACAATGACACAGAGTGGAATAGACGCCATAGGAGTTGGCCCTGAATGTAATCTCCTAGAGTGACGCTGGCCGCCTAGTGCATGAGTCAGGTTTATCTGCCACATGTTGGTCATTGGAGCCTCATCAGAGCTGGTCCTGGGGCAATGCTGGTCATCCTAAGTACAGTGTATGTCTCAGTTTCTCCACCACCTGCTCATGCTCTGTCTCTCTCAAAAATAAATAAACATTAAAAAACAAAAGTTAAACGTTTAAAACAACAACAACAACAAAGCTATACTCAATACAGATAAGCTAAGACTAGTATAATCTAGGACTTATCAAAAGGAACATTTGTACAACATGGAATACCCACAAAAATAATGGCAATTATGATTGAGAATGTAAAACTCCCTGTCACCACTTCACTGTAAAGGTTCAGTGTGGATACATTACTTTCCCTTGGGAAATTGATTTTTAGATGTTCTATGTCATATCTGTACATTTCAGTGATTGAAGTAAGTGCCTTAAGTGTTTTGGCTAGTGAGACACTTATGAGATAGGCAGATGTGGAAATCAGTTTGAGGTTTCTCACTTTGCAACATTTCATCACTGTTAACAACTTCTTTAATGCCCAAAGGACTCCTGTGTGAAGCTCACCATTTGTACTTTGTCTAAAGTCCAATCTATAAACTTTCAGACAATTAATATGGCTCCAAATATTCACACACTAGTAAAACAACTTATAGATTAAAATTTCATATATTTAACAAACTAAATTTCTGTACGTATATATTGATGCTAAATTTAACATTTTTCATTCAAGTCTAATATATTAAATTTTCTTAAATGTTCTAAACATATTGGAAAATAGAAAAACAAGTAATTGTTACAATAATTGCAACACTGACCAGCACACTTTGTTACAAAAGTGTTTGTACAGTGTATTTAGATATATTTCTTAACTGTCGTTATTTAATTCTTATTCTTTTTCAGGTTTACCTCTCAAAATCTCTAATGTTATGGAAAAGGTTAATAATCTATGATTCAGGGCTTGAGATAAAAGACGAGTATGCATGTCAAGGTGACTTACTTGAGTCCGTCATCCAATTGGATAAGCTTTTTTTAAAAAATAGTTAGACTTTATCCATTGTCTCAGGAACTACAGATTGCTGAAATTATTGACTTTGATCCATCAGATAAGTTTTAAATTTTTTGTGATCTAATCTATCCCCTCAAGTGGCTCATCTTCATAGTACAAATGATAAAAAATACACTTTCCCAATCTGTTTGGGTGTCTTTAAAAAAAAATACAGCTTTATATGCATTTTTTGCAGTTGTTATTCTGAGTATCTTTTCTTTATCATACAACGTAGGAGAAGTCTATTTTGGGACTGCTCATTTCGAATCATCCTGAGCTTCCTTAGGTAAATCATTTGCCTTTGGGTAACTTTGTTTTCTTTCTCACCAACCATTGAGGAACTTAAGATTTTTTTCATCTTTATATACAAATATTAGATATAACTATAACAAAATTATGGTTATAAACAGTTGATATTTGAGTTATATGAATATACAGTTTAGAAATAATTGCAATGATAAAGTTCCTGCTCTTTAGGAATTTTCAAACTAAAACAGCTCAAATAGATTGGAATATATCTACGAGACAATTCCTTTGCTTTTTTCAAGCTCACATTTTTAGACCCCCATTGCTTTCCTCAGAGAATTATAATGTTCCACCTATTTGGGGGGACACCATAAAAATAACTTGAATTCATGGCTATAACACGCTTTTTTAGACTACTGTCTACATTATAATATTTGATATAAGGGCTATTCTTGATATAGTGCATACTGATAATGTAATTAAACCAACCAATCTTGACACAAAGGAATAGTAAGGGGGTATTACCTTCCTCTGTGTCTGTATGTCTTTGGTGAAACATGATTGCAGAAGAAAAAGATAAAAGTCAATGTTTCCGTCTTAGAAGAAAATTCTATTATCACCCTCAGGATATCCCCAGAAAGAATACAAAGAAAGTGAAGACAAGTAACACAGTAAAAATTTAGATGCATTTAAGAGGAGTAAAAAATAGTTAAATGTAAACTTTGAGAAATATGGATTCCCAGTGGATGATTATTCCATGAATGAACAAATTAGGGTAACAGAAAGTCAGCAACTTTTTTCTTTGAACATTTCTACAGAAAACCTTAGGAATAGGATAACCACAATGAGTTGGTTGAGATGGGCATATTGATTGAAAAAAAAAAAAAAAGCTTACTGGCTTTTGATAGAGATGAAAATTATTCTTGGACTGCAAGTAGGTCTGCAGACAGGAAGACTAATGTGGCTCCTTCCCAGAACTACTGATTTTATATTCTTTCTCTCTGAATCAGCTGAGATTTTCATTCCATCTCCCTTTTCAAGCTGCTTAAAGTTTAAAATTAGCATCATTACATCAGAACAAAATCTCTTGCTAAGTCATAGCTCAACTTTATGTGTTCAGTGAATTTTTTTTAAATCCGTGAATCACCAAACAGTTTTGATAGATAACATACCTTCTTTCCTACACTCCTTGCCAAGTAAATTTCATTTTGGTTTAAATGTTCTTGTTACAGTCTAAATTTCAAACATATTTCCACAACTATTAAGAATTTGGAGTTTTAGATCATGACCAAAAAAGACAGAACTCCCTATATTTTTATTTGTTTCATTGTGCTAAATTATGTCATTTTTGGAGAGCGTAGCAAGTAGCATATATACTTCCGTGGGAAGAAACAAATATTTGAGATCTTATTAATTAGGGTACCAATATGCTATGCTTCCTTCCTTCTTCATATATTTTATTTCCTGAGCTCATTCCTCCAGCAGGTTGCAGAGCATATTTGTTGATTCCTTGATGTTATTTATTCTGCCTTTCTCTTTTAGTTGTTTGTCTGGGTTTTGAATTCTAAGGAAAAAAATACATTTTTTTTAGAATTTGAAGAGAAGTCCCAGGACAACAGCTGTTCAACAGGTTCAGAGAGCAAATGGGTCTGGATTGGAGCAGAAAGAGAGCTAACAAGGGAAAAATCATCTGAAGTATTTGAGCATGCGGAAAAATTGTTGCCTATGCATTTCACAGCTTTGTTAAAGCATCTGGGGAAAAATAAAGGTGCACAAGAATTAAATTTTAAAAAGAGGCAATTATTAACGCCAGAAAAAACAAACAAATAAAAAGTTATATGACAAGGAAAACATCACAGTGAAGTATTTGGTTTAGTAGTGAATAATACTTAGCCAAAATAGGATAAATATTGATTATAGGATTTGACCCCAAATTATATAGCTCCATTGGGAGAATGAGTTCAAGGAAAATTGGAGGGTGTAAGAGGGCTCAACTACCATAATGAAAGTTTATAGATCCTGATCCTGTGTTTTAACAACAAATCATGATGATTCATGGTAAGTATGGCAGTCATAACTAGTGAAGAAACCATTAGTAATAATTATGCCAAGACAATAGGTATAAACTGGAACTGATAAACAAACCTTGGTATACGGTCACCCTAATTATAGGCATATTATTTTAAATGTAAAGGTAAATGCCAATGAGACAGCTAATTAAGTTGAAAGTGTCTCTAGGGAGTGTGATTGGTGGGGAGAGAGTAGAACAGGAGACTGCTGATTTTTAACATAAGTCTTTTAATACTATTTGATTTAAAACAATGATTATACATTGTATTGATCAACTTAAAAATAAAAATGTAGAGATTTAGTATTGCCTAATTCTTGCTGGTATGAACCAGAATGTTCTTTACTGTAGCAAGGGGCCATATCTGAGCTCTCCTATAATACTTATTTATACTATTCATTCGATTTATACTATTCATTCGATTCTCCCTCAAGGAAGGGTGCAACTGGATAGTAAATACTAGGTTCGTTTTGTCTCTGAAATAGGGCTTTGGCACAAAGTAGATGCATATTAAATATTTGTTAATGAATAAAAGAAAGATTTGCTAATATTTTCAAAGGCAGAAGAATCTTCTAGAAGCCAGGTTTATGAGACAATATTTTCAAGTACAGGTGTAATGACCAGCCAGACTTATCCTGAGTGAGATTCACTAGATGGGGATTCTGTAGGCAACTTGGAAGAGGGAGATCTCTTTACAAAATGTAAACTCTTTTAAAAATTTAACAAAATTTAGAGAGAATTCTGACACTCTTGTGCAGATCCCTTTCGGACAATTGTACCTAAAATGATAATAACTAAACTTTTAGAAATCATAGACTGTAATGCATGCCTTTAGGGACGATGGGTTTTTTGTTTTTGTTTTTGTTTTTTGGTATGTTTTTACTGCCAAATTGATGCCTGTTAATTTGTAACTTTCCCAAATTTTCATACTCAAAGAGTCTCTTCTTTCTTGTTATTTGAACAATAAGTTTAAATCTTGGAGAAAGAGGGACTGAAAACATTTTCTTTCGGGAAGCATTTTCATAACCTAATGTGCTATACTAGGAGGGCTTGGATAGGTGATGAACATCAGAGAGCAAACAATCAGTTCAGAGTTATTTGCAGTAGAAATAGGACCAATAGGTCATGAAATTCCACCTCATTGTTTCTCAGCATATTTGTCCTCTAAATTGAAATTATTATGGAAAAAATGGGGAGAGAAAGAAAAAAATGGGACTGGAAGCAAAACAGAAACAAGAAAGAAATAAGGGCAGTAACACAGATGTATCTACTGCAAATCAAGTTGAACTCAGCATACCTGACCTGATCTTATTAATCTTTTTAAGGAGAACACAAACACAAAAATAAAATAATAAAATCACTCTTCTTAATCTGAAACCATGCTTTCTCAATGCTTAAGAAAGTATTTATATCAGGTCTATTCTTTGTAGTAGAGTTATTTTGTGACACTTTCCTTGATCCCCAAAGTCTATCTCGTACATAACAAATTCCAGCTAATGTTTCTCTTATGCATAGCACCTTTGGTCACAGCCTTTATCACTCATATGTAATTGTTTTTTTGTCAGTATCTTTCACTAAATTGCAAGCTCTGGGAAGATGCCATTCTATTTTGCTCATCATTGAATGCCCTATGCTCAGTGCTTGGCACATAGTGGGTGCTCAATCAATATTTGCTGAATAAATGAATAAATTAATTATGTTATTCTTTTTTTTTTTTTTACTTTATATCTACAGGAGCCACTGTCTCTGAAAACAACATGTGCTCACTGAAGACTTGATTCAGACAATAAATTTGTGAATTTGGCAACCGTCAAAGCTCTCCAGCCAGACAGAACAAGACAGTGAGTATTGTCACAGCTTGTAGGCATTTCTCCCAGCTTAGGGGAGCTTAAGGCAGGTCTCAGGAGCAACTACAGAGGGCCTGGGGCCAATTAGACAAAGAAAAAACCTAGGATTAACTTCAGGCATCAACACTTCACATTCTTTTCAGTGACTGTTAGCTCATTGTCTAAGCTATGAAGCAACTCAGGGGAAATATAAATTACAGCAAGAAAGTGCACTATATCCTTCACCTGGCAACAGGCTTAGTAAATCTGGCTTATTTCTGAGCTGGTATGTGCTGCCTGGATATTGTGATCTCTATTGTTTCAGACTGTAATAACCATGAGGGTTTTTCATTCTCTTTGGTAAGAATTCAGTAGCATCATTTAGATTAGCCGCAGTATTTAATTTATTGAGGGAGGAGGTGGTGGTCACAGGAGATAAGAGTCAAAAGAAGGGTAAGTGATGCTCTGAACCAGGGACAATATCCCTATTTATTACATAATGTGCTCCAATCTCAATGAAGGTGACACTTCTGGTCACTAGTAGCCAGCATGTGCATTATTTAATTTTGATTATTTTTGTTGTTGCAATGGGGATAGAATTGTACCAGTCCTATTAGTGTTTCCTTTCCTGATTCCCTTTGTGAGAGTTGGTACACATCTGAGAAGTAGTAGTTCCTAACCACAGGATGGAATTTGAGTTCTTACCACCCATAAGGATTGGGCCTCACTCTTGGCTTCTGTCATTCAACAAATATTTACTGAACACCTATTATGGGGCCAGGTATTATTCTATGTGCTGGGAGAATAACAGTAAATAAAGGAGAGATTGTATTTATCAAGCAAGATAGACAATAAACATTAAATAAGTAAATTGGGTAGAATATTTGAAGGTCATAAGTGATAGAAAATAAAGATCAGGATAAAGGGTACAGGAGTGTCTGTAGGCAGAGTGGGGAGTCACAATTTTAAATGGGGAAGTCAGTGTAGGTCTTATTGGAAGATGGCATTTGAGACTTGAAGGTGGTGAGGGAGTGAGTTCAGAAGGCATTTGGAAGAAAAGATTCTAGCTACACAGAGTCCCTGCAATGGGCACTTGGCTAGCATGTTTGAGAAACAGCAAGGTGTTGTGCTTCAAGAGGAGAGGGTGAGGGAGGAAGGTAGAACAGATGAGGTATGGGGAGTCCCTAAAAGTCCTCTGTGAGCAGAGCAATGATTTATCTGAGTTTTGTTCAAAAGTCTGGCTGCTTTGTCAAGAATGATGTCTAAGGGGTATGGCAGAGATGACTGGCAGGTGACCCAAATCCATTCTCCTTCTTCCACAGTGTAGAGTTGTCAGTGAAAGCAGCTGGCCAGCCAGGGACCATATTTCCTACCCCTCTTGGCATGCAGGTGTAGTCATCTGACTAGGAGAGAACAGAGCCGCCATTGGCCAGAGAACTGAATGGCTATTCTTTGCAAACCTGAACCCAGCCCTTGACTATTGCATAAGAAAGAAATCAAGGTGTTGTTCTGTAAGCCACTGAGATTTCAGGGTCCGTTTGTTATGGAAACCCAACCTACCGTAACTAAGACAAAAGTCAAGGGCAAAACCAGGAAGACCTATTAGGTTTTCTGCAAAGACTAGTCTTTGCACTAGTCTAGGTGAGAGATTATGGTGGCTTGGACCAAGGTGGTAGCAGTAAAGGTAGCACAAAATGAAATCCTACAAATATTTTGAATTTAGAGTCCATAAAATTTATGACAGATTGGATGTGGGGTATAAGAAAAAAAAGGGGAGGCAAGTTTGCTGTTATGGCTTTGGGGCTGATACATTGTAAGGTTGGGAAGACAGCAGATGAAACAGACTTGAGAGGGTAAATTGGAGTTGAATTACGGATATGTACATTTGAGATGATTTTTAGTCTCCAAGTGAAGATGTTGAATAGATATGTAGATGTGTAAGTTTGAAGTTCAGGGGAAATGTCTGGCCAGGGATACTGATTTGGAGTCATCAGTATGTAGATTTGTGAGGTCACTATGGGAGTGAAGACAGTTACAAGAAGTGTCGAAGGGCTGAATTTTGGACCCCTTCATATTTACAAGGTTGGGCAAATGGGGAGAAATAAGCAAAAGTGACTGAGTAGGAGAAACAGGAGAGTGTGATATGCTGGAAGACACTGTCTTATACATTTAGATGTGTAGAGCTCCATGCTAAAGATCAGGACCCACAAGATGTGTCCTTGCCTCTCGGGAGCACGAGAAAGACATGTCAACCAGTGAGACTGTGGCCCGTACCTCATATCAACCAGTGGGCCTGGGGCCCAACAGGAAAGGGCTGAGAGGGCAGAGAATGCCCTGGAGGCAACAGTGGTAGGCTGGGAAATTTTTGGATTCTGTTCCCCCAAAGGGGAGAGGGAGATAAAAATACTTTTTGAGCAACAGTGATAATCAGTTCCATGTTTTAAAGAGAACTGGTGGGACAGAGAAGGGTGTATTTTGGAAAAGATGAAAAATTAGTAGGTGTTTCTAAGACTAATAAACTAAGCTGGAGGTGAGTCAATCATCTTGAGTGGCCTTGAGATCAATACCCCAGTGACTTTAATCAAGCTCAGATTAAGAGGTGAACTAAGTGCAATCATCCCCTCCACATCTAGTCCTTCACCTGTGCCCTTGATCTCAGGCAAGTGGCATCATTATCTACTCAGTTGCTCATGTCAGAAATTGTTAATTATTTTTAATACCCCTATCTCCTTGCCCTGTCTCCAACCAATCACCAATTGCTGAAGATTCTGGTCTTCTAAATACTAAGTATCTCTCAGGTTTGCCTGATCCCCTCCATCCACTATGCCACCCTCTCACCTGAACCACAGAAACCATTCCTGACTGGTCTCTTTAAAACAGATAATTCCCACGCTGCCCACTGTTCCTTCTGCTCACTGACCACACTGGAGGCAGTGGGAGGCTTTTAAAAACAAATATTTTGGGGCACCTGGGTGGTTCAGTTGGTTAAGTGTCTGACTCTTGATTTTGGCTCAGGTCATGATCTCATGGTTTGTGAGATCAAGCCCATGTTGGGCTCTGCGTTGATAGCACAGAGCCTGCTTGAGAGTCTCTCTTTCCCTCTCTCTCTCCACCCCTCCCACATTCATGTGTGCACTCTCTCTCAAAAATAAATAAACATTAAAATAAAATCTTACATCACTTCCCTACTTCTCTTCCTCCTGGGTTAAAATCCTAAGGCTCGACTTGGGCTCTATATGATCTGATTTCTGCCTCCCTCAACAGCTCTGCACAAAAAAAAAAAACATTTTGCTGAATAAATGAATGAGTAAATAAATGAATGAATGAAGGCTAAGATACAACCTCACTTTGGGTAAGTTATTTACATATTTTAAGTCCCAGTTTCCTCATTTGTAAAATGAGAACCATAATACTTCCCTCACTGGAATGTTGCTAAGTTAAACAGTAAGATACCATTGCATGATACTTTTGATCATTGTAAATGAACCAACCCAGCACTTAGCACAGAACCTGCTGCATACACCCAATACATACTTGTCATTCATGATAAAACAGTAGTTTGGGGCTGTAATTATCTTGGGTGACTATTTCTATAAAATTACCTACAAAACCCCATACCACCTCATTTGGTGCTGAACAGACAGTTATGCACGGCTACTGACAGCATCACACTACTGCTCAAAAACACTTCATTGTCTCCAAAGACTGAAATCAAATTCAAATTTTCCAGCCTGGCACTCACATTTCCAGTCTCTTCGGGATATATACTATGGTCCTGAGAAATTAATCTCAAACAAAATTTACTGGATTTCTACAGTATCCCAGATCTGTGTTACGTGGTAGATATTTAAATTTAACCATTGAAGCCTTGTATGATGTAGTTTCAGTAGCAAAATCCAAATTGGTCAAAATGTTATTAAAAAAAGAATGTAATTCTTTACACAGTCTCTGAAAGGGTGTTAACAAGAATCATGACCCTGGAAACACGTCCCATTGTCTGTGGCAGTCATGGAGGTACACTGCTCTGATCTCCTTTCAAACATGCCGTGGTGAGCACAGTTGACTGGCAGCCTCTAGCTGCCACAGTTTTGGATTCTGCACCGTGTTCACACTGAGGCCACACTTTTGCTGGGCTGTACTTGGTCAGTAAATGACCAGGAAGGGGTATGAGAAAAGTGCACTGATCTTCCTTCCTTTTTCAGGTGTCGGATCTGCATCATGGTCTAAAGGTGCCCTTCTGCCTCCTTCTGTGCTCTCCTCTTTTATCCTTAACAGGTGTTTTCTGCAATAATTCTTTTACATATCTAATTCCATTTTAGCATCTGCTTCTTAGAGAACCCAAACTAACACAGGTAGTACCAAGAGTGGTCCAAAATAATTGGTCAGATGGGGCTTTTAAATCAGGGACCTGTATACCACTGTGTCCTCAAAGGGATAAAATATGTGTTTCTGGGAACAAAGAGCAAAAGAAAAGTAGCCCCACTTACCATCATTCTTAATGACCCACGGTGAGATTATGTACTTTTCATCCCCACAATTCCAGACTTTGCAGGGTTGGAGGTTCTAATTCCCATAGAAGGTGAATGTGCAAGCTATGACTGCGGCCAAGGAACTTTGAACTCTGTTTTTGGGGGCTGCCTAACCACAATAAAAGCCAAAGCCAGTCTCCCTTTCTTGCTCTCAAGCCATTTTCAGTCTTTCTCGGGAGGCTGTCCTGCTTTCTCTGAAAGGACACAACATGTGAGAAATAAACCTATTCATACCCTCTTGGTGCATGTGCCTCATCACTAGTCTGGACACCTGACCCAGTTTTGAGTGAGGGGTCTGTTCCATCTCTGGGGGTGACCACAGCAGAGAGATATGAAGGCAGGAGACAAGGGAGGGCAGAGGAATCTAGCCAGCTACTCTTGGTCCATCCTTAACTCTCTTTATCCTCAATTATAGGAAGTGAATTTCCCAGTCTCCAGAGTTAACACCCAGAGTAAAAACCGTTCCTGATTCATAGCACTGAATTAAGAAAATTATATTCTGTACTACCTTTAAGTAAATATCCTTTGCTAACCTAAGGCAATATTCTCAAAGTTGTAAGACTAGAAGAGACCTCTCAAGAATTTAAGAGTTTAGCATCCTGATTTTGTTTTATGACAGAAGCCATTAGGATCCTGTTCCTTCAAGGTACTTAAAAAAAAAAAAAAAGGAATGGAAAGATAGGAAATAAAAGAAATACTCTTTTATTCTGTGTGTTGAGGGTCTACTATTTTTCCAAGCCCTGCTTTTGCTTCATTTAAATACACACAACAATTTCTTCAACAAATGGCTTTTTTTTTTGAAAATCCAACATCTACATGCAAAAGAATGAAACTGTACTACTTTCTTACACCATACACAAAATTAAATTCAAAATGGATTAAGGACCTAAGTGTGAGCCTTGAAACCATAAAAATCCTAGAAGAGAGCATAGGCAGTAATGTCTCTGACATTAGCTGTAACAACATTTTTCTAGATATGTTTCCTGAGGCAAGGGAAACAAAAGCAAACATAAACTATTGGGACTACATAAAAATAAAAAGCTTTTGCATAGCAAAGGAAACAACCAACAAAAATAAAAGACAACCTACTGAATGGGAGAAGATATTCGCAAATGACATAGGTGATAAAATATATAAATATATAAAGAACTTCTACAACTCGACATCAAAAAACCAAATAATCCAATTAAAAAATGGGCAGAAGACATGAACAGACATTTCTCCAAAGAAGACATACAGATGGCCAACACACACACATGAAAAGATGCTCAACATCACTCATTGTCAGGGAAATGTAAATCAAAACCACAATGAGGGGCACGTGGGTGGCTCAGTTGGTTAAGTGTGCAACTTCAGCTCAGGTTATGATCTCACTGTTCATGAGTTGGAGCCCCACATCAGGCTCTGTGCTGACAGCTCAGAGCCTCGAGCCTGTTTCAGGCCCTGTGTCTCCCTCTCTCTCTTATCTTAGAGTATTATACACCTTCAAACAAATATAATGTATAAAAAAGAAGAAAGTGGTGACATTTGTATCAATCTACCAAATATTCACAAGTTATATATTCTTTTTTTTTTTTTTTTAAGTGGGCTTCATGTCCAGCCCAGAGCCCAATGTGGGGCCTGAACTCATGATCTTGAGGTCAAGACCTGAGCTAAGATTAAGAGTCGGATACTCAATCGACTGAGCCACCCAGGCACCCCTCACAAGTTATACATTCTAACTTATTTCTAGACCTTTACCACAATTAGTATTTTTTCTAAGCTTCTTTACTGAATGAATTTATTTATTAACATAAATCCATTTATCCTATGCTTGAATAATTGGCAAATTATTGTAAAAGATACTTAAGAGATAAATAAAAAGATATTTGCCAATTTGTCCTTGCAATGCCATTACCCTGACTAGAGAGGACTTCTTTATATTAATGCTACTCATTTTCTGCCCTAAGGAAATCTAATTCTCTCATTTGTCAACTTTACCTGGGAAAACCCATTGGGCCAAAATCATTTGGCCAACAAATAATTCTGTGGCCAGTTCTCCAAGATCTGTGGTTGGCTCTATCTGTAGAGTGTCAGAGAAAAACCACAGGAAGAAGTAAAGATTAAATACTGCATTTAGTTTTAAATTTGCTGGCAATCTATCCAGGTAGGTTCCTGCCATTATTTTTTCTTATAAAAATTCAGCTTGAACGAGCCTCTGACATTTCAAGAAGAGTATTTCTTCTGTAGATTTTGATTATATGGAGGGCACTCATCATATTAATCAGGATGGATTGAGCAACTGTCCTTCTTATCTTTAGAATGTGCTGAGCACTGATGCTTTAGGTTCCAAACTCAACTCCAAATGTCTGTTGTTTAAAATAGTTTTCTGAGATCATGTAAGATGTTAATTACCCACAACAATTAAGTAGATTCTCCCAAGATTGGGAATTCATTTAAAAACAATAAGTGTCACCTTAATAATTCAATAAATATAGGTAATCCTTGTCTTGAGGCCACATGGTGGAAGAAACCTCTCCATTTCCAAGCTTCTGGCTCCACTCACTAGGAGTTGAACTGCCTGCCTATCATTCATACTGCATGTTGCCATAGATATTATTTTAGCAAAAACTGCACAGTGGAGCCTCACCATCTGCTACTTGCTAATAAAGGGAATTTAAAATATTGTCCAAAGGGACTCACCATGCATGCCACAATGGAATGCTGGAAATTCTATAAAATGATCAGAATGTCAGCATTTGCTCATTCTGAAGTATAGTCCAGGTATGAGATGAATGATCTTATTTTGCCGCAAGGGACTTCGCGTCTACTGTGTAACTTTTATGATAAAGATAAAAGGATCAGGGTGTCATTTAGAGAGCTGGATGAAATTATCTCCTAAAACCAGCCAATTTAATTTTTCATTCTGTTTCAGCGCATCTACATGCAGGTGTGCAGCATCACTTCTCCCCCACTATGTTCTACATTTAGAGCCCCTGATTTCCACGCTTCCCAGATTTCCAATATTTTCCTTCTCCTTCCTCTTCTATCCCCAAAGAATCTAGCTCATCTCATACAAAAATATATAAGATAGGCTTGGGCTAGTTTGTTAGCGTGACTCACTTCACCGAAGTGTGATGAATCCCGGGTAAATTTATTATATAAAAAGAATCGTCATCAGCAAGGCCTGCTCCTGCACCCAGACTATGACAGAGCTTCCTACACCTCAGGAAGACAGCCCATCTGGCTTCATTCTCCCTGATTCCATAACACCATTCGTCTGACAATTCCTGTTTTCATATTCTAATGGCTTGAACTTTAGTGAGCATCAGAATCACCTCGAGGGCTAGTTAAAATACAGGTTCCTGGGCTCCTCCCCCAGAATTTGGATTTAGTGGGGTGGGCGGGCCTATGGATTTGCATGGGCAACAAGTTCCTGGGTGATGCTGGTGCTGCTAGTCTGAGGACCACACTTTGAGAAACACTATTTTAGGTAATGGTTCTCAACCGTGACTGCATTTATGGATATCTTAAACATCACACACGACTAAGCTCCTCCCGTGACCCAGGAAATCAGAATTTCTTAGGGGTGGGCCCTAAGGGGCTGGACCCTAGGGACTGCTCTTTGTCTTTTTTTTTTTTTTAGAAGCTCCCAGGAGATTCTAATATGTGACCAAGGTTAAGAACTGCTGCCATAGGAGGAGGAGTTGGTGATTAACAGAGATGTAATTTGGGGTGAGATTTAAAAAGAATGTCTTGACTAAAAACTTTCTTTGGAGGTTTCATCTTTTTAGTAAGGAATGCATATCTTAATATTTTAGGGACATTAAAAATATTTCAGAAGTTAGGGGCACCTGGCTAGCTCAGTCAGTGGGGCATGCGACTCTTCATCTCGGGATGGTGAGTTCAAGCCCCATGTTGGCCGTGGAGCTTAATTAAAAAAGAATATTTCAAAAGCTATTATGCATTAGAGTATGTCTCATGTCCCTGGAACTTGTGGTATTCAAGAAACAAAAAATTATAGGAGTCATAATAACAGAAATCTTTCATTTCTGGTTGCTGCAATTGGGTCACTAGAAATTTAATTATGTTAATTTCTGTGGCAAGATGAGTGTACCATTTTCTATGAAAGAATAAAAATTTGCAAGATATGAACACAGCAAGAACTTAATAAATGACATGGAAAACTTACTATCAAAAGAGTAATTACCAGAAGACCTCAACTGAATAAAACCAGAACTTCTCAGCGAATCTTAACTATAAATAAATGTAGGCTTGGGAACAACACTCAGTTCCCTCAAACACACCATAGAATCTTTCATATTTTTTCTAAGATACCTGATTTCAAATACAGACCCCGTTTTGAATTTTAAAAAATTTTGTTTAATGTTTACTTAATTTTGAGAGTGAAACAGAGCAGGAGCTGGGGAAGGGCAGAGAGAGACGGAGACAGAATCCGAAGCAGGCTCCAGGCTCTGAGCTGTCAGCACAGAGCCTGACGCGGGGCTCGAACTCACAAACCACGAAATCATGACCTGAGCCAAAGTCGGCCACTTAACCAACTAAGCTACCCAGGCGCCCCATAAATTTTTAAATACTCTAATTGTGAAAGTTAAATGCAGTGTACCGGGTTCTCATTCCACAAGGCCATTCAAGTTCTGTTCGAGGAATTCAGGTGACTGTGACCTGTTTGACCTGTTTGCAGGTCAGGTTTGTTTCCCTGCAGCCTGGCATTACACTGGGCATGTAATAGATGTTCCATAAACATTCACCAAATTTAACTGAATATTGTTGCACTATTTCAGAAGAAATAAATGTGCTTTTAAAGAATTTTCCTTTTTCATTTTTATTTGTAACCACGTAATAGATGCACATAGTGTAAACAGTCATGGCTTATAACAAAAATAGTCACCTGTTCCATTCTCCCTCACCCTCTAATTTCTCCTCCCCAGATACAAGCATTTTCTGGTTTGCCAGCCATTTCTTCTGATGTTTCTATCCATATTTGTGTGTCAAAGTCCCTGCAAAACATTGTCTTGATAGAAAACTGGTAATATATTTTGAGTAAAAAAAAAATTTTAAAGCTGTGTTTAATAGAAACTTGTCTGGTAGGTGGCAATTGTCCAAATGAATTTAATCAAATGAGTTCCTTAAGGGCTTGAGTACTTGGGTTGCACAAGGTCAGTTGCAGAGGAGTTAATCAAGGGGTGGTTTAGATAGAGGTTAGCAGGGGGTCTGGGCAGGGATTGGCAGAGATTCGTAAATTCTCCATATCCAGGTCATTGGTTTGGTACCTGAGGCAAGACTAGTTATTGAAACAGTGTGTGAGGTATCCTTCCAGAGCACTAGTCCCAAAGAGCTACTGTTAAAGATCTTGAAGATGTTGACATTGAAAGTCTGAAGGATAACATGTTAGAAGCTGACCCAAATTTAGAAATTAGGGAAGGCACAGAAAAGATACTTGTTTCCTAAGTTCAACAACAGTTAGGCAAGCACTGTTCAAAGTACTCTTGATAACAAAGAAATAAAACACTTTAACTCAATGCTCCTAATGTTTTAAATCATAATGTACTAAATAGATACTAATTTTACTATTTCCCCATATATCTATAACTAACAGTAAGACAGTTTTAATGTCTTGACAAAAAATTTTAAAGATCATAGAACAAGCATAATTTTCCCACCACCTATTACGTTTGCTTTGCAGTTTCAGCTTGCACGGCCATTTTTATGATGGTGCACTGTGGTGCAAAGCAAGGACTGCCTGTAAATGAAATTGAGAAATCTCTCTTTTCCCTATACCCGCCTGCCCTCTGCTGGAGGTGTCAAAATTAGTGACCTTGTCCAAGGACTCAAACTACACACAGGTGGCTCTCAGTCTTTTATTCAACCCTGCCCTACCCTTCACCCTTGAGGGGTGCAAAGCCTTCCCGTTAGAAGCAAGGATGTTCTAATTGTCAGTTGGATTAGCTATTATACCCACATTGTGGTGAAGACTGATGCCATTAAGCAATCACAACCACATAACTAAACTCTTTTAATTTAATTCTGGGCTTGGAGTATAACCTGATACAAGTCTATTGTTGGAACAGATGTGCAAAGTTATTTGTTCATCTATTTTTACTTTTACTGCATACCTGAATTTTTTTCCTGTGTTGTAAAGGTAAGCTCAGAGATAATCATCTTTTTAAAAAAATTCTTTTAATGTTTTATTTATTTTTGAGAGAGAGAGACAGAGACAGAGAGCATGAACGGGGGAGGGGCAGAGAAAGAGAGAGAGAGAGAGAGAGAATCCAAAACAGGCTCCAGGCTCTTAGCTGTCGGCACAGAGCCCGACATGGGGCTCGAACCTGCGTACCACAAGATCGGTGACCTGAGCCGAAGGCAAATGCTTAACGGACTGAGCCACCCAGGCACCCCTGGAGATAATCATCTTTAAGCCTAGACTGAATTTTTGACTTATGCCAAATTTCACTTGACATTTTCTTCTCTCCTTCGATTTCTGTAATTGTCCTCATGACAATGTTGAACATTAAAGATACCTTTTGTGACTGAGATTAAGAACTGTATAATCTTTCAGTTTCTTTCCAGACCTTCCAGGTCCACTTCCAGACTCTGAGTACCAACATATTGCATTAATCACTTTTATCCCCAATTGTACATACCCCTCCCCTCCAGTTTACCCTCCCACATAAGGTAATACCACTTCTCTGCCTAGCAATTTAGCACAGGCTAGGTCCACAGGAAATGCTGACTACTTTTTTGTTGTTGTTAAATGTGTGAATAAAATAATATATTTCATTTCCTTAATGAAGAAACTATAGTTAGTACCACTTGGTGATGAAAATAGGAATTGTGGTCCAGGCAATTTATGTATCTACAAATTTCTAGAAGGCTGTTAAGAACTGTTGGCTCAAAAGGAGGGGCAGAGATTATAGAAGATTTAAAAATATGAAATTTTAAAATTCCTAATCTGCCTCTCTCATATTTTGTTAAAAGAATACATGTGTGTTTATGTAAAATATCATCATAGTAAGATGGTAAAAGGAAAAGGTTTAAAAGCTATAGTTAGAAGATCCTGTCTTAAAGCTTTGAGATTCTGAATTATCTCTTTTGTTAAAACCCTTGGACAGTGGTTGTTCATCTATTTTCAGATTCTTCTGTAATAAATTCTAGCAAATATAAAAAGAACAAGGTAAGTGAATTTTTTAAATTCCAACCTGTCAGTAGTTCACATGTAACTTAGCATACAATGTGGTTTACTATCCTATAGGTTTTTTTCATATAGGAATTCCACTCATATCTCTTACCACAAGGAAAATTATTATCATGCCTATTTTCTGTTTGGCTAAATGAAGACAAATGGAGAAATGAAAAGAAATGCCTGATTTTACAATAGATCTGGGAACAGAATACTGGAACCACTGATTTAGAACAAAAGAATTTTGTTCTTTATATTAAAAGTTAAAAAAATTAATCATCTCATCATACTTTTCTGCAGTAAAAAATATGTATATGTTGCTATTTAAAATACATGCTTCCTGTACTGATAAAGCTGAGTGTTAAATTTTTCTCCTGGATTTAAGTTATCATCACAGTTATTAGACACAATTAAACATAATAACATAAATGCACTATTAAATTTAATAATTACTAAGCATAATAAGTAGAGTGTTACTAGAAGTATAACTCTTAATGAGGTGGATCTCTTTTTCCTTTTTAAATTAGTGCATGTATCAATAGATATATATTGCTAGAATGTGACTGGATTCTGTGGAAATTGGTGGCAAAAATAAATTATTAGGTATTTTTACACACAGTATTTTCAAAAGTTGTATTAATGACTGTTTACAGTAGAATCCACAAAAACATTCTTGTTAAGCTAACGTACATCTGATAACCACATCACAGAATAACAATAAACTGGTACGAAGTTGTTGACCAATAAGAACAAGTAGGAACTGTATCCAAGTAAAAAACAAATATAGATTTTCCTTAATTATCTTCGTGAATTAGTCAATTACAAATTTTCTTTTATGAGTCCTAATGAATATACAAGAAAATATAAAATACTAACTCAGTTGCAATATATGTCTGGAATTCTTGAAAATGTAATATTCATCAGCAGAAATACTTGTGGGAATTTTTATTTCCTCTTTCTTGAAATTATCCAGCTGAGACACAAATCACTCCTTTGATCAAAGTAGCTTCCCTGGAGGCCCTTGTACCCTGGGGATTCCGAATGAGTGAGGAGTCTGCCCTTATTTTATGCAGTAGGGTAAAGGTCACCGGGAATGAGAAGCTGGGAAGGAGACTGGCACAGTGCCTTGATCAAGCACATGTTCTCAGACATATCAGATTTAAGCATGAATAATATAGAATTTGAAGACCCAGAAATTAATCCCCTTTAAACTCACACAGCTCCTATATCAACCACTAATTTGAAGAACACAATGGAGACCTCTCAGACCCACAGTGTATTTTATCTAAACTTTTTAGACAGCCCAGGAGCACAAAACTTGGCTGGGCCTTTTTGTGAGAGACCTTCACATAAGCTTGAAGCATTATGCCTCCCTCACAGAACTACAACCTTTGTGACTGGATACTGAATCAGTAGGGTAGGACACAGAGAAAACAAAACATGGTGGAAGACTATTGGGTGCTTTTAATACCTTTCCACCTTTGAGTGAAAGTTTATTTCTATAAGGAAAAAATGAAAGCTGTTTTACGTGAACTGGCTGGCCAAAAAGTAGTGTAATAAAAACCAGAATGTAACGGCAACATCCAGACAAAATCATAATCATCTCAAAAATGTATGTTTTAAGAAGCTGGACTTCAATGGTTAAATATGTATTCTTTGTATAGTGATCTATAGATGAAATAAATAAAACTATCATGCTATTTTTCTAAGGCATTTAATAAATGTGTATATTACAATCTAGAATATCATAATTATGATTAATAATTTTAAGGTGCCAGGAGACATTTCATTATATTTTAATTTTAGCCTTTATTTTAAAGTTGCCACAAATTTATAAAGCATTTATAATTTTAAAAAATTCAATCCAGTAGCAGAAATGAATAAAATTGAAAACCTGCCCTTGAGATTTAGGAAATGCAGATGTGTAGATGGCATGCTCATTAATAAAAAGATGGTGGAACTATGTTAAAAATAGGGCTCTGAGGGGCACCTGGGTGGCTCAGTCGGTTAAGCATCCAACATCAGCTCAGGTCATGATCTTGCAGTTAGTGAGTTCAAGCCCGGAGCTGGGCTCTGTGCTGACAGCTCAGAGCCTGGAGCCTCCTTTGGATTCTGTGTCTCCCTCTCTGTCTCTCTGCCCCTCGCCCACTCACACTCTATCTCTCTGTCTCTCAAAGATAAATAAACATTTTTAAACAAAATTTTAAAAAAGAAATAGGGCTTTGATTTTTTTAAATGTTTACTTGGCCCACACATTCACCTTCACTTTTCTCAGCCTATACCGTTTCTGCAGGTGTGGCTAAAATAGACACTCATTAGTAAACTATCTGATTAGGTTGGTTTAATCTTCTAATTTAATAAACGATTTTCTTATTACTGGAATTACTATATGTGTGAGCTCAAAAAGTGTGTTTTTCAGATTTACTCATATACCTGTGATAATGTTAAATGGGCCTTTCTTCACATTCAGCAGCTGAATAAATCTAAAATACAGAGATAAAAATAGACATTGAATGAACTGCGATTCCGAGTCTAGATAACTAAACCAATATTTTCATGTTGCTAAGGAGTTTCTCCTTGGTTGGAATAACACTTTATCAATGTTTTCTGTTCCTCTAAGTCCTATGAAAGAATCCTTTACAACTCAATAAAATTACAACTTGTATTTATTTATAAATGCAGAGATCCCTACCTATGATAGCCAGCCTCCAAGATGGCATCAATAATCCCTACCTCCTGATATTTACAACCTGTGGAGTTCCCTCCTACCTTATACCAGGGTTGGCCAATAGAATATGGCAAAAATGGTGATATGTTATTTCTGAGACTATATTATAAAAGATACTGCTTGAGCTCTCTCTCATCACTTGAACTAGGGGAATTTCTGTTGTGAGGTGCCTGTGTATTGGTGAATTAATGCTGTGCTCCCATGAGTGAGTTTGGAGATGGATCCTCAAGCTCAAGTAAGGTCTTGAGATGGCTGCAGCCTGGCTTGACTGCACCCTTGAGTCAGACACCCCTGATATTTTTTTCAAGCGAGTATACTAGAGGATTGAAAAAAAAATTGTATGGCAGAGTTCCTATCTCATTTATTGTATTTTTAAATGCAATTGCTTATTATTTTTTTAGTGTAACAGTTTGATGTTTTTTAGTGTACATTTCTAGGAATTTGGACAAAAGCATGAAGTTGTACACTACCACTACACCCAAGATATAGAATGGGCCCATCATCTAGACAGTTTCTTTTGTAGTCAAGACCTCCATGTACCTCCAGCTCTAGCACCCTCTGATTTGCTTCTGGCTTTATACCTTGGCCTTTTCCAGAATGCTTTATAAATGGAATCATACAGTATACAGCTCTTCCAGCTTTTCTCCTTTTACTTAGCATAATGCAGTTGAGATTTATCCAACTTGCTGGGTTGTACCAGTGTTTTTTTCTTTTATTGCAGAGTAGTATTCTATTGTATGGATATGCCACACTTTGTTTATCCATATACCAACTGAAAGATAATGGGCTGTCTCCAGCCTTTGGTAATTATGAATAAAGTCAGTATAAATATTCACATACAGGTTTTTGGGTCAATGTTGCAAGTGTATATTTAACTTTATTTTTAAAAATATTACTTAAGTGGTGTGCCTTGGTGGCTCAGTTGGTTACGCGTCCGACTTCAGCTCAGGTCATGATCTTGCGGTTCTTGAGTTCGAGCCTCACATTGGGCTCTGTGCTGACACCTCAGAGCCTGGAGCCTTCTTTTGATTTTGTGTCTCCCTCTTTCTCTGCCCAATGCCCCTCCGCCCCAACCCCTCCCCCCACTCATGCTCTATCTCTCTCTCAAAAATAAACGTTAAAAAATAAATTAAAAAAATATTATTATATAAATATATGTACCTTGCTTATCTATATAAATATATGTAAGTAATATACAAAGTATTCTAAAGTAGCTGTATCATTTTGTATCATCAGCAATGTATGAGAGTTCCAGTTGTTTTACATCCTGGCCAGCATATGGTATAGTCAGGTCTTTTTAATTTTAAAAATTCTGATAGGTATGTAGTAGCATCTCAGTGGGTTTTAACTTAGTGTCAGATGTAAGAAGTATTTCTTTATCTCTGTTTCCAGCTTGTTTTGTTTCCTCAATTCCCTTTAGATGTTTTCTTACTGTTTCCATCTTTCCTCTGAAATTCCATATCAGTTCATACATATTATCTGCCTTTTCCACTAGAACATTCTGCATATTAACAATAGTTTAAATTACCTGTCTGTTAATTCCAACATCTGAGTCATCTCTGGGTCTAGCTCTGTTGATTGCTTTATCTCACGACAGTAGACTGTTTTTCCTCATCTTCTTATTTGTCTCATCATTTTTGATTGAACACCAGACATTGTATGTAGGATACTAGTGACAGAGATAAGTGGATTTTTTTTGCCTGGAAATGGACACCCCTTTTCCTCTGCTAGACTCTGTGTGTGGGGTTGAATTATTAGCAGTTGAACTGGGTTTTGTTGCAGTGGTTAGCTTCTGCGGACAACTGGCTTCGAAGTCCTCTAGTAGTAGCTTGTACTTAGGTTAGGGCTTGGGTACCAGAGGACTTTTCTCAATGTTGCTGCTCTACCCTCAGATTTTAGCCTTCCTGTGTACCTGCACCACAAAGGTGACTTTCTCTCCACTCTTGCCTATCCCCAAGGAGTAGACTGCCATTGCTTATTACTTAGTGTTGCTGGGTGTTAACTCTGTTCCAACCTCAGTCTTCTTGTATTTCTGAGAAGGGTGGGATTTCTAAGTGATTCTGCCTCTCCTTTCCATGGCAGTCAAACTATCTTTGCAGTGAGTCTTTATTTCTGCCCCTCCCCCAGTGGCTTGAGGCATTTTTTCCTTAGAAAAGCATCTAAGTGGGGCTTTGTGACTTCCCCACAGCAACTGTACTCCCCTTCTTCAGCCTGTACCAAAGAGAAATACTCTGGTTCCCTGCCCTGACTCCAACCTTTCTCATGAGCATGGATGGAGGTCTGTGGAGAAAAGCTTGTTAGTAAGTGTGAATTCCTCTTTTGTCTCTGTCTCCCAGAGGTTCCATACTGTCCGTTAGACTAAAGTCAGATTGCTGCAATTTGTTAGGAATTTCAGCTTAATTCTTATGTATTTGTCTGACAATCAACATCTCTTCTTCCTATACTCTGCCAAAGGTGAGCCGGAGTTTGTATCCTATATTCTTAGGATTCTAGGCTGTCTGGTTGCCCAATGGCCTCAGCTATCTGATGGGTTCAAGAAAAATGATGATTTTGTATTTTATCTGCAGTTTTTGTTATTTCTAGGATGGGAATAATGTTCTTGTTTGTTTTCTATATTGCAGGTAGAAATGGAATTCTTACTCTATGCATCTTAAAGATATCCTAGAGACTAAAATTCCACAAAACTTTCAGTAATGCAGTGTAGGGTTAATAATTTTCACTATCATCAATTTCATCTTCACATTTGGCTGAGCCATATGGGCTGGAGATATGAAAAGGCTGAAATATTAAGCCTGTGGCATACTGCTAGGCATGCTCCAGTGCTACCACCATTCCTCTGTCCTATAAGAATCCATGGAGTTTCAAGGAAAAGTTCATCTTCGTAGGCAGAGATGGCTGGCTGACCACCAAACGTTTATGCTGCCTTTTATAATATTGTGCCATTGGGAAGAATTTGCCCTATCACGTGCTATACTTTCCTGCCCGACTTAGTTAAGTACAGCCATGTAACTGTGTCTTAGCCAACAGAATATTGCAGAATTGCTGTGAGCTACTTTCAGGCTGACCATTCAAAGCTCCTCCATGCTCTTTCTCCTAGATCAGTTAGATGTAAATGCCCACAGCGATCTGGTGCTTAAGATGGCAGAAGCTCCATCAACCTGGATCCCTAATGGTGAATGGAGCGTAGAATGGAGCTCACACACTTCCACCCCACAATCTGGAATGAATTGAATTATTTAATATCAAGAAATGAACTTCTATTTTGTTTCAGCTATTATATAGATTGAAGTCAATTTACCACAGCAAATAGCTAACCCTAACTCTCTCTTTTCCTTCCCTTGTCCTATTACCTAATTAACATGCTCTGATTATGAGATTGTTTTTTTTAACCAGGTTTACCAGTTGTCTATAGGTCATTCATAAGAAACACTGTCCTAGGCCCTTGTCACTCATGTTCAGGTAAAGGTGAGAAGCTAAAACCTAGAAGAGATTTAGAAAATACTCTTATTTCTATTCAGTGTTATAAAGATCTTGTGTGATGTACTGAATCAAAATTATTATCAGTGGTTGCCTATAGTGCTGTGTTGGAAAATTTTCTGAGGCAGTGTCCAGGCTAATAGAAAAGAACACTGTGATTAATTGGCAATAACTGTCATGGGCAAGTGAGGTAAGAGTGATGGCCCGGGTTCAAAAAACTTCGTCATCCCTGGGGTTAAGCCAATGTCTGTGGGTGCATTTACTAGGCTGTTCCTAGAAATAGAACCCAGATTTTTTAAGTCTCAAGTAAGAGACACTTACTATTCAGGCAATATTGTTGTCATAGCTTTCATTTATACAAATTGTGTGATTTATTGGCAGCTTTGACAGGCAAAGATATAAATGTAATTCAGACTTCCCTTTGTCTAGATTCTGCTTGTTTAGTTCAGAAATCAGGTATTTTCAGGGATCAAAAGTTCTAGTAAGACAGTTTTGAAGGCACACATACTCCCCCCAGCTGAGCAGTGGCTAAGCAAATGGTTTTATTTTCTAGGATTGTGACCACATATCTTTAATTTGATGACCAAGCAACTCCCAGTTTGGTTTTTAGACTGGCCTAAAATACAAGGAAACAAAGAATAGGAAACATTCCCTGGTTAAGCTGTAAGTGGTTAAAAAGCAGACAGAACTCTATAATTTCTGCTGTGGAAATTAGAGTTTACTTACAGTGGCTCTCAAGTGCTTGGATTTCTTAAGCTAAGTGTTCTTTTTTTTTTTTTTTTTTTTTAATATTTATCTTATTTTTTGAGAGAGAGAGAGAGAGACAGAGTGTGAGTGAGGGAAGGGCAGAGAGAGAGGGAGACACAGAATCTGAAGCAGGCTCCAGGCTCTGAGCTGTCAGCACAGAGCCCGATGTGAGGCTTGAACCTACGAACAATGAGATCATGACCTGAGCTGAAGTCGGTCGCTTACCTGACTGAGCCATCCAGGTGCCCCAAGCTACATGTTCTTGGTTACTATTTTCTAGACGACAAAATGATAAAGTTCAGATGCACATATCTGAGTCCAACTAATAGTGCACCCACCAAAAATATCAGCTTGATCTGTAAAGAAACACGTTAAAGATTTCCTATGTTCATGGGACATGAAAATACTGGCCACCTGGGAAAGAATAATACTTTTCAACACAAAATAAGATTGATAAGTTAGCCAAGAAATTCAGGTAGTTTTTAATCATGAGGAAACAGTCAGACACATCTAAATTGAAGGATTTTCTCCAAAATAACTGGCCTAGAATCTTCTTAAAATGTCAGTGTCATGAAGGAATTGAAAAAAAAAAAGAAAGAAAAAACACTGGGAAGGGGTTGTTTTAGATCAAAAGAGACTAAAAAGGTATAATACAATGTGTGATCTTTGAATCTTAGATACAGCTGAACAAAAACATAAAAGAGATTTATTGGAGAAATATGAACATGAACTTTATATTACATAATAGAATTGTATCAATGTTAAGTTTCTTGAGTGTGATAATCATAGAAGGTAGAAGAATGTCCTTTTTCTTAGAAGATATGTGCTGTAGTATTTAAGACCATGGTGTCAAAATGTCTGTCACTTACTCTCAAATGTTCAGAAAACAAAATATGTGTGTGTATTATACATGGAGACATAACACAGATGTGGTAATAGCCAGTGAATCTAGGTGAAAGAAAAATAGGCACTTATCATTCTAGTTTTACAACTTTTCTGTAGGTTTGAAAATTTCACATGAAAAGATTGAGGAAAATAAATGAATTGGGAAAGAATTCATATAATTTACACTTAGCTTTTATCAAATTTAATGTCTGACGGCAATTGGTAACTTTAGACATTTTAACTTATAAAAATATATAGAAAATTTGGGAAGTAGGGAGATAATTTACCTATTACCCTGTCATTTCTAATACAAATATTATACTTTTCTCTTGCTTCTCAATTTTTTTCTATGTGCATTTATAAATAACATCACATTGCTACAATTTTCATGTTTTTCCACCAAATATTATGTCCTAAGAATTTTCTTTTTTTTTTCTTTTTTTTAATTGTATTTATTTATTTTGAGAGAGAGAGAGAGACAGAGTGTGAGCAGGAAAGGGGCAGAGAGCGGGAGACAGAATCCTAAGCAGGCTCCAGGCTCTGAGCTGTCAGCACAGAGCTGGACCTGGGGCTTGAACCCACAAGCCGTGAGTGAGATCATGACACGAGTCAAAGTTGGATGCTCAACTGACTGAACCACCCAGGCACCTCCCAAGTATTTTCTATAATATTATATCTTCAGCAGTCACAACAACCACTTTTAATAGTTTCTTGGTATTCTTTTGAGGAAATATGTATTTTCTTCAACAATTCCACAATTTAGTTTTCTAATAAGTAATCTTCAATGAATGTTTTCTCATGTGGCTTTTTCCACATAGTGGATTCTAATATTGGCGTAGGTTTCCACAGGTCAGGTTGCTTGATCTAACGACCGTTTATGGAGGACTATAAACACTCTGCCATGATTTATTCTTTTAAACTCTGAGATAGTGGGAGCTTAATGAAAGTGAGCTATTTTAAACAGTTACGCTTCTTTGGGTCTGAATATTTTTAGATTTCTAATGCTCCTTCCTTGCCCTGTCCCTGTCAACTGCTTGCAGGACCCTAGGTCTTTCTTTGCTACCATCTATTCCTTTAGATGAATTCTTTCAAACTGAGATCCTGGGCACCAAGAGGTGGGGGTCTTTAATCT
Organism: Leopardus geoffroyi; assembly: GCF_018350155.1. NCBI lineage: Eukaryota > Metazoa > Chordata > Mammalia > Carnivora > Felidae > Leopardus > Leopardus geoffroyi. The sequence continues at coordinate 161,475,512 of NC_059328.1, forward strand.
TTTCAACATTTCACTGGCCTAACAGAAATCATACATTTATTTACAATTAAGCATGTGTGAGCGAGCTTAGAAGTGCAGTCTCTGGCCCTAGTTGAGCCTTGCTATGACTGAAACCCTGGCCAATAGCTCACCTGCAACCTGAGTCTCTGAGCCAGAATCCAACCACCCTGCTCTCAGGTTCCTGATCCTCAGAGATTCTGTGAGACAATAAAGGTTTGTTGCCTTCAGCTGTCAAGGTATAGAGTAATTTGATACATAGCTACAGATTAACTAATACAGAATTTGAAAATGGGATGTGGTCTAAAAAAAAACATAAAATGTGGACAGAAGACTTGAATAAACACTTCATAAAAGAAGATGTCTGAATGATTAACGAGCATATGAAAAGGAGCTCATCATTAGGCATTGGGAAAATGCATATTAAAACCACAATGAAATATAATTTCATACACACCTGAAAGGCTTAAATCAAACAGTGACAACTTCAAGTGTTGATGAGGATGTAAAGTAACCGGGACTCTCATACATTGCAGGTGGGAGTATAAAACAGTGCAATCACTTTGAAAAACTAATAAAATTAATATAAACCTACCCCTATTGACCCAGAAAGTACAGTCCTGGGTTTATACCAAAATAAATGATTGCATATGTCCAAAAAGAAAAGAGTACATAAATGTTCTTAGTAGCTTCCTTCAGTATATGCCTAAGCTGCAAATAACCAGGAGAATAGGAAACAAATTGTGATCCAGGCAGTGGAATACTATGCAGCAATACACATAAGTGAAGCTTCTATGCAGCAACTTGGATGAATCTCAAAAGCACCATTTCAAGCAAAAGCAATATATACCATATGATTCCATTTACATCATCTTCAAAATCAGGTAAAACCAATCTGTGGTGATAAAGTGAGAGTAGTGGTTACCCCAGGATTGATAAGTTGTATTGACTGGAAGATAGGAGGGAATTCTCGGGCGTGATAGAAGTGTTTCATATTTTGATCTGGATGGTGGTCACACTGGGCTATACATATGTGTCTTAGCCTATTCGGGTCTCTATGACAAAATACCAGAGATGGATAGCTTGTAAACAATGAAAATTTATTTCTCACAGTTGTGGAGGCTGGAAGTCTGAGGTCAGGGTACCAGCATGGTGATGGCCTTCTTCCAAATGGCAGACTTCCTGTGTCTTCACATGGCAGAAGGAGGCAAGGGAGCTCTTTTGGGTTTCTTTTACAATATATCTGCCCTCGTGACTTAATCACCTCCCAGAGGCCCAACCTCGATACCATCACCTGGGGGGTTAGGTTTTAACACATGCATTTTGGGGGACATATTCAAACCAGAGCAATATGTAAAAAAAAATTCACAAAACCATACCCTTAAGATTTATTCATTTTACTCCTAAGTGTAAATTACATTTCAATAATACATTGTTTAAAAAAATCCAAAGTCCTTTCTATGGTCCATAAGGCCCTAGGGATGGTGTCTTCTTTGGCTCCCTCTTTGACTTCATTTCTTGACACTCTTCCCCTTATTCATTTTCCAAACACACTACCTTTCTTCCTGGTCCTCTAACACATCAAGCATGCTGCCACCTTTGCATTGACTCTTCCCTCTGTCTGTAATCTCTGTCCTCAAATATCACCTTTCATTTTATTCAGGTCTTTGGTTCCAGTCACAGTCACAGCTCTCTGGAGAACAGAGCTCCAGGCATGGACTTAAGCACTGTTAGTGCTCTATTTGGGAGGTAAATCCCACATAGCTGGTCACTCAGTATATTTGTTTCCTAGGGCTACTGTAACAAAGTACCACAAACAGGGGCACCTAAAACAACAGAAAGTTGTTGTCTTACAGCTCTGGAGGCTAGAAATTAAAAATCAAGATGTTGGTAGGGTCACATGCCCTCTGAAACCTGTCGGGGATCCTTCCTTGTTTCTTCTAGCTTCTGGTGTTTGCTGACAATCCTTGGTGTTCCTTGGCTGGTAGATGCATCATTCCAACCTTGGTCTCTGTCATCACATGGCTGTCTTCTCCCTCTGTGTGTCTGTCTTTTCTTCTTATAAAGACATCAATCATATTGGGTTAGGACCTGCTCTGATGACCTCATCTTAACTCAATTACATCTGCAAAGACCCTCTCTCCAATAAGGTACTGGGTTCAAGACTTCAACATATCTTTTGGGGGACACAATCCAAACTACAGCAGTCAGTAAGCACATAGGCTTGGTCACACAGGTCGACTTCCGACAGGCTGTATGGAGAAATCATATATTGGAACAGTTCATCAGAGGGGAAAAAGGGAGAGGACGTTTATCTGCCCAGTATCCTCCAATCTCTTGTCTCCCACTGGTCACAATTCACTCAGGGGGAATTAAATCCTCTGCATTTCCGTATTTCATCCTTTAGCCCCATCGACAGTTGCTCAGGAGACAAAGCCCTGCAGTTTGGCGTTTCAGCTGAGTTTGGAGAGGAATGGGGAGAGGAGTCAGACATTCTAGACCTGCGGCTAGTGATCCTCAGGCAGGGAAACCACAGGGGTCTGCACGGAGTCTGCAAGCTGCTGTGGCAACCAAAGAGGAGTAAGTGACTGGGGATGAGACAGGTGGTGTACAGACAGGTCCCACACTCTGCTCAGATGTCACCTTCTCAGGGAGGTCTTTTCTGACTACTTTGTATCAAATAGAAGGCCCTTCTCCATCTCTGTACTACCTTATTTTGCTTAATTGTCCTTCATAGCCTGTCCCCACTAGACATATATTTATGTGTTAATTTGCTTATATTTATTTTACCCACTACAATATTCCATGCAAGTAGGACATTTGTCTGTTCTCTTCCCTAAGTGCCTAGCATAGTGCCTGGCACATTTGTAGGAGCTCAGTAAATATTTACTGGCTTGAATGACTAGATGAATTAATGGTGTAAAGAAACGAACCTCCTGTTGGGAGGTAACTGAGTGGGTGGCAGTGGGGTTATCTTAGACACAGACACACCTATCATAAACAGGTCAGGGCCTAGCTTCACCTGAGGGGAAGGCTCCATTTCCAGGGTTTAAACTGTGCAGCTCCCAGAGTTGGGGAGGAGCTGCCAGAATCACAGCTGCAAAGCCTCAGGGCCATCAGGAAGAGGAAAGAACTGACAGAATTGGAGTCTCCCTGTTGTGAACTTGGAGAGCTGAAAGTGTGTGGTCCCCCTTGCCCTGCAGAGTCACGGCAGATAAAGAATCCTGTCTTTGCCTCTTGACTTCTTCTAAGCCTTCTGAGTTATTTTCTGCCTCTGAAACTAAACTAGTACTTCTAATCCAGAAATGCCAGTAAATGTATCTTCTTTAGTAGCACAGCACTACCATATTTTTTTTTTATGTGAAAATTGGGACACCTAAGCAAAAGAGCTCAACTCATTACTTCATTGTCCAGTCAAAATTTTATGTCTCACTTTAAATGACAATTCTCTGTTTACTTCCTTCAAGTTCTGCATGTTTTGGGTTTAATATAATCAATATGATTTTTAGTCATAAACTCCTTTCTGTGCTTATTTTCTCTACAGAATCCACTATATAAAGCAATCTATTTTTGAAATATGTTGGAGCCCATATTGGATTACAGATGAAAAGGAGATTGTAACAAATGTTGGGTGGCTGTAATTCACTTGAAATTGTTTTCATGACAATTTTCTCTATTAGTGTGAGAAATGTGTATAATAACAAAGACAGAGATTTTCTGACTTGAATAATATACTATGTTCCTCTTGCATAATATCAAAAAGCAACAGTAGCTTGTTATTTCACCAAAAAAGATATACTCCACTAGAAAATTGGCCTAAGACTAATGCTGTGACATGGTGACATGTTCCTCACCCCAAACTATTTAACCAAGTTCATTACTGCCTCTCTAACCAACTCAACCTGAACAAGTAGCATATAGTACACTTCCACACACAGAGGGACATTTGTTTAGGTAAGGAAGGTTTTGGCTCTGGTGGTGATGAGGGAGCATGGGGCAAGCTAAGGGCAAAGTACAGGCTAACAGCACGCACCCCCGCTGCCCCAGGTGGGATATGTGTGATATTCCTCAGACACTCCTGGATGCCCAAGAACAAGGGAAAGGAAAGAAAGCAAATGGTTGGCTGACAGAGATCACAGTCATGCAGGACAGGAGTCTCCTATCCATAAGTTTATGGATAACTTAGTAAACTGCAAGAAAAAGGCAATCTTATCCATAGCCTGATCTCTGGAAACCTATCGACTCTGTTTCCAGGAGCCCTAATATCACCCTCATCAAGATGGAAAGGGGTTTAAGTGCTTGCCATGGTGGCATGGGAAACTAAGGCAAGTGAAAAATTAAATTCCCTTATTGCCGACAGCCCGTTGACGAGTCCTTGAAACAGGCAGAGAGACCTCCCTCTAGGAGTGCAGTTGCCTCGATGGTGACACTTTACTAGGGGCAAAAGGGACTCTTGGCTTAACATTATCCTGGACCCCCACTCCCACCCCAGGATCCTGTAAGTTGACTTTAACATATAAAAATTCCTTTAGAAACTTCCTTTATCTCAACTCCCCAAGATATATGCTGGCAATCATACTCCAAGCTTATGGCTCCCTGATGTGCATCTGAAGGGTCTCATGACTGAGGTTTTACTAAATGGTAATAAATGGCATTTTCCTAACAGCAGCTAGCCACTCAAGGTCCTGGAAACTTTGTTTCCAAAGTGCCTTAGAGACTTACTCTATCCCTAACCCCCTCCCAACCTGAAGGTATATAATCAGTTACCTGTCACAACCCCAATGCAGCTCTTTCTTCCCATGAGTCCTGGCCCCATGCTTTAATAAAATCACCTTTTTGCACCAAAGATGTCTTCAAGAATTCTTTATTGGCTGTCAACCCTGAAACCCCCACCATCACCCCAAAACCCCATCAGTGGGGTGTTGAACCTGCTCCTTATTTAGACCAGAGTGATTTGCCTATCAGTGATTTTCACAGTTCTTGATTACAGAGGAACTGTCCCTTCTGAAAACATGGCCAGGTGGAGCATTCAAACTCTTTCGTAACCAATTCCCCTTAGGCAGGGGGTTCATACATGAACTAATGCAAATAACTACCAGTTTTCTTTATAGAGGTCAGTATCTTTCTCTATAATACAATTTTACTTCTGGAGCAAAAGACTTTTCTTCACTTTTAGGACTTGCTTCCATAACTAAGTCATACATTTTATCTCTGAGTAATATTTTTTTTGAGAAGGTTCATTTTAACTATGTCTCCTGACTATACAATTTACCTTTCTGCAGAAGACTATTACCACACATAGCCTCTTTTTAGGGACTATAAAAACTGGCAACTTAAAATTTTACATTAGTTCATCATGCATCTGGAAATTGGAAGGCAGTCACTAGATAATCCCAAGACTATTTTTCCTTGTTTTTCATAATATTTCAGTGTTTACTTTAATTCCAGTGCCCCCAAATTGGATATATCTAAAGTGCAATTAAAACTGCATAGCTAATTCCTCTCTAATTGGCTCTTACATGCGATAATGATACATATACCAAAAAACAAACAATTCTACTTTTAAAACTCACAAAGAAGCCTAATATGAGGTTCTAAAAATGGGTCATTGTGACTTTGCCTTATCGATAAAATTTTTATATTATCATCACCAAACTGTTAGCCACTTTCCTATCCCTGCCTATTGTTTTAAGATTTTAATCCAAATACACTCCCCCAAACTGACAAATCTTCCAAGTTTTAAATCAAGACCATGACACTTGTTTATTATAAACCACAAATTGGGCCTCTCCTGATCAGACAGTTTTAATTATGCATTTCTTCTTTAGAAAGCTTATGAGACCACGTGAGCTACACTCTCCTAATGAGTGTGGTATTCCTGTGGTAGTCCTTACAACTCCCAGGTGAATAGCCTTGCCTGGGAAAGGCAATTGTCTTAGTTGAGTAGGCATTAATGTTGAAGGTATGGAAAAGGAAGTTGGCTTGATTCTGTTTTCACTAGCCTATCACAGATGCTAAATTCAAGTTTCACCTGAGGCACCAAACTAGGATAGATATGAAATCCCAAAGTGAGGTGCCAAGATGCAGGCCTTCAATCAAAATACCAAAGAAGACAAAGATCAGCTCCATGAGTCTAAAACTTCCCATCGCAGGAGGAAATAACAGTGTCCAGGAAGTGGAAACTCAAGGAGGATTTCCTAAGGAGTATTTTCTTGGTGAGAGCTGTGCTATGATTCCTACCACCAAGGGTGGGGGGTAGGGAAGGCTCCACTGGGCCACTCAGAGAACAGTTCCCTAAAGTCCAGAGCAAGGGGAATTCATGTCTGACTCCAACCCTGGAATCTACAGAGCAGGGGAGAGGATTTGTGAATTTCTTGGCAATGGGGGTAAGTGCTGTTGTTAGGACTAGTCTGTGCTTTCAGAGTTTATCGGGGGTGGGGGGAATTGGCACAAATATTTCTATGGACCAGATGTGAGACACATAGGAGAGAACAATCCCGCAGTCCCTATAAGTCCTGCTCAAGAAGACAGCTGGGTATGGGTGGAGGGTAAATTCGGATGGTACAGAAGGAGGCAGTTTGGAGGGGACCTCAGGGAAGCCAGGTCCGAAGAGGGAGCAGGTAGCCAAAACAGTGGCACTTGCCTACACTGAAGGCCCAGCAGGAAGGCTGACCAAGAATATGTGAAATACCCACGAGAGAAAGAGCTGACCTGGTATCAGGACAAAGGTATCAACCTTTGTCAGGCCTGGAAAATGTGATGCCAACTGTCCCAGCCAAGGGAGAACTTTCCTTCCCTCCTCTCCTTTTCTCTCCTCCCTTCCCTAATTCTTTGATTCTAGAAGGGTAAAAACTAGCAGGCATTAAGTACAGGCAGAAGGAGCAAGGAAAAAAGAAGCTGACCATATCTTCTTTCCTAAAGGCTGGAACCAGCCTGTGCCAGCTCTAAATGGGGGAGGAAGAGAGAATTCTCCATGAATAAAGATAGAAGTATTTAGTAATATATTGGTTTGGACACTTTAATAGAAAAACTGTAGTACTTTCTATCATCTATAAGTGACCAAAAAGGGCCTGAGTGGCTCAGTCAGCTAAGCAAAGTTTTCCAAAATGTATTCCAAGGACTACTAATTCCTAAAGATTTTAATAGGGACTCCATAGGGGCACCTGGGTGGCTTAATCAGTTAAGCATCAGACTCTTGGTTTTGGCTCAGGTCATGATCTCATGGTTCATGGGTTCGAGCCCGTGTTGGGCTCTGTGCTGACAGTGCAGAGCCTGTCTGGGATTCTCTCTGTCCTCCTTTCTCTGCCCCTCTCCACCTCCCCGACTTGTGCGCTCTCACCTGCATGTGCACACAATCTCTCTCTCAAAATAAACTTAAAAAAAAAAAAAAAAAAAAAAAGCGACCAAAAAAGCTATATATCCAGTGGCAGAGTAGAATTACCCTACTGAGCAAGTCTAAAGCAGAGAGAAAAAACACTAAAATTGTTTTTATTTATTTTTTTAAAGTTGAGGTACATTTGACATATATTAGTTTCAAATGTACAACATAATAATTAGATATTATTATGATCACCATAATAAGTGAAATGATCACCACAATAAGTCTAGTTAACATCTATTACCATATATGGTTACAAAAATTTCTTATAATCAATAAAGTTGCTTTCATAATTTCACCCAGAAGTCCTGCTTCTTCAATAAATTGGTTGTATCACCAGCAAGAGTGATGGATACATTTTTATAACCCACCTTCCAGTGAGGTAGCTAAAACAGGGTGAATCAGATTCTCCCTATACACAAATATGGGGATGTCTAATGAATGTCTAATCTATAACAGAATTCCCAGGACTGGGAAAATGTGAGGCCTTATTGTGCTTCTGTCACTGTGCTATTGATCTCTATATTATAATATGAAGAATGACAGAGCCAGGTAAGCATAGAGTGAATGGAGAAAAGATTGTGAGACCAAGTCTAAAATAGTCTTCAGGAAACTCTCATAGAGGCAGACGCATCCTTTATATCTCACACAGCCAAAATGCATAATTAACAGATGCCAAGGCCCTTTAGTATAACAGATCTCAATTGATTGTCACCAGGTTCCCATGAAATGCAGAGGGCATTTCAGATAATAGATGCTATTTATCTGCATTATTCAGAAAGTAATAACTGTAATATAATATAGATAATATTATATAATACAACAATAACAACAACAACAACAACAACAACAATGGCTAACAGTTATTGAGGATGCATTATGTACCTGGAACTTATGCTAAATTTCCTATAACCATCATATTCATGTATAATTCCATTAATGTCTCCACTTTACTGATGATGAAACAAGGTCTTAGGCTAAGTAATTCACTTAAGGTCAAACTGTAGAGGATGGAACTGCAACTTAATCTCAACCGTTTCTCAAATTCCTAACCCTGAACCTCTGCTCAGATGAACAAAATGGAACTTGGACATTAAGTAACTCATTCAAAATTCTACAATTAGTAGTCACTGGCATTAACGAACTTGGGTCTTGTAACCTATCCTTATCTCATTGGAGATCTTCAATGAAGATCTCAGCTCTCTCATAGAGAAAGAATTCACTAACCTATAGGAAGGAGATTAAACAAATATTTTTTGCCAATGAAAAAACAGGCCTCAAAGGAAGATACTTTAGGTAAATTATATCCATACATTAGAATATTTTGTAGCTATTATTTTAATGAAGATTATTTTAAACATGTAAAGTACTTTTCCATTCCAAATAGAAAAAGTTACATAAAATACTAATGCTTTCAAGTTTGTATGAATGCATGTATCTATATACATATGAAGTTGACCCTTGCATACCTTGGGTTTGAACTGCAGGGGGTCCACTCACATGTGGATTTATTTTGATCAATATGGACAGTACAGTAAATGTACTTTCTCTTCCTTATGATCTTCTCAGTAATATTTTATTTCCTGAAGCTTACTTTATTGTAAGAATATAGTGCACAATACATATACATAATGAGGATTAGCTAATTGATGTTGATAAGGCTTCTGGTCAACAGTAGATTATTAGTAGTAAAGTTTTGGGGGGAGTCAAAATTATATGCAGATTTGACTGCATGGAGGTGGGGATGGTGGGGAGGCAGTGGTGGGAGGCTGAAGGTGTGTGTGGTGTGTATATCAGCGCCCCTAATCCTGAAGCGATTCAAGGGTCAACTGTACACGTAATTGAATGTAAGTAGCTAGTTATATGCATGTTTTTATGGGTGTATATATGATTGTATCTTTTTCAAATGGGAAATTAAGAATAAAATGCACTAAAGTATTAGAGATAAGTTATTATCTCTAGGTGGTGGAATTATGGGTAGCTTTTACTTTTTCTCCTGTACTTTATTTTCCTCCAAAAGATGAATACATGTTCTTTTTTATTTCTCCTACCAGATGGGTTTATTATTATTATTATTATTTGCTTTTCCAGTTTTATTTGAGATATAATTTGCATACCATAAAATTCTCTCATTAAAAAAAAAGTTTTGTTTTTTTTTTTACATTCATTTATTTAAAAAAAAATTTTTTTTTTCAACGTTTATTTATTTTTGGGACAGAGAGAGACACAGCATGAACGGGGGAGGGGCAGAGAGAGAGAGGGAGACACAGAATCAGAAACAGGCTCCAGGCTCTGAGCCATCAGCCCAGAGCCCGACGCGGGGCTCGAACTCACGGACCGCGAGATCGTGACCTGGCTGAAGTCGGACGCTTAACCGACTGCGCCACCCAGGCGCCCCTACATTCATTTATTTTTGATAGAGAGAGACAGAGCACAAGTGGGGAAAGCGCAGAGAGAGAAGGAGACACAGAATCCGAAGCAGGCTCCAGGCTCCAAGCTGTCAGCAAAGAGCCCGACCCGGGGCTCAAACTCACAGACTGTGAGATCATGACCTGAGCTGAAGTCGGACGCTTAACCGACTGAGCCACCCAGGTGCCCCAAAATTCGTTCATTTTAAATACACCAATGATATTGTTAAATTTACAGAGTTGTGCATTCATCACAACAAGCCAATTTTAGCACATTTCCAACACTCCAAGATTTCTTGGGCCCATTTGCAGTCACTCCCCATTCCCACTCTCCAGACCTAGGCAATCCCTAATCTACTTTCTGTTTCTATAGACTTGCCTTTTCTGCACATTTTATCTAAATGGAATCATACCATATGTGGTCTTTTTAGTCTGGCTTGATTTACATTCTTTTAAAGAAAGAAAAAGAATAAATATTCTCTGGTTCTTTGCCTTTTGCATCAAAACCAAAGAAAATCCCTTACTTTCTTCCTCTTCATAATAGCATAATCATGTTACAACATCTTTACCTCCGTAGTTCTTGACTCAAATCCCTTTTAGACACTAAGAGTAAGTTGTAGAACAGTGAACTTATTCCAGATATTTCAAGGGTCTCTCCTATCCTTGTTTCTCACAAGTTTCCTTATTTCTTTATATAAAAAAAATATAACTATTTTATTCTTATCACCTGGGCAGTCATTTTTTACTTGCCTTCTACTCTTGATTCTTTTGACCAAACCAGTGACTCCATCTCTGAAGTGCAAGGGCTTTGGAATCAGACCTGGGTCTGGTTCAGAAACCCCCAGTCCTGAGAGGCCAGTAGCTGGGCTCTCAAGAGCAAGTTATCAATCTTTCCTGAGGCTCAGTGTCCTTGTCCTGGTGAGTACATTGGAGTTACTGGTACCTACGACCAAAGCTAAATGGGAACATAAGAGGGCTCTGGGTAAGCCACTGATTGCTGGTACTCCTTTGAAAGAATTTTTTTTTTTAACATTTATTTTTGAGACAGAGAGAGACAGAGCATGAATGGGGGAGGGTCAGAGAAAGGGAGACACAGAATCTGAAACAGGCTCCAGGCTCTGAGCAGCACAGAGCCCGACGCGGGGCTCGAACTCACAGACCGCGAGATCATGACCTGAGCCGAAGTCGGCCACTTAACCAACTGCGCCACCCAGGCTCCCCGAAAGAATATTTTTTAAATAATTCTTCAACTTCTATTTTGAGGAAAGACAGGGTTTCCATAGAGCAAAACAAGATGCCTTGCAGTTCATTAAACCTATGCTCCTTAGAATGCACATTTGACTTCTTGGGCTCTCATTGCCATGTCAAGTAGCTCATCAGGGCTCTTTTAACCCAAACAACACTCTCCCTCAAAGGACTGATAAATATAATTTTCTATGTTTCATTTTCCAAGATTTTTGTCCCTTTTTGTGGAGTAGTGGCCTGGGCAGCTTTCCTTCTGACTTGGCTTCATAGAATGTTCTGAAGATTAAATGGGATAACACTTGTGGAGATCTCTGCATAGCTTGTGACACCAACGGATATTCAATAAATGGTGACTCTTAGTATTATGGCCAAAAACCATGTCAACTCTGAGATTCTGATAATGAAACATCATATGCAGTCATTTTTTCCTCTAGCTCCTTACATTTATTCTTGAGTAAAGGCATTTTGAGAGAGCATTTGGTAACCCTGAAATGTTCTCAAGAGTTCTTTATAAACAAATCTTAATAAATATGAGACCCATTTCCTCCCTCATACCTCTATCAGAAAGAAAAGCAGCAACAGAAATGCCTTTGGTACTCTTTGTATGGCGTAACATTTTAAATAGTACTTACCTAAAACATGATAGAAATGGATGGAGGTCAGCTGGGGACAAGCACCAAGCAGGGAGGTGTTGCTGAGAGAATGGGGTGGCAGGTCTGAAACCAGATCCTGGCTATCGAGCAGAGGGAAAACAGCAAAGTCTTTGGAGGAGTTTTATTAGGATAAAAGCATCCCAGAATGCACCTGCTGTTTCATTCTCCAGTCTCCTTGAACCTCCTCTGAGCAGGGGAGTAAGGGCAGGGCAGGAGAGAAAAAAACCAAAGTGAGGTTAGCAGTGCTATGTCTCTTTTCCCATGACCTATTCCTAAAGGTACAGCATAAATATCAAAACAGGGTTTGGTAGTAGTCCGAAAGATTTAACTTGTCCCCAAATTCCTAAATAATGATTAGAGCTTAGTTTGATTTTTGGCTGAACGTAACCAAACAACTTCTAGGCATAACATTTGTTGTGCACGCCTACCAGGGACAGGATGAAGTGACCACCTACCCATTCAGCACTCCAGCCAAGGAAAGGGCCGGCATGTGGGGCCAACCATGCAAGTTTGCCCACGTGCCTTGGGATCTTGGCTCCCAGACCCCAAACCTCAGTTCTGCTTGTGGCTCCACTACTCCCCACTCTTAACTGTGTTTCTTCTCTCCATGCAGGTGATGGAGGCCCAAGCAGGTCCCAGGTTCAAGGCCAGAGACTTCGGCTAGGCATCCCCTCAGTCACCGCTGGTGACCCTTCTGGCCCACTGGCTGCCCGCCCCCCCCCCCCCCCCCCCCCGCTTCCAACATGCCTTCACTGCCCCTCCATTCCATCCCAGCTCTTCTCACCCTTCAGGACAAACTGTCCCCTGGACTCCACACTTGGTGACTACCGTGGGTGCTCCGGCCCTAAGCCATGATAACCTTCCTCTTCATCCCTTTTGAAAGGGGAAACGGGAAAGGTGAGCAAGAAACCGCCAGCAAGTTTCGACCACCGCCGAGGAAGACTAATGGGTTTCTAAGGAAACAGGGAGGCAGCAGCCATTTTAGTGGCATTCGCTGTATGAAAAATATATACACTGACATTCACCCCCGCCCCCTCCTCCTCCCCCTCCCCCCTCCCCACCCGTGGCGCCTTCGCTCCGTCCGCGCTTCCGAGGCCCAGGTCTCCCCGAGACGTGCGGCCACCTGTCGCAGGTGGCCGGCCACGCTGGGTCGCCCCGAGCCGCCCTCCCCGCAGCGGGCGGGACCGCGGGACTGCCCACCCCCGGCGCCGCAGTGCAGCTGCGGGCGGGCGGCTCGGGCCCTCCCGGTCCCCGCGTCCCGCCCCTCGAGTCCCCTCCCCCGCCGGCCCCCCGCCCCGCAGGCCGCGGGAGCCCGCTGGGAGGGCGGGCCCGTCGCCGGCGCGCTGGTCGCGAGACGGGCCGGGAGGAGCGGGTCGGCGCCGCGGGCTGGGCGGAGGCGGAGGCAGAGCGAGCGCGGGAGGTCGCCGCAGCCGGGGACACCGCGCGCCGCTGCCCAACATGGTCGCTGCGCACGCCGCCCATTCTTCCTCCTCAGCCGAGTGGATCGCCTGCCTGGATAAAAGGTAGCTCGGGTCCCCCCCACCCCGCCCCAAGCCGGGCTGGGGCTCGGCGGCGCCGCCCCTGCCCCTCACCTGGGCGCAGAGCGGGGGAGGGAGCTGAGAGGGGCCGCGTCCCGGCCCACCCCCCACCTCCCGTGGGCGCGCGCCACCCGCACGAGATTCTTCCACGTGGTGGAGACAAGGCAGCGTAGCGGGGTGCGGGGGCAGCGCCAGCCGCTCCGGGCCCCCCTCGCCCGGCCCTCTTTCACCTTCTCCTCGCCCCCCCCAAGCCCCCCCGCGCGCCCACCCGCCGGCCCGCCGCTGCGCTCGTGGGTGGGGGGCGATTTCCCCTCGGCCTCACGGGACGGCAGGATAGCTCCGTACCTTTCTTCTTGCTGTTCAGACCGTAGGGGTACATGTAATTTAAGTTTTAAGGAGGGGTGAGGGGAAGGGCAGGTGCGGAGTAACATTCCTTTTTTGTCCCCGAAAGCAAAGTGTGAGGGACCCAGCGGAGCTGTCAAGCAAGTGCCTCGTTGAAATTCTCAGCTCCTGCCCCCGCAGTCGCTTGCTCAAGGTCTGTGTTAGGAAGGTCACGCGGGAGACCGCTTTCCCCGGAGTGCCTGCGTCTCGGGTGGGAAAGACCCTGACTCTGAAAAATTAAAAATCACAAAGCATCCTTAACTCCTGACGACAGCTCTACAGAAGGAGGGTGTCCCCGTGTAACAACTGCGGACTGCAATTGTTTCCAGGCTCTGACAGCATAATTCTCTGTTTGTCCAGATTGTGGGTTTAGCAGTAAACAGTACGCAGTATGTTAGCAATTATTCTTTATTACCCTGATTAAAAGGTGATGCCTCTGAACTTTTAAGAACTGAGCAGAGAGATCTTGCAGAGTGAACTGCCTCTGAATTTTCGGGTTTGATGCGGCAGGGCAGTGATTCATGTCTTGCAGCTATCTGCATGACATCTCTATTTGCATTTGTGTGAAATATTTTGGGCTCTGCCATATTGAAATTTTTTACAATTAGCAGATTCCTAACCAGATCAAACTTGAAAATCTTAAATGTGACATGCTCTGAATACTTTACTATTACAGGCCTTTGTTGAAAAAAATTAAGTAATTTGAGAAAAGCTAAATGTGGCTCATTTGAAAAATTAATATATCTGAGAAATAATCTTTACTTTCAATTACCACACAGTAGCAAGATTTTTTGGCAGACAGTGCCCTATTTACTCGAAAATGATATGTACTAATATTAGAAGAATTGCTTGCAATAAATAGTAAGAGAATTGAAGTGATGGTTAAATCATACAGAATTATGTAGAGGAACTGAGAGCATATTTAAGTGAAGAGGCTGCTAATGTGATAAGTAATCTAAATTTAATAATTTAGGAAAGATGAATTATAAAAGAAGAGAAAATCAAGCTCTTGTACTTGACCTATAAATAGTAGTGCTTCCTCACCAGTGAATTTTTTTAGATAATAGATTACATATTTCTATTTTCAGAAATGCGTGGCATGCCTTTTCTGAACAGTCCGCAATTCACTGGAAATCCTTTAGTCAATAAGTACTTATGGCAGAATCATAGAGCAATACTAACACAAGTGGGGTGTATTTGACTCTGTCTTTTCATAATGTGGATCGGCCCAAATGATTTTGCTTAGAATATATTTTTAGAACATAGAGCCACAATCTAATGCCACCACCATTCACAGTACGGGAAAAAACCTACCAAAGGTGGGGGAAAAAAAAATAAACCTCCACAAATACTGAGCCTAGCATTCATGGAGTATGGGAGAGTGGATAGATCAATAAATAAGTTAAGGGTTTTAGGCCCAGACTGTCACCAGCTCTGATCTTGGAGATGTCACTTTTACATCCTTGTCCCTGAGTGTCTGAAAAATGAGGATAGAACTGTCTTACCAGGGATTAGTGGATCAAATAACAATAACAAATGGTGAAAGTAGTACTTTGAAAACTGGGAAGTGCCATGTAAATATTTTATTTCGTGGTGTCAAGATAACCTTGCATTTTTCTGTAGTGTTGATGCTAGAATTCCTTTAAAGAACAGATAGGAGTGGCAATCTCATTCTAAGAGGGCCTTGGGGTACTTGTTCTGAAGTTGCATTTTTACTTAGATTGTTAATTTTGTGGGGGAGGAGGAAGATTAAGGGTGCCGATGGAAGTTGGGAAACTGCCCTCAGTATTTCTGAGAAATGCAATCATGATACCTTATCCCAGGTACTGTGGGGCTGTGTGGGAGGGTGGTGGGGGCAGGGGAAAAAAAAAAAAAAAAAAAGGTGAGTCACCATTGACTTGGGGGATGGGTGGCCAGAATGGGATAGCTACATAAACAACTAACCACAATGCAATGGTAAGTGCTTTAATGGAGATGTATGAAATGCTTTGGGGATGCCAAGGAGACAGTTATCAGCTCTGCTTGGCAGGGATGCTTCCTACAGGTTCTTGCCTGGGCCTTGGAGGTTGAGGGAAATTTTATCAGGCAGAGAATTTGGGGAGGGCATGCCAAGTAGAGGGAGCAGTGTGAACAAAGACACACAGGTGTGGCATATACATATGCTAATTTCTTCCCAGCCACAAATTCCTTTTGGAACCAAATCGAGAGCATAGGAATGTGTGCTCTATTTTTCCAAAACTTGCAATCACAGACATTTTTAAACATAAAACACACACACACAAAAGAAGGAATGGTACAATGAACCCCTATGTACTATTTGGGGATATGATGCTGGGGGACCTTTTCCATAGCTGCAAAATGTAGTTTGGGTATATGCATCATGCAAGTGACACCTGTTGTAGAGAGCTAGAAAAAGAGGGACCCAGGGGTTGGAAATAAAAAAGAGGAGCTAAAGGAAAAAGTGCCTGAGTAAAGAAGTACACAAGACAAGTCGAAACAAACAAAACAAGGAAAATAAAGCCTTAGAAGTGTTTTTAGACACACCTAGAAAGTTGTCATAGGCAGGCAATGCTATAATAACTTGCATGTGGGGAGGGGGTTGAAAAATATATAGATACATGCATTAAAGAAAAAAATCCAAAGCTTTTTTTTTTTTTTTGAAAAATTTTTTTTCAACGTTTATTCATTTTTGGGACAGAGAGAGACAGAGCATGAATGGGGGAGGGGCAGAGAGAGAGAGAGAGACACAGAATCGGAAACAGGCTCCAGGCTCTGAGCCATCAGCCCAGAGCCTGATGCGGGGCTCGAACTTGCGGACCGCGAGATCGTGACCTGGCTGAAGTCGGACGCCCAACCGACTGCGCCACCCAGGCGCCCCAAAAAATCCAAAGCTTTTAATGTATCAACCGTTCAAGTTCTTGGACTATGGTGGGACCTAGGAGATGAGATTGTACAAATACTAATCTGACAATGAGAAAGACATTTGAACATTTGGATGGATAAAAGCCATTGAAAAAAGTCTCAGCAGACATACCATTAAGCAAAACAAACTTATTATTTCATTGATCTTACATTATTGATCTTACATTATTTTTCATTGATCTTACATTATTTTTCATTGATCTTACATTATTTCATTGATCTTACAATTTTTTTCTAAGCAGGGAAGGTAATTAGAAATGTTTTACATAAAAAAACAAAGAAATGTATTACTACCCCCTATTTGGGATTTAGGATATGTACAGTATCTGTGTGTGTTTGTGTGTGTATGTGTGTGTGCATGCATACATGTGCGTGCTCTGTGTGCTGACCATTGTTTAATTTTACTGAAAATATTTTTCCCATAAGAATTTAAGTTTGCCACCTATGAACTTAAGACCCATTTATAGGTCATAATTCTTATGGTTGGTAAGGCGGTATTTCAAAGATACCACACGTAACTCACAGATGTATAGTGAATCACTGCCGGTATTCATTGCTATGGAGCAGGGGAAGATCTACCAGCTGTCAGTGTGTCTCCTGAGCTAAGAATGGGTTTTACATTTCTGAATGGTTGGAAATAAACCAAAAAAAGATTACTGTTTTGTGACCCATTAAATTTATATGAAATTCAAATTTCAATGTCCATGAACAAAGTTTTATTGGAACACAGCCACACTCATTTGGTTAACATGTTGTCCACGGCTGCTTTCACGCTACAGTGGCAGATTTGAGTAGCTGCCGTGGAGACTGTGTGACCACAGAGTTTAAAGTATTTATTGTGTGGATCTTTGAAGAAAAAGTTTGCGGTGTCCTGTTACAGATGAAAGAATCTGGCTGATTGACCGAGAAATCACTGGAGATGAGAGAAATTGTCTCCCTCTGGGAAGGAGTTCATAATATTCTGGTTTCTCATTCCTCAGTTAGAAATGTAGCTTGGAGGGACATCCTCAGTTGATGGGCTTATTTGAGGACTGCCGGTGATCACAGGCCAAAGTAGGAAATGAAGTCAACATAGTAAAATCATTGATGTTTCATTTTAAAAACTGCTTCCTATACAGTGTCTATTGCATCTGACTTAATCCCCAAATAGATGTTAACTATTTTGATGTGATTGAATGAAAGGGAAAGAAATCAAGGAACAAATCTGTTAAAAACCAAAATGCTTTGAGGCCTGCATGGTGAAAGAGGATGACTCAGAATCAAAGAAGTGGCAGACATGGTCCCACCCCTAAGGAGTACTGAAGATCAAAGAAGCACCCAGAGAAAAAGGCTATCACTGGGGAAGGCTGGTGTTGACCCAGACCCAGGCACACCCTAAAGCGGATGACATTACCCTGATGAATTCTCAGGGATCGGTCTGGTTTTGCAATCTCAGATTCCTAATTTGTCAGCACATCAAAAATTAGTACATTTTTTTTCAGGGACATATACAAAGGCATGAAAATCTCAGGTACTGTAAAAATCAGAGAGACCGTTCATTAATTTGAAAATAAGATCAAAGAGGGGCGCCTGGATGGCGCAGTCGGTTAAGCGTCCGACTTCAGCCAGGTCACGATCTCGCGGTCCGTGAGTTCGAGCCCCGCGTCAGGCTCTGGGCTGATGGCTCAGAGCCTGGAGCCTGTTTCCGATTCTGTGTCTCCCTCTCTCTCTGCCCCTCCCCCGTTCATGCTCTGTCTCTCTCTGTCCCAAAAATAAATAAACGTTGGAAAAAAAAAAAAAAAGAAAATAAGATCAAAGAGGTGGACACTCACCCCCTGTGGCTGATGTACTCCTTCTGTAGGCAAGCTGTGTGGGAGATCCACTTGTTCCAGAAGCCCATGTTGTACCTTTATAGAGAGAAGCAAAGCTGCCAGGAGATCAGGACACTTACAACTTCTGGCCAGCTCATTCTCTTCCTAGAGTGACAGAGCCTGGGAATTGAATTATAATCAGAAGACAGTTCTGGGAATCCTTCAGGACAGCGTGGCTGTCACCTCTTCCAGTTAGATGACCATTACGTGTGCTCCCATAGCACACTTTGTCCAACACTGTAATATCGTAAGTCAGACTCCATCACAATTTCCTATTTACTTCACTTATGCATCCCTTGATATCAGTTTCTATATTTCACTCATCGTTTTATCTTCAGTTTCACTGCAACACCGTGACTGTAGAAGGTGCTTATGGGATGAAGGTGAGATTGCTAAATGCATCCTCCTCCTCAGGGATGGAGTAGACTCTGCAACCTTGCAAGCAAGTCCTTGCACCAGCTCCCTTTGCCTTAGAAAAGGCTTAGGTGGGCACCATGGGCATCTGTCTCTGCCGTGACTTCTGTGTTTTCTTGGCAGATGTGACTACTTAAAAAAAAAATTGACATTGTGTAGCTCTATTCTGATCTATTATTGGAAAAGGTTATTATGGAAAATTTCAAAATATACAAAAAGAAGAGAGAATAGTATGTTTCTCTTATATAGCCCCTTCCCCCTCTGATAATTATCAACGCACAGCCAACCTTGTTTTAGTTATACCCCCATTCATCCCCCAATATCCCCAGAATTATTTTGGTTCAAGTACCAGAACATAGTATTATTTTATCTGTAATTATTTTAGTGTGTATCTAAACGGTAAGAACTCCTTATGAAGCAAACGATACCATTATCACACATTAAAATATTTGACATTAGTTCCCTAAGATAATCAATATCCAGTCAGTGTTCAAATTTCCCCATTTATCTTGTAACTTTTTCTTTCTTGCAATTTGTTTTTATTAGGATCCATGTAGATTCTGTATAGTTGATAATGTCTCTAAGTCTTTTTTATCATTATTGTTATTTTAGAGAAGGAAAGAGAGAGTGAGTGGGGGAGAGGGGCAGAGGGGGAGAGAGAGAGAGAGAGAGAGAGAGTCCTAAGCAGGCTTCTGTGCTTGGCATGGAGCCCCATGTGGGGCTCGATCCCACAACCCTGGGCTCATGACCTGAGTTGAAATCAAAAGCTGGATGCTCAACTGACTGAGCCATCCAGGTGCCTCTCTAAGTCTTTCTTAATCTCTGGATTCTCTATCTTCCTTTTTTTTTTTTTTTAATGTTTATTTTTGAGAGAGAGAAAGAGACAGGACGTGAGTGGGGGAGGGCAGAGAGAGAGGGAGACACAGAATGAGAAGCAGGCTCCAGGCTCCAAGCTGTCAGCACAGCCTGACGCAGGGCTCCAGCTCCTGGGCCACATGATCATGACCTGAGCCTAAGGCTGATGCTCAACTGACTGATCCACCCAAGGTGCCCCTCTCTCTATCTGCCTTATAATAAGTTTGTTGAAGAAACAGATTTTTTTAAGTCTGAATTTTAATTATGCCTTCCATGTTGTCTTCTAATATGTCCCTTTATCCCCTGTATATCCCATAAATCGGTATTTGGGTCTAGAACTTGATTGAATTTAGATACGATTCTCTGGCAACAATACTTCACAGAAGTGTTACCTACTTGCAACACGATTGCTTTTCATGATGTTAGTGATATATCATTTTTTAAAGTTTAATGCTTGCTAACTGTCTTATCTGCAACTTCTTGGAGGACATCTCATTGTAGCCCCAAATACATGGGAGCACATGGCATATACATGTGGAGCAATTAGAGGAAAACACAACCCATTATGTAATGAGGGTTAAATTCCATGGTGCTGATTCTACCTGCCCTAGGATTTTCAGAAAGGAAAGGGACAAGCCAGAGCTTGACTCGTATTGGAGGCACGTGAATGGATGGTGTGCCCATGGAGCAGTGGGCCTGGAGAAGGGTGCCCAGTCCATCACACTCATGGCCCTGCAGCCTGGTCTCCTGAACATAACCTGGGAACCCAAAAGAGTCTTCAGAGGAGGAGTGATGTTCAGCAAAGCAAATTTTGCTTCCTTGTCTTACTTTGTATTCCCCCAAATAGACTCTGGCTATTCCAATGAGGGCAGGACTGGCAGATTCCTTTTAGTTCAATTTCCTATTAATTTTCTGTGAATTCTTAACATTTAATAGCCCTTACATAGTAGCTGTCAACCCCCCACCCCCCATCCCGCACCACCTTTCCAACCTAAGGCAGCTAGTTTTCCTTTAGTCAGATTTAAATCCCTCTTCATGCATCTTGAACGGTGGTGGTGAAGAGTGAGTTTTCCCTCCAGTACCTCCAATTCACAGATGAGGGAAAGAGAGAAGGGAAGAGGAGAGACTGCTTGGGGAGTACTGAGAGACTAGGGAAAGAGAAAGAGGATGGAAGTAACTGGGTGGGGAGGATGACAGAGAAGGACCCAGACAAACATGAAAGCAAACAGTCGGACTGGCTGGAGAGGAGGCACCTGGTTACTGTGTTTACTCAGTTGCTTCCATGCACATCTGCTTCCTTCCCCTGTACAAAAAGAGAAACAAAGTGCTGTTATTACCCTCTTTTCTCTTCATACATACTCTTTCCTGGAGTACTTTTCCATGTCCTGTGCTTTAACTATGTAGATTCCTTAAACCCTGTATCTTTGGTTTATCTTCTAGACCAGATACATTTTTGTCTCTCCATTGGATATTCCCACATTAATACTCCATTTATATTTAGGGGCAGACATTGTTTGTCTTCACCTACCTCTGCTATAGGGGTTGGAAAAACAAACTATGTACTTTCCTAACTACCCTAGAGGCTAGGTGACTATGTGACACAGTTCTGGCCAATGGGACATAGCAGAGTTCTACTAGAGGCTTCTAGGAAAGATTTTGCTTTATTGATAAAAGACACAGGTGTATTTGATACCCCCATTCTTCTTTTTATCTGGAATTATGACCTAAGGCCTGGGCCTTTGGCAACCATATTGTAATCCCAGAAGGAAGGCCAGGAGAAACACACATTCTAGTTCTGACTTTGTTCAGCTACTAAGTTTAGGTCAATCATTCTGATTTTTTTTATTTTGTTAGGAAAAAAATCCCTATTTTCATAAACCACTCTTCGTTAGGTTTCCTATTATTTGCTGTCAAAACTATGCCTAACCAAACAAGTTGATACTCAATTTGTCTCAAATGGACTTCATCTTCCTTAGCCTTCTACTCCATTGGTTTCTCCTCCTTACTCCTATTTTATTGACACTACTCTAATTCTCAAAACTTTGACCTTTCCTGTGGCCCTTTTTACCTCCAACCAGACGCCACTTCTTCTCTTGGCCTTTATATTCTACTACGTTATTTCAGGGTCTCATCATCTGGATCTGGATCTGGATCCTCTCAATGTTTCTCTCTTCCAATTTGGAACATGTGATATATTCAAATCAGCTTTATTTTAGGGTCAGCCAGATCTGTATTCAAATTCTGTCACTCTCATCTTAGCCATGTGATCTTAGTTAAATTATTAATCTTTCTGAACTTCTGTTTCCAAATCATTAAATTAGATTACAAAGACCAAGTATATGGTATCTTGAGGTTTGTGGGCTAATGCAAGTAGAGCTCCTGGTCCTCTCTAAGTAGAGAGCATAGTGTAGGGGTTAAGAGTTTGGGAACCATTCTAGTTTTGATTTTTTTTAAGTTTATATATTTATTTTGAGAGAGAGAGAGAGATAGTGCACAGGATGGGACAGAGAGAGAGGGAGAGAGAGAATCCCAAGCAGTCTCCACGCAGAACCTGATGCAGGGCTCACACTCACAAGCCATGAGATCATGACCTGAGCCAAAATCAAGAGTTGGATGCTTAAGCAACTGAGCTATCCAGGCACCCCTCTAGTTTCGATTTTATTAGTGGTGTAATGTTAGGCAAGTTATTCAATCTAGCAGTTGTCTTATAGATTCCTCAGGATTTTCTATATAGACAGTCTTGTTATCTGTGAATACTGGAAGTTTTACTTATTTTTTCTGATCTTTATGTCTTTTATCATTTACTTTTCTTGCCTTATTGCATTGGCTAGGATTTCCAGGACAAAGTTGAACAGAGGGTTGCGAATGAACTTCCTTGAATCAGGAAATGCTCCTTTTTCTTCTATTTTTTTCTTTCCTCTATTTTAAAAAGAGATTATGCAATGTTGATGTTATTTCTTTTAAAATGTTTTATAGATATCATCTGGCCAAGAGTTCTCCTTGTGGGAAGTTTTTGTTTTTTGTTTTTAAAAATTTTTATTTTAGAGACAGAGAGAGATTGCAAGTGGGGAAGAGGGACAGAGGGGGAGGGAGAGAGAGAGAATCCCAAGCAGGCTCCACACTTAGTGCAGAGCTGAACATGGGGCTTGATCCCACAACCCTGGGATCATGACATGAACCAAAATCAAGAGTCAGATGCTCAACTGACTGAGCCACCCAGAAACTAGCCCTAGAGAGGGCCAGTCAGAGTTTCTATTTCATCTTGTATCAGTTTTGATGAGTTGTTTCAAGGAATTTATATGACAATGTCAGATAGCAATAAGAGCAGCAAAGGAAAACAAAGCAGAGGAAACTTAGGTGTGATGTTATTTTACAGAGGGTGGTGAGGTCTTTCTGAAAAAGCATCTGATCCAAGACCTTGAATGAACTGAGAGGCCACCTAGTATGAATTTAAATCAGTGTAATCCACGCTTTACCAAATAGGTGAGTGAGGTATTTTAGTGCCTGTGATAAGGGCAGAAGCTGAATAAATATGATACCACTATTTTATTTGGTAACCAGGCCTTATTTTGAGAAAGTGTCTTATATAGTATGTTAGTGTCTATAGTAGTATTTTGGTATTATACAGAAGCAGTATATACCACAGATAAAGATAATTTCAGAAAATGGTGAAAGGGATAAATTTTCAAATTTTGGTTTATCCTTTAAATATTATTATTTAAAGCTATTTGAAATACTGTCCATTTTAGGTATTTTTTTTAATAATAATTTTTGAGGAAAAAGAAACTACCCCAGGAGAACTGATGAATGCAATATGGATCAGGAAAAATATGATTATTTAAATGAGGTTAAAAGGATATTGGGGGTTCCTGGGTGCCTCAGTTGGGTAAGCGTCCGACTCTTGACTTCTGCTCAGGTCATGATCTCATGGTTTGTGGGATTGAGCCCTGCATGGGGCTCTGCACTGACAGCACGGAGCCTGCTTGGGATTCTCTCTCCCTCCCCCTCTGCCTTTCCCTGGCTTGTGCATGCCCTCTCTTTCTCTCTCTCTAAAAAAAAAACAACAAAAAACAAAAACCTTTAAAAAAGGATATTGTGTATGTGCTTTTGACTGGATGCTGACATTTGACTGATAGGGTATCAACATCCCCATCCTAGTGATAAGAGTTTTGGGTTTCATAGTTAGCCAGTTTAGTTTTATCAGTGATGAATTTGTGTGGTACCTCTGTGGGGTCAGTGCTCTCTAAAACAGGCCTCTCAGATAACTATACCAGAGCAAGAAAATGGTCCTGGGTATTTAGAAATCCCAACAGTTTCTTGTTTTGAGGATTTGTTTGCTATCTTAAACAACTCTTCTGTCATTATTCCACCATCTGCCTTGTGATAATGTTTCTTTATTGAATTCTTATCATATTTTTTTCATCAACTAATTAAATGATATGGTAATATGTTTGTAAATTTTTTCTTGTCAAAAATTGAAGACAATTTGAAAATAGTCTCTGTGGTGATGCAATGGACTCATAAATATTCCTTGATGGTATTTAAAGACCTGATTTGTAGAGTTAGAACTATCCAGTCAGTAACCAGGTTTTACATTTTACTTACTGAAAACAATTCAAATACTTAGACCAGGAGTCTCTGTTTAATTATCCAGATCATCAGAGCATAGACAGGAGAGCCCTCTATTGATACAAAAAGGTGCAATTACAGAAAAATAGCAAGGAGATCATATAACAAGGCAGCTATGTGTAGAAGGCAGACTTCTGAAGCATGGCCAGACTTGGATGCCAACTGGTTGAATGGGAGTACAATTTTATTGTGCTTTTTAATATCCTTGTGCTGTAACTGTACATTATCAGCTTGTGAATGCACCTTATCTTTTCCTCAATTGAATTTCACATTATCTCTGTTGCTTTGCTTCCTACCTTTTCAGTACTTCTTTGGATATTTATCTTAACAGCTTTACAGGTTCATTTTAGAACTCAACATTCAACAAATTATGCATCATCACTTTTAGGGAAAGAGTGTAAGTATTAGGGAGAAGGGAGAGTGAGGAGTAATAAAATAAGACAATAGGATGGAATGATTTTTAAAATGCAGGAAAGTATTTTAATAAGTGGGATAGCATTTGAATCTATTTCTTTTGAATTGACACAAGCAACCCAGGCATAAAGTTGATGTGGTGTGCTCAATTGTACTTATTTCTATGATTACATAGATCTCACGGTTTGTAAGTTTGAGCCCCGCATTGGGCTCTGTGCTGACAGCATGGAGCCTGCTTTGGATCCTCTGTCCCCGCTCTCTCTGCCCCTCCCCCATGCTCTGTCAATAAAAGCCCACTGACATTTAGATGCTAAAACAGGTATGTGAGACAGCAGCATAGCTCCTTAGTGTGACATGTGACATGGCTGCTACTGCCCCCATCTCCTTCTCTTTCCTTGGTTTGTGAGAGCTGTTGCTGGCTTGCAGCTGAGAGCTGACAATACACACATCCCTGCTTCTTTCTGAGAGTGCTCCCAGTTGGCATGTATTAACATGTCTTTCTTCTTCCCAGAAGAAATTGACAGGAGCTCATGAAATGTAATGTACTATGATTTATACTATATTTTAATTGGGGTCAAGCCCAAGAATTTCTGCCTTATAATTGTTAATTTACTTTTACAAACCCTGTCACTGGGAATTAAATGGTCATAACATTTTGGTATGTTTTCCTACAGTATTTTTTCTGAGTATGTTTTTAACTTGTTTGAGCTCACACTTAAGATTTCAGGCCTCTTAAAATGAACATTACAGGATGGTCATTTTCCTAGGTTACTAAAACTCTTTATAAATATAATTTTTATTGGCTGAAATGATATGGATCATACAGCTTAAGTTTTTCCTTGTTTTTGGACAAGTAAGACATTTAAAAATTGTTGCTGTTTTCAATACTGCTATAACCTTTTATATTAAGTTTTTCCCATGTTTTAGGTTATTTCCTTAGGTTAGAGATACCCAAAGGACTAAATTAGTTAATGTGTGTGAAGAGATTTAAGATTTTTGGTATATATTTTCAAATTGCTTTTCATAAAGACAAGAAGATAGTGGGGCACCTGAGTGGCTGAGTTGGTTAAGCGTCCAGCTCTTGGTTTTTGGCTCAGGTCGTGATCATGTGCTTCATGAGATCGAGCCCTGTGTCGGGCTCTATACTGGCAGTGTGGAGCCTGCTTGGGATTCTGTCTCCCTCTCTCTGCCACCCCCTATTCTCTTTCTCTCAAAATACACAAATAAACTTTTTTTTTTAAAGATAATAAGTACCATTATCCATATTTTACAAATAAGGAAACTGAGTTTGGAAAAATTATATTGTCCAGAGTCACACAGCTGGTAAGTGCCAGGGACCAATATGGGATGAAACCCCATTCTCTTTTGACTATAATGGTGTTTAAGTATGTTCTTTGGCATATTAATAGGTAGTGCAATGAAAAGAAGACTCATGATAAAAAATTTTTTATCAAGCTATCAAAATGTTCAGTTAAAAATAATTAAGATCTTTTTAAAGGTCCTCACAGCCCTGGACATCACTGCGATGATGATCTGTGGCTGTAAAACACTGGAGGATTGTGTGTTCCAGTCTCTCTTCCTTAGCCCTTTGCTTCCTCACTGCACTCTGTCTTGCCTCCCTGTGCCTGCTTTGAGTGCCTCAAGTGCCCTGGGGTTGCTGGGATGACTGTCTCCTGTAACTCTTACCGTTAACACTGCTCTTCCCACCCTGAGTGAGCTTCTGTAGACCATGTGAGAAGCCACTGTCCACCCCCTGGATTTGCCCAGGTAATCCCTAGTGGATTGTTTCTTGTCTTCCTCTCTGTCTAGTCTTTTTGGGTTGACATTTTCCCCCTGAGCTCTGTCTTGTACCTCCCTCAAAGGTTAATGTCTCATAATAGGACAAGTAGGATAGATGTGTTGGCCCACACCTGGAGGCAGACACAGAATGAAAGGGTACTGCCCTATATTTCTCTTCCTTTATCTTGTATCTTTTTCTTTAGAGTCTTACAGTCACAAACTCCCTAACAATTGCTAAAGTAATTTGAGATAATGTGTTCAAGAGTTTAACATTTAAAGGTTACCTAGAGATGTCAAAGCTTTAACCTAAAGGAAATCAAGATGAAACTCACACAATGAGAGTATTTGCCTGGTGGTTCTTTTTGAGTCACATTGTCCAGATGTGCACCATCTAATGTAGCCCTAATCCTAGCAGGTCTCCCCAGGATGTACCATCTCTTGTGCATTTTGTCTCGTTAAAGATTTTCTGTACATGGTTTCTAAATTACAAGAACCTCAAGTTACTCAGAGTGCTGAAAACCTGATGAAATCTTCAAGTTGATGAGGCTGATCTGTTTTAGAACACAAGATTAATTTTTAGATATACAACAATAAACAAATGGCTGAAAGCCAAACAGTATCGTTATCTATAGTGAGTCTTCAGTTATCTAGCATCATAAATTTTATACAGATTTATTTTTATTAAACCTTCAAACTTGATGTAATTTAATAATTCTGGTAGAAATGGTATTTAATGGTATTCACAAGTGACATTTAATATGATTGCTTTTCTAAAGCATACTGAATATAATTTTTCTTTTACTTGGTGATTGAAGCTCAGTGTACTGAATATAAATTGGTATCCTGTGCTATAATGTGATTTTGAAGTATGTGGATGATTTGTTTCAGCACCAAATACCTCTGTGTTGTTTTCTTCCTTTTTTTTTTTTTTTTAAAAGCCTGCTTTTGTTTCGTTTGCCTGACTCTTCTTCCCTGATGCCCAGAAGCTGTCACTCCTTGCTTGCTGCCCTGTAGTGTCTGTCCTGTCTCCTTCCCT
The DNA here is from genome assembly GCF_018350155.1 of Leopardus geoffroyi. Taxonomy (NCBI): domain Eukaryota; kingdom Metazoa; phylum Chordata; class Mammalia; order Carnivora; family Felidae; genus Leopardus; species Leopardus geoffroyi. The sequence goes on from NC_059328.1 coordinate 161,503,011, forward strand.
TGCACAAACATGATATCCTCCTTGTAAGCCTTTGGATTTAGAATCTAGGTTATCAAAGTTTATTGGAGCTGTACGTATAGTACAAGGATACCTACTGTGCCCCTGAGGATTTCTCTTCTGAGCAAAGTGTATACATTTCAGAGTTTTAATATTGTAAGGCCTCCATTTTGGTTATATAAAGCCTTTTAAACTTATTTGCTATATGATCTCACTTCTATGATTTTTTTTCTTAATAACTGAGATTTCTGGATAAATATATTTTGAATAGTTGAGGCACTACTGTAAAAAGATTAATTCCTTTATTCAGCAAATATTTATTGAATACTTAGAAAACACCTTCTAGGTACTTAGGATTCTTTAGGTAAGCAAGAGAAGATCCCTGCTCTCTGAGATCTTACATTTTAACAGAGGAAATAGATGAAAAAATAGTAGATATAATAAATAAGTTACATGTTATGTTTGAAAGTAATATGTGTTATGGAAAAAACACAATGAAAATAAATAAGAGATCAAGAGTACTAGTGGGAGTGGTGAAGACTGTAATATTAAGTAGGTTGGTCAGAATATGGTGCATTGGGAAATTGTGACTTAAGCAAAGAGGCGAGGGAGTTAATCAAGCATATGTTTCGGATGAGAATATCCTGGCAATAGGAATAGCCAGTGTAAAGACCCTGGGGTTGGTCATGTGTGGATTGCTCAAGGAACAGTAAGGAGGCTATTGTGGCTACACTGTAGTGACCAAGGGAAAGATTAGGAAAGGAAGTCTGTAGAGAATGAGGGCAGATCATATAGGGACTTGAGAGCTATTGTAAAGCCTCAGCCTTTACTCAGAGTGAAATAGGGAGCCACTGAAGGGTTTTGAGCAGAGGAATGATCTAACCTGACTTTCATTTTTATAGGATCACTATGATCACAATGTTAAGAAGATGGTGTGGGGGAGGGGACAATGGTGGTAAAAGGGAGACTATTAGGAAGCTATTGTAATCCAGGAGAGAGGTGATGGTGGTTTGGACCAGAGTGACAGCAGTGAAGATGATGAGAAGAAGTAGGAAGCATTTGGGAAGTAGAACCAGTAGGACAGGAAATGAGTGTGGGAATGTGTGAGAAAGAGTAGTCAAGGATACTTTGAAGGTTTTTGGCCTGGGAAGTTGGAAGGATTGTAGAGCCATCTGTTATGATGGAGAAGGCTAGATTTAGGGTATATTTAAAGGGAATGAGGAGTTCAATTTTCAACAGTTTGAGTTTGAGATGTCTATTAGACATTCAGCTGGAGATGTTGACTGGAAATTTGATATGTGACTCTGGAGTTTAGAAGAGCAGTCTGAGCTGGAGATATAAATTTGGGAATCATTAGTGCATAGATGATATTTAAAGCCATGAAATTGGGGAACATCAGGAAGTGAGTGTTAAAAGAGGACCAAGGATTAAGCACTACCATCTTCTAACAAGAATTCGGGGGGAAAGGGAATGACCAGCAAAAGAAGCTGAATAGGAGTGACCAATGAAGTAGGAGGAAAACAACAAAATGTGGAGTATTGGGGAATCTGGCTGGTTCAGTTGGTAGAGCATGCAACCCTTGATCTCAGGGTCATGAGTTCAAGCCCCAGTTTGGGTGTAGAGCCTACTTAAAAACAAAAACAAAACAAAAAACAAAAAAATAAAGAAAACACGTAATATGTCTTGAAAGTCGAGCGAAGATGTTTTCAAATATTCAGACAGTTCATGTCATGTTGACAAACATGAGGAAGAAGAAAGACTATAACCTGGGTTTGCATTTGAAGTTTTGTATCTCACAGATGACATAGCTAACAGGTCTACTTTTCTACCCTGGTTGACAGTTGGGAGTGTTGCAGACTCTGTGCCAGGTCTCTTGGAATGTTGTTGTGAGGAAGATAGGAGGACTGAAAACAAAAATAAAATAACTCACCCATAAAGTGCAGGGCAAATGCAAATCCTGTGGTGTAAACTAGAATGAGATCATCTGCCTAAAATGTGGGTAAATGGGAAAGCGCATGTAAAGAAAGATGAAAAATCAAGGTATAGAGGTGCAGAGGACAAGAGGTAGGATAGCTTGAATGCAGTTATGAAAACATAGGGTGTTATTTCTCCCTAACAGATGGAGGAAAGAACAGGGAGTCAACATCACCGTGATAAATACTGAACAGCAAGGAAGCAAACTATCACAGCTGAGGCATGCGGGCTGCTGTGAAACTCAGAAGTGATATTATCAATAAAGCCAGAGTTGGCAAGTATTTAACAAATAAACAACATATGGCTCATTGGTTGCCATGTCCCTGGAAACATCTCCTCTCAGGAGAAAGTGTGCCTCTGTAAATGAGTTTCTAGTTGGTGCACATTGCTTTTGATACATATGGCAGTTGTGAAATTATAACTACCCAGTGTACCTAAGCAAAAATGCTGCTAAAAAGACATCTATACAGTTCTGACTCTGGACAAAGGGACTCAGTTCTTCCTATTTCTTCCATTAAGTACAACTATAAACCTAGACATTATATATAAAATAAACAGGAAAAGACTCTGAAAGGTGGAGAGAAGAAGGCATACTGGTTTGGGACTTCTCTTTCTGAAGAAGCTGTAGTAGTGAGTTCCTTGAGTTTTCTTTTTGTCTCATATATTCCAGGATCCTGGAGTAGATAGCAATCCAGAAATGCCAAAGGACACAGGTCCAAAAAAAAAAAAAAAATCTTTGACAAAAGTCTGTTTTTTTGAGGATAAACAAAAGAGTAGCCTAGCAAGATAGAACAAGTTTTAGATAATCTTTGCCCTACTTTAACCAAACACCACAGAAAACACTGCAGTCTCACTTCCACCTTCATGGGTGAAGACTGAGTGTGGAGCCTCAACTTTGACCCTTGCCTAACTGTAATGAAGCAGCCCTTCCCACCTGGATTTAAAGCAGCATAAAAACGCTTCAGTGAGCAATTATGAACATACTTGAAACAAATGAAAAACAATGTGTAAGCAAAAAAGACCTAGCAAATAAATACAAGAAATAAACAAGAACCAAAAGGATATTTTAGAACCGAAAAACACAACTGAAATTAAAATTTCAATGGATGGCTCAACAGTAGAATGGATATGACAGAGGGCAGAGTCAGTGAACTTGAAGATACAGTGATAGAAATTATCCAGTTTGAACAACAGAGAGAAAATAGACTGAAGAAAGAAAACACTCGGGTCTGTGAAACTTTTGTTAGATCTTAACAAAAGTTCTAACATTCTTGTCCATTGGTATCTTGGAAGGTGAGGAGAGAGTGGGCTTAAAAAGTACTAGAAGAAACAATTTACCAAAGAAAATTACTAGAAGAAAATTTACCAAATTTTGCAAAAGAAATATGCCTACAGATTCAAGAAGCTGAGTGAATCAGGTAAGATAAACCCAAAGAAATCCATGCCAATGTAATCAAACCTCGGAAAATTAAAGACAAATTAAAAATATTTAAAATTCCTGAGAGAAATGATACCTTATTTAGGGGGAAAACCAATGAGAATGGCGATTTCTCATCAGAAATCATGGAACCCAGAATGAAATGGAACATTTTTCCAGTGTTTAAAGAAAAAGAACTGTCAATCTAAAATTCTGTACCCAGTGAAAATAGCCTTCAGGAATGAAGGGGAAATCAAGACATTCTCAGATAAAAGAAAACTGTGAGGATTTGTCATCAACAGATCTACTCACAAAGAATGACTAAAGGAAGCTGAGAAAGGAAGGAATCTTGGCATATTAGGAAGGAAGACAGAACAATGGAAAGAGTAAAAATGTGGAGCATAGGAAAGAAAGGAGATTGAATTAAACCTGTATAGCCTACAAAACAAATGATCTTGGAGATCAGTAGATACTAGGATGATAACTCTTTTTTTTAAGTTATTTATTTATTTTTGAGAGAGAGAGAGAGAGAGAGACAGCAGGGGAAGGGTAGAGAGAGAGGGAGAGAGAGAATCCCAAGCGGGCTCTATGCTGACAGCCGACAGCCTGGAGCCTGACATGGGGCTCCATCTCATGGACTGTAAGGTCATGACGTGAGCTGAAATCAAGAATCAGATGCTTAACTGACTGAGCCACCCAGGCACCCCTAGGATGATAAAGCTTAATACAAATTCCCTCCTATTTCCACTGGCTTTGTAAAACACACTGATTTCTTCTATGTGTCAGAACCCCATCTTTTAAAGAAGCTACCCCAAAATGTTCTTGCATTGCCTACTTGGAGTACAAGAATGACATTAAATGATGTGTGTGTGCAGCCTCTTCTGTTTCCAGTCTTGTATCTAGAAATTCTCCCTCTTTTGTAATCCAGCCACCCCACATGTAAGCTTACCTACTCAGGTATAGACTACCCTCACTGTGGCTCTGTTGTTTCTCCTGCCAGACTCTGATAAAGGTTGTACTTTCATCACTGAAAACTCTTTATGGAGTCTCAAAAGTGGTTAAAAATAAGTTTTTTGGTCAAGGAGTATCTCTTCCATTCAGCCCTCATTTTCATACTCCCTCTTTAGCTGATAATTATTAATTATTATCAGTTATTAATGATTTGGGATATTATTTATTTATTTTTTTAATGTTTATTTTTGAGAGAGAAAGAGAGAGAGAACAAACAGGGGAGGGACGGAGAAAGAGGGAGACACAGAATCTGAAGCAGGCTCCAGGCTTAGAGCTGTCAGCACAGAGCCTGATGTGGGGCTCAAATCCATGAACTGCGAGATCATGACCTGAGCTGAAGTGGGATGCTTAACTGACTGAGCCCTGATTTGGGATTTCTAGAACCCCAGAGGCTGAATTTGTCTGTATAGTGAAGTCTTCTGTCTGGGACTAGAGCTCCAGCTGTCCCCCATCAGAGATAGAAGACAGAAGAAGAGATGGCCAGCAATGGACACTCCCAGCTGGTGGATGATAATTACATTCCCCCCTGGCCTCAGGTTCCCCATATATCTTCTTTGCATTTGGACCTTGCCACTGTCTAACTCAAGATCATGGATAGGAATCACATGGTGTAAATTGGGGAGTGGACATCTTTGCATGTGTCTTAGTTGATATGCAGATAGAGAAGGGAGGAGTTGACCAATGATGCAACATTGGCTCTAGACCTGGAAGCTTCTGCCATGAGTGACTGTGGGTTACACAGTGAGGTAACAACATTTCTGTGGGACCATGGAGGCCAGTGTACTGTCATGAGAGTCGAATGGTAAATTCAGCATTGCCTTAGAGTTATTAAAGAAAACAAGGCTTTAACTTATTTTTTGTTTTTTTAACCAAGATCTCCAAGATGAGAACATAGCATGATCATGTAGATGGCAAAGTAAACCTTGTTCTAGCTGGAGGAACAGTTGGATTAAGATTAAGTCTTCAAATCCCCAAACCTCACTAATGCCTAAAGCCTACCTCAGTAGTGTATACCTTCTTCTGCACCATAATCTCACCATACAAGCCATTTTCTTTCTCTTCCTTCACACAGAAACAAGGAAATAGTTTTTTAAGGCATCCTTTATAAAACCTTTATGCTATGAATATTAATCCATTAACCTTACATCAAGCAATGTGTTATGTGTGACTCTGATGCTGAGGCTCATTCCTGAGAAGAGAACGGAGAATACACCATTATGGAAGTTACCTGGAACACAGACACTGAATGAGTAGTCAGAGGAGCATTTACTATAATGTTCCCATTGCTGTGAAGGACCAGATTAGGCTATGAGAACATACAGAGGGTGGTCCTGAGTCTCAGAAATCAGATCAGATTTCCTCGGAGTAGGTGGGGTGAAAGCAGTAAACTCCATTTATGCAGGAATACATAAAATGTGAATTGATTATTTTGACTCAGTGATATATATGGATTAGGAAAAAGAGACCTGCAAATTTCTATGACTAGATAACACAGGCAGATCTTTTGAAATTTGTTATAAAGGAATTTGTTATAAAGAATTAATGCCGGGGCACCTTGGTAGCTCAGTCGGTTGAGCGTCTGACTGTGGCTCAGGTCATGATCTCAGTTTGTGGGTTTGAGCCCCGTGTTGGGTGCTGTGCTGACAGCTCAGAGCCTGGAGCCTACTTCAGATTCTGTGTCTGCCTCTCTCTCTGCTCCTCCTCCGCTCTCACTCTGTCTCTTTCTCTCTCAAAGATAAACATTAAAATTGAAAAAAAGAATCAATGTTTACTTTTATGTTTTCATGTAATGAAAATATTGTCCAGTTTGTCCTTTTTTAAACCTTTATATGTTGATGTATGTGCTAAAGTTTGAATGTATACATATTCCTATTTCTTTTTTGGTATTTTTTGATCATGCTAATAAATTAGTGGAAATACTACTCCACTTGTAAAAACTAACTTCCATTTCATGACCATTACTACTCAAGACTTCCTTGTTCACCAGTAAACACGCTTTGTCTCCTTACATACTTCCTAAACAAAGTAGATAAAATTTTATTTGATGGTTGAATCAACATGGAACCTGGAGAAGTACTAACCCCCAAATCTTACAACTCTGTGGAGATGGGTGAATTCCTTGCCTTTACTTTGTTTGGCTTTCCAACGGAAATTCAGTCAAACAATGGTAGATGAGATGGTGATGAGATAAGATATAGGTGGAAGATCTGATCTCACTTGTCCAATAAAAGGACAGCAGCTAGTCCAGGTCCTGCTAGATACAGCTGGGGTCTTTACATCATATGCCTATGGAGAAGATCTTAATTTAAGATCATCTTAAATTAAGAGCATGGCTGAACTCCAGAAAGTATTGACCTGCCCCTTTCTCAAGGATGCCATGAGGGAGCTGTACTCTATGATGTGTGGATGCAGCATCTGTCTAAGGTATGTTCCTTTTTGGTCATGGAGACTGACAAAAAGCTCAGTCTGTCCAGAGTGCTTTCAGTTTCATGGAAGAAGCAAATCCATGAACACTTTGCACTGGGCGATTTGGTCAGCGTTATCAGAGTTGGAGCCAGCAATGAGCAAGGGTCTGAGCATTTGCTCTGGAATGGTGAATTTCTATGTAACCATGTATTCATTTGTATAGCTGCTGCAACAAATTGCCACAAAGTGGGTGGTTTAAAACAACAGTATTGCCTCACAATTCTTGAAGTTAATAGTTCAAAATCAAGGAGTCTGCAAGGCTATGCTTCCTCTAAAGGTTCCAGGAGAAGATCCTTTGTTGCTTCTTTCTAGCTTTGGTAGTTGCCAGCAATCCTTGGCATTCCTTGACTTGCACTGCACCCCTCCAGTTTCTGCCTCCATTGTAACACGGCCTTCTTTTCTCTGTGTCTATTTCTGTGTGCCTTCTCCTTTTCTTACAAGGACATCAGTCATACTGGATTTAGAGTCCACTGTAGTCCAGGCTAACCCTATTTTAACTAATTACATCTGCAAAGACACTATTTCCAAATAGGGTCACATTCTGAGTTCCAGGTGGACTAAATTTTTGAAAGAGAGTATTCAATCTAGTACAGGCAGTGAGAGTAAAACTCAGAGAAGAATTGACCTATTCCATTTGTGCAAACTATTCTGAGGACCTCTGTTTAATATTCTGCAAACCCAACTTGTACTTCACTTGTTCCAGGAGAGAGAGAGAACCAGGATGGTCTTTTAGTCTCCAGTGCCTTGTCATCTCTTGGATCCAGAGGATACAGATGAACATGGCCCTGGGGAGATTAAAGTGATTATGCCCATGCTGAGTATGTGCTGCTGGGTGATGAAATCCTACGTGTATGTGAAGTCTTGGTCCAGCCGTGGCAATGACTTCCTCATATTTTGAAATGACGCATCTGAGGAGTGTCAGATGTGGGTATGTCTAGCAAAGTCAACCAGAGAACCTGGTGATGTTGATGCCTACTGCTTGTGCACTGGGTTCCCTTGTCTTACATTCTGGCTGCCACTGTGAGCAGGTGGAAGTGGGAGAGATAGCTGAGTGGGCTGTTGGTGTTTTGGGGGGGAATCTGCATATTGTTAAGAAACTTTCTGTAATCTTCAGACCTTGGTTTCTGGATTATGAGCATCAGGGGAGGACATCAAGTAGTCGTCACTTCTGAACTCTGTGCATAGCCAGAGTTGCAGAAGGTCAGGGTTTTCCTGGACTGTGATCTGAAGGCCATTTTGTGTTTCAGTGCTATATGTGGATTATTAGAGTTCTTGTACCTTATCATTTCTAATTTTAAAAAGATTTTTTTTTTTTTTGCAGATTTGTTATAGCTTGTATTTTAGTTCAGTTGGGGAAATGAATTCTCAGTTTTATTTATATGTCTATCAAAAACAGCTTTATTGAGGTAGAAGGTCACACAATAAAGTACACACATCTAAATTATGCAGTTTGGTAAATTTTGGCTTATGTATCACTTGTGAAATGGTTGCCACAATCAAGATAGTGAACATATGCCTCACTCCTAAATTCTCCAGTGCCTCTTAATATCTGCTTTTGTCACTACAGATTAGTTTGCATTTTTTAGAGTTTCATACAAGTAGAATCATTTAATAGTAGTCTTTTGTGGATGGCTATTTTCACTCAGCATAATTGTTTTCATTACTAATGTTGTACGTAGCAACAGCTTATATCTTTTTATTTCTGATTCGTATTCCATTGCATGGGATATACAGAACTGGTTTCTTCAAACATTCGTTGATGGACATTGGAATTATTCCCAGTTTGGGGGCTGATACAAATAAAACTGCTGTGAACATTCCTGTGAAAAAATGTAATAGACAAGGAGTCCATAAAGAAATGCAAAAATAAAGTGTGTATACCGAAGGACTCATACTGTTCTCATTTTTCAACAGAAGTTGCTCTGGCAAAGGTTACCTGTGAGCTAGTTATTGGTAAATCCAGGTAACCTGGGTAGGTCCTTATGTTACATTACTTCTGTGGTCTTCTGCTCCTGCAGACCCCTCCACCTTCAGCTCCCATCAATTTTTCTTCTAACTCTCCTGTAGCCTATACGAACTCATTCCCTGTCTTCATGCTAGTGCCTATGTGTGGGTTTCCTCATTTTTCTTTCAATAAATCCTTTCTTTCATGTTTCAAACTTCTTGTCGCTGATTGCTGGTTTCTTTTTCTTTTCCCCCGTTGGTGTTTGATATTCACTGATAGCTGACTTTGAGATAAAATTTTAAAAATTCTCGCACCTTCCATGTCTATGGACCCTTCTCAGGTGTTGGAAAAAAAAAAGTTGGCAACATGACCACTGTTATCTTTGTTTTCTGAGAAAGCAGAAAGAAAATAGTGTTCTCTGGGGTTCAATTTTCAGCTTGTTCTTCTTATTAGGTAATTTTCTCTGAACCATTTCGTATTCCTCATGGATTTAACTATGCGTCTGCTGGAACTCCCAGGTTTGAATCTTCAGCCCAGCTCTGCCAACCCTCAGGCTTCCTGATAGTTCTATTGTTATCTGTCCTTAAGATGTATGTTGTTAAAAATTCACAACCAAGTATTGTTTGTTCATGTGCTTATTTTTAACTCTCAGTTACTCTTCATGTCAATATATGTTTAATCTACACCATTATAACTATTTATATAACTATTTATATTTATATTTATATATATTTATATTTATATTTATATTTATATTTATATTTATATTTATATTTATAACTATTTATATAACTATTTGGGGGACCTAATTTCTGCTCCTGTTTTCATCCAACTGCTTGATAAAAAATCACATTAACCCCTGTCTGTCAGCCAGTTCAGCCATGCCTTTTGAAGATAGGTCAGTTTGGTGTTTGATGGAATTGTCTGTTGGAGCACATCTTTTCAGTTTGTCTCTCTTTCTCTGCCAAGAACAGATTTGGACATAGCTACGGGGTAGTGTGTTTTACCCACTTTTTTCTCTTGCATGGGTTTTACCTTTCAAGACAGTTCTGAAGCCATCCTCGAGGAAAGCTACCAGCAATTTCTGCGTTTTCTTGTTTGGTTTTGGTTTGGATTGTTTTGCTTCTAGCTAAGTCTGCTGCCTTTAGCTTCAAAAAATTCTGGCAACTTTCCTTCAAAACATGCATAATTGCATAGTGTTATAAGAGTCATACTTTTACATAGTTATAGGATTTTCCCAGGCAAGATATAAAAAGGTTTGGGCTCATGTGTATCTCCACAAAGACGAAACGTTATCTGAAATAGACATATAAACACATCTTCATGCTTTTTAGATCTACTTTTGTGCATACCCCCAAATAACTGTCTGTGGTCTGGGTGTGCCAGCAACTTTACTGTTAGGTTCGTCGTGGAAAGCTTAAAGGGTAACATGAGGTGCCACAGTCCTCAGTGATTCCTGTTGTTTTGATGCATGAATTTTTTATTGACTGGGACAGAATGTATGCGCTGCTTGTGCACAGATGGGCCTAAATCTCTTCCAGGTGAAATCTTGGGAGCTATTTCAGTCAGGGAGCTCAAGGTCATAGAAAGAATGAATGCAACGCCAGATAGTCATTCATACATGAAATGCATTGCCATTGTAAGATGTAAAGAGGAAAAATACATCCATCATAAAAAGAAACCTCTTAATTTTGATGGGTTTTGTTATAGGGACACTCACTAAAACAGAAAATTGAGCTATTTATAGTCTTCATGTTTGTAAACAAAACATTTGATTTATCACATTTTAAGCAATTCCAGTAGGCAGTTGCACTAGTTTGTGAAAGCCAGTAGATTTTTTTGCAGCCAAAAGGGGGAAAATAAAAGCTTCTATGGATTCATCAAGAAATCACACTTCCTGGCACGAACACGCGGGCGGAAGAGTGCCAGCTGTACGCACTGATGACGATAGGATAATCAGTTCTTGCCAAAGACATTGCTCACTGTTTCTGCACTGCAGTGCTGATTCTGGGGATTCCCGTAGAACTCCAAAGTACCAAATGCACTGTGTTTTTACTGCACATCAAAATATTTATGGCCTACTGGTTTTCATGAAGAAACTTGACATTGGCCAAGATGGAAAACCAGAAATCTACTGCCTATTCACGTGTTAAGTTCTTTGAGAAATTCAAAAATCTCAAAAAAATTTAAATTTTAAATGAATTCTAAAAATCTCAAAAATCTTTCAGTAAAATTGATGCTCCTGATAGAAGCCTCCTCTATCTGGTGGCTGTCCTTGCATTCTCAGGCAATACTGAATACCACAAAGGATGATGAGCATGCTCCCTGAGAAGCACAAACAGCAGTGGAGAACACAGACTTTGGGTCTCCATTTCCATTTCCTGTGTGTGAGACCAAGGCTGTTGTCTTGGGGCACCAATCTATAAGAGGTTCTAAAGCATCAACAGAAATAAGAGATGGAGAAAATTGAACTTAACATAGGTTTCCCAGATAAAATGTAAGACACTCAATTGAATTTGAATTTCAGATAAATGACAAATAATTTTAAAATATAAATGTGTTCTGGTTATTGCGATGGGACATACTTATACTAAAAATTATGCATCCTTTATCTGAAATGAAAATTTAAGTGGGTGTCCTGTCTTATATTTGCACAATCTGGCAACTCTAGGTTTGCCATTCTCTTAGAACAAAGAATGTGTATTTAGGGATGGCAGATTCACTTTAATGAGGTGCTGAGAGTGGATTAATAAGGTGCTGATGACTAACCACAGATAGTTTAACTCCTTTCTAAAGAAGATGGCACTAGGTAAATGTAGGCTCAGTTTTTGTTGGCATTGTTGGTGGTGTGTGTACGTACAGCTACTTAGTTGGGACGTTTGTTTGTTCATTGAGTAGGATATGCAGATCTGGGCCATGGCTGAGTTGCTGGAGGGAATACAGGAGTAGCTGAGGGCTGCCATTGGCTGGTCTTCCTCCTTTATCTTCCACTGCTCTGTGTTCAGCCTTTGTACTAAGGTAAACAGTGAATTAATAACCAGAGAATATTTGAAGTGGCCCCAGTTATCAGCCTGCCTGGGGCAATCACACATCTCTGGTGGATCTGATTAAAAATATGGTGGGTAAGAATGCAGTCATTGGACCGGGTTCCAGTTCTGGCTCCTTCCCCTGAGAGATTGGAGGAAAGTTACTCAATACCTTCAAGCTCAGTTTTTCTATCTGCAGCGTAATAATACCTACCTTAAAAGGGTATTGTGAGAATTAAATGACTTAATTTATATAAAGCAAGTACATTGGCTGGCCTCTAATAAGAACACAATATATGACAGGTGCTATTTTTACTGTTATTTCCCAAAACAGTGTATGCCAGGTTGTATTGAATTGTTTACTTGAGGTAACCTATCTTTGAATGGACCCACCTTGAGGAGAATATCATGGTGACAAACTGGAGCCACTGGATGAATGCTAAGGTGAAGAATGTTGCCATCTATTGTAAACTCCCCTGGTTGGTTCCTGAGCAATCACATTAATAGAACCGGTTCTCTAGGCCGGAACTTCCCAACTGAAGTACAGTTGTTAAGCCTGAGGGACTGATTCCCTGAGACTTTGAGGTGAGGGAATCAGGTTCTAAAGCTCAAGTGGCTAGGGAACATGAATCCGTTTATCTCAGCCATTTTCTGTGATTGCCATGACCTTAAAAAATGTTAGAAGGCTATGTTAGGCTGTAATGTAAAACATTCAGTGGTTACAAAATAATACATGTAGTTTAGTATAATTTGTGAAAAATAAAACAGGTTTTAGATTTTAGCTAGCTAGCCTGCTAGATATGTAGTAGATTGAAGTCGTTTGAGGAGGCTATAATTGTGGGTGACTTTTTCCATAATATTTTCCCCAAAAGCACTTCTGTAATTAAGAGAGGATAAATAAGTGTTACTTTAAAAACTCTTTTCATTTTAGTGTTATTTTTAAAACGTTAATTTAGATGCACCTGCTAGTAAATAAACTCCTAACAGTGAGGTAAAGTAGACACAGTTGTTATATCATGAACAATAGAGCAGCCATTAGTGAGGGCTAAGTAAAAGTTTACACTTAATCTAGGAAGGAAGCTGTCTGTTTTGCAAGGAAAAATGAAAAAAGTTGTCCATCCAGGAGAAAGTAATGACTGTTGAAATTTAAACAGCGATATAAAGAGAATTTTTGAGTTCAGAGAATAAAAATCATATTTGATTTTTTTAATGTTTTTTTAAACTTTATTTTGAGAGAGAGAGAGAGAGAGTGAAGGAGTGAAGGAGGGGCAGAGAGAGAGAGGGAGAGAGAGAATCCGAAGCAGGCTCAACGCTGTCAGTGCAGAGCCCAACATAGGGCTGGATCTCACAGCTGTGAGATCATAACCTGAGCTGAAATCAAGAGTCAGATACTTAACCAACTGAGCCACCCAGGTGCCCCTCAACATACTTGATTTTCATCAACATAAATAGAATAAACAATTACTTTAAAATTCATTATAAAATTAATTTAATGAATTAAGGGTTCATTAAATACTGCTATCTTTGTTGAATGAATATGTGAATAACAAAGCACCTACTATGTGCCAGGACTCTGCTCAGGAACCGGAGTGTCAGATGTGTGGTCCATGTGCTAAAATTGCCCATGGTCTGGGAGAAGAGGCAAGTTTATTTTCTTACCAAGACATTTTGTGTTTTTTCCTTATTTGTACTAGTTGTAAACTAGTTGCTTACTTATTTGTACTAGTTATGACAAATTACTAATTTGTCATAAGCACCTGCTTCCTGAATTTGCTCAGTCACCCAGGAAATGTCAATAACCACTTTTTGATCTGTTCCTTGAATTAAACTCACTTAACTGACTTCCATCTGAATGGCTGGAGTATCCTCCTTCTCATTTAGTAATCTCGTCCCCATGTAGTGCCACTTTTGTGCATTTACATTGCTTTTCAAATTTTTTTTTCAACGTTTTTATTTATTTTTGGGACGGAGAGAAACAGAGCATGAACGGGGGAGGGGGCAGAGAGAGAGGGAGACACAGAATCGGAAACAGGCTCCAGGCTCTGAGCCATCAGCCCAGAGCCTGTCGCGGGGCTCGAACTCACGGACCGCGAGATCGTGACCTGGCTGAAGTCGGACGCTTAACCGACTGCGCCACCCAGGCGCCCCTACATTGCTTTTCAAAGGTCATTTCTATTGGATTTGCATTTTTTTCCCTGTAAAAGTTCATAGGTCTCTGAAAAATTCTTTTATTGTATAAGGTGATGTATTAATGTGAGAAGGGATCAATATTGTAAACAAGTGGTCATGTCACACGGGTAACACACCATGATTGTAAACACATATAGAGAGATTACTATCATAATCAAATAAAACTACAATAAAAATGATCTGACACCTTTAATGATTTACATATTTGTCCTTGGACAGCGGTGTAATTAGGGACCAATGGTTCATATGATGTTCAAGTAAATGACTATAATTTGGATTACTTTTATGCAGTTAAGCCACATTTTTAGTTTTCCTCATTCCATGTACCCTTCCATCATCTTCACACACCCATGACACTTGCAGCTGGGAAAAGACAAAGGTCTGGAATCTTACTCATCAACAGCTGGAGGGCTCTGTCCTCCTTCTCTCCCTGCCCTAGCCCTGAGAGTCCCTGTGTCCTCTTGATGTGCCTTCTCTGCCATCCCAACCCCAGTGCCTTCGCACTCAGAGCTGCATCCTGCTCTGCCTCCACCATCCTGGAGCAGCAGAATGAGGCAGCAGAAGCTCGTAAGCCAGAAGAATGAGGATTACCTAGTGACGTGGGGAAGGAGGTAAACTGACCACATAATCATTGTTGGGTGAGTGAGGAAGGGAGAGGGCTGAAAATTGTGCAGATTGGCTCTGTATCTCTGATACCTAGGAGAGCACCTACAGAGAGTTGGAATGAGAAAGGTTATCTAAGTAAGGTGTGCATATAATTTATTGTCCAAACTAGGATACCTTTGAGAGTGAATGGGGGAGTAGTAATAATTTTGCTGGGACTATAGGTATTGTCTCATGGAAAACTGGATTTAGTGTCACACTATTTCTAAGTGGGCATTGGAGAGAGAAGGAGAAGAGAGTTAAGGTTATTGTCACTCCTGAATGAACATTTACACGAGGAGCCCTAGGACTCTATCCTAATTACTCATTATACTTTTTGTCCCTTCTCTTCCAGTCCATTTCTTGTGAGAAGATGGATTTTCCAAATGATGGCTCTAGTTTTTTCACTGTCCTTAAAATCTCAAGTGGTCCCCCATGGTTAGCAGAATAAAGTCTGTACCCTCACCAGCTGGTATTCCGGCCCTGCCCCCATAGGGTTCCAATCTTATTTCTCAGTTTTCCTCTTTGAGAAACTATTGGAACTTCAAACCATTGGAACTACTGGCTACTCTTGCCTGTAATTTCTTACCTCCATTTCTTTGCTTATACTGTAACATCTTGTTGCTTAGAAACTTATAACTTCTGTTAAGTTTCTGTTTGTGCTTATACAATTTCTGCCCACTTTCCATGACCCAGCTCAAATTTCAGCTAAAATGCTGTGGGAAGCTGAGAATTTGAAGAAAAACATTCTCTGTGAAGTGTTCTCTACTCACTCTTGTCTAGCTCTGAGCTCCCCCTGGAGTTTTTAGATAGACATCTGTGTACCTTTATGTGGACCCACAAGACTGCTTTGATCCTTGCATTATCATTTAGATAGAGGTCTTACATCCCCTTATAGATCAGAAGTTGCTTTAGGGCATAATCAACATACCATTCTTCCTGTAACTCAAAAGCTTTGCACTTGGTCCACACACAGCGGACTTGATCAATGAAAGAGATTAGAGACTGAAATTCAGAATTCTTTATCTCTGCTTGGGTGAAGAAAATCTGTGGGACAAAGGTACTTCCTGTTTTGCTTGCTCAAAGACTTGGGACTGGTGTGGGTGTGAGCATCCACTTTTTGCTGGCCCGGAGGAGGGACTCCCTGTTCCTCACAGGAGGACTAGATGAGATGGACCAGCTTCTGGCATTTAGCAAGGCTGTTATGATCTCTCAAGCTAGAGTTATATGTTGGGTGTAGACAGAGAGTCACAATATCCTGTTATTAAATGGACTATACATGACTGTAACAGGCCGTTTCTGATATTGGCATCAGCCAGGCACTGGCCGTTTGGGAACCCTGTCTCTGGGCATCTTATTGCCTAGGTACTCATAATTGCTGGATGCAATAATTCAAACCTTGGCTGAAATTATATGCAAAGCCAACTTTCTTTTAAACCAGCATTCTAGGCACCAGCCTATCTGGTTTGGACTATTAATTCTGATCACTTTGAAAACCAAAATGACTAACAGTACAAAGAAAGACTGTCAAAGTGAATATTCATCCCTAACTCATCATAATCTCTGCCATATGTCCTTGGCACAAATCGAGTTGCTGCCTGGGGCATTTCATCCTCTGCAGTGAGGCATGCTGGAAATTTGTGTTGGTGAGGGCTGCTTTGGCCATTTTACACTCTGAAGGGGTACCAGGAGCTGTTTCCAAAAAGAACAAAATTCAAAGCATCTATTTTCTTTGGCATTTGTAATGTTGGAACTATGGAAATAGGTGTCTTAGATTTGGTGGATATGACAAAGGTTTTAGTCTAACAAAAATTTATCAAAAAATCATATTCAGTATTTTCTCTACTAGCCAACTCTAGATTTATTTAATAGCCTACTCACTATTAAAGCCTGAGCACTGTGAAAGAGAAGAGAATTTGACTGTATCTGTAAGAAATGCATCCTACTATGTGTTAAATAACCTTTATTGTAATAAAACTGTAGCTGATAGGACCCTATACTACATATACTAACTTATATGCTGGAGCCAACTATACCATATAGAAAAAATTATTCCAACCAAATTCCTGAGTGTATTTTGACTTAGCACTAGATCTGGAAGGCCCGGTCCTATTTTGGTCAAGGTATTTAGGTATTTATTTGGTCAAGGCATTTTGAGTCTAAGCTGCAACATAATTGTAGGGCATAGCATTATTTATTTGTTGGCTCTCTATATAATTTCTCCAGACTTTTATAAAGATGGACAGAATCAGAGAGGTAATTTAGCCTCATGGCTCCCTTTTGGATATGAGGAAGTCGAAACTAGAGAGGTTAAGCAACTGTTTGAGGTAGTACAGCTTGTTAGTGGTAGTGCTAGTGTAACTGACACGGTATCACTTCTACCATGTTCTTTTGGTCACAGAGCCAGCCTAGATTCGTGAGGAGGGGAAGTAAGTCCCAATTCTTGATGGAAATAATGTGAAAGCATTTGTGGCCATCTTTAACACACCATACTTATAAAGTAGTAATTTTGCTTCATAAGGTTTTAGAACTCTTGAGGGTACTTACTGCCTTTTACTTGAAAAAATTTCAGGGGAACCTGGGTGGCTCAGTCGGTTGGGCATCCGACTTTGGCTCAGGTCATGATCTTGCAGTCTGTGAGTTCGAGCCCCACGTCAGACTCTGTGCTGACAGCTCAGAGCCTGGAGCCTGATTCAGATTCTGTCTCCATCTCTCTTTGCCCCTCCCCCACTCTCACTGTCTCTCTCTCTCTCTCTCTCTCTCTCTCTCTCTGTGTCAAAAATAAAATAAAAACTTAAAAAAATTTTTTTTAATTTCAGCCATTCAAATTTTTTTCTTTTCTATTTTCTCTTTTCTTTCTGAAACTTCAATTGCACATAGATTAAACCCTTGATATTATTCTACAGGTCAGTTAATCTCTGTTTATTGTTTTCTATCCTTTTTTCTCCTCATGCTTCAGTTGGGATAATTTCTACTGCTTGCCTTAAGATTCACTGTTTTGTTTTTCTGCAGTACTCAATCTACTCTTAAACCTATCTAGTGAATTTTCTCCTCTTTGTATATTTTGTATTTTTCAGTTTCAAAATTTCCATTTGCTTTTTATTTATAGTATCCATTTCTCTACTGATATTCCCCACCTGTTCACTTATTATGCTAATCTTTTCTTACACATCCATAAACATATTTACAATGGCTGTTTTAAAGTCCTTGTTTGGCATTTCACCATATCTGGGTCATTTCTGGTCTGTTTCTCTTGACATTTTTCTGCTTATGAGTCACTTTTTTGTTTCCATGAATATGTAGTAATTTCTGATGGTATGCTAGAGATTATGAGCTTTGATACTGAAACTCTGGGATTTGTTACTTTCCTTAAAGCCGGTCAGCTTCTGTTTTCATGAATACTTAATGTACCGACCAATCATTTGCTTTTATTGAAGCTGTTTTTGAGTCTTGTTAGGGTGGTTCTAGGTCTTGGGCTAGAATGGGTTTTTGGGGAGTCTCGGTTGAATGGCCAGGTGATCAGTAAGATCCGTCTACTCTAGCTTGTCACAGCTGCCATGTCTCTCAGCACTGTGTGCCCTTCAGAATCTCCATTCAGCTTCTGTTCCTTAGGAACTGTTGTCTACCCGGCCTCGCCATGAGTGTGGTCCTGCACACTCATTAACTTGCAGTTAATGACTCAAGAAGACCCCTATGCTGAATTTTGGAGCTCTTTCTGTGAACCTGCTCTTTGGTTCACTTTTCTGCAGATTCCAGACGCTTTAGCATCCCTCAATCCTAACTGCGTGAGGTTTCCATGCTCTTGTTGGGCTATCCTTCTCTGCCTGTGTTCCAGAAAGTGTCCACAGGCAAAACATCAGAGCTGTTGGGTGGATTACCACTTTTATTCCCCTTCTTTCGGGGATCATAGTCATCTGCTACCTGTTAGCCTAATGTCTTTTTTTTTTTTTTTTTTTTTTTTTTTTTTAATATTAACGGGGCACCTGGGTGGCTCAGTTGAGTGTCTGGCTTCGGAACCATGATCTCATGGTTCGTGGGCTAGAGCCCCACATTGGGCTCTGTGCTGACAGCTCAGAGACTGAGCCTGCTTCGGATTCTGTGTCTCCCTCTCTCTCTCTGCCCTTCCCCCACTTGCGCTCTGTGTGTGTGTGTGTGAGTCTCTCTCTCTCAAAAATAAATAAACGTTAAAAAAAAATTATTTAAGTAATCACTGCACCCAATGTGGGGCTTGAAGTCAAGAGTCGCATGCTCCTCCAACTGAGGCAGCTAGGTGCCCCAGCTCAATGTCTGAAAGCAGTTGCTTCATGTATTTGGTAAACTTTTACATTGTTTACTGTGGGAGGGTTAGTCTGGCACCAGTTACTCCATCATAGCAGAGATAGAAGTTCTCTTCTTTTTATACTGAAACAATAGATCTTTTTAATAAGTATAAAATTTCTTATATTTAAAAAAAACATAAGTTGCCATTCTACATCATGTTCAATAAACAACCAATGTACCACATCACATATAGAGATAATTTTGCTAATGGACTCAAGACACCTATAGGGCTTTCTTTAGCTGTTGGCTTGAAAACTCTTGGTTTTAGGTCAGAATGGTACCTACCTTGACATGCTAAGTTCTTTGTTCTTCCTTTCTTTGGTTCTTTGCTGAAAGTCCTGGAATTCTTGTTATCTAGTCTTCCTGAGTTCTAGTTCCTTATGAGAACTGACCATGTAAGCCTCCATAATCTCATCACTGATTTAGAGACCTGTTTTCACCCAGTGTGTCTGCATACCAGTTTTTCTATTCTTACCTGTTATTTATCAATTAAGGTAAAATTTAGGCCCAACTTCCCCTGATTTAAATATACTTATGTCCATTACAAGTATTGTGGGGCAGAAGAGATTAATTACCACAATAGCAGCGTAAGTATCTCCCAGCAGGAATAATATACTGCCTTGTAGTTGTTGGTGCTGTATTATATATTCTAGTTTAGAACCATTTTGAATTTGGGCCTTGTTTAATGAGTTTCTCTGGATGCATCTCTTTATAAAATGGTATCTGTTCACTTTGTTTCTGGGATATAGCTTTAGAACTACATTACTTCCATTTCCTATATGGTTTTTACCTTCAGAAAGGCTGAGTAATATCACATTTTTATATATTTAGGTTTCCTTGATTGGTTGTGAAAATTAGCCTGGACTCACATGAGGAAAAATATAAATGGATCCTCCAAGAAATCTTGGCATATACATAAGCTATTACTAAAAAATGATTCTTTGTGCATTCTTTCACTGAGAACACTAGTAGTCTGAGGATTCATTATTACTCTGATTTGGTAAGTAGGGCAGAGAACAGCAAAAATTTTGTTGACAGTTTCGTAGCCAAAAAGCAATCTAATTTTCTTTAAAATATTAATAACTTTTTTTGAAATATTAGTAGCGTTTAATAATATACACTCACATGTACAAATACAACAAGCACAAAAGGGTATTTCTTCTTCAGCCATGTTCATTGCTAGACACTGTTCAACGTACTGGAGCTTGTACTCCAAACAGAAAAAAAAAAAATTCCCTGCCTTCCTAGAGCTTACATTCCAGTGGAGGCAATCACCAAAATAAATAAGTAAATTGTTATGATTAGAAATATTATGTTAGTAAGTGCTAAGTGCTGAGTGCTATAGAAAAGAAAAGAATGTTGGGTGAAAATGGGTTAGGTATTGCTGAGAGGACTGAGCAGGACAGGCAGGGCAGGCCCAGTGAGAGGAGAATATGTACTCAGACTTGTGGTAGGTGAGGGATGAGTCATGCCTGGATCTGGGGAAAGAGAAGCCCTGGCAGAAGAAAAGACACCTGTGTGTCTGGAGAAGCATGAGTAAGAGGGAAGTAGTTGAAGAGGAGGTTCCAAAGGAAATAGGTGACTGGAGTAGGGCACGGGGGCTAGTGTATCCACCATTATAGTACCAGACCCATTTCTATTTTGTTTAATTTTTTTTATTTATTTTATTTTATTTTATTTATTTATTTAATTTAATTTTTTTTTTTTTTTTAATTTTTAGAGAGAGCAGGTTAGAGGGGCAGTGAGAGAATCTTAAGCAGGCTCCACACTCAGCATGGAGCCCGACATGGGGCTTGATCCCATGAACCATGAGATCATGACCTGAGTTCAAATCAAAAGAAGCTCTACCAACTGAACCGCCCAAGCACAAGTATTCTTCCTTTCTTTTTCCTTCACAAGTCTCCTCTGGTTGCCCAGAAATAGAGCTAAGAAAAGATTATCAGAAGGCTCTGATTGAAGAGATTCCCATTTTCTCTAATCCTCATGACCTAAAGCCCTTAGGGCTCTCCAAATATTTAATGTAGCAGTGGCAGTTTTTTGAACAGTCATCTCAAATTTGAGTGTAGCACTAGGTACTGTGGAATGATTTTTGAGAGCCCCTGCTTACTCTGGCAAAAATTACATAGAAGAAGAAAAGCTATCAATACAAACTTATCTGGGAAACATTTTAAAGAAGCATCAGTTATCTGAGTCATGCCAGAAGCCATTTTAAAAGTTTAAGGAGCCAAAAGAAATTATTTTTAGCTTAAAACTAGTAGAGCAAATTATTACCTGGGGAAAATTATGAAAACTTGAAGTGCTCTTTGGGGTCCAGGAAGCAATTTGGCTGGGATCCTGTACCTCTGGCTGGGGGTGTGTTGTAGAGAGACTTATGCCCAGCATTAAGATCCTGTACTGAGTTTAGATGCTCATGTACTATCAGAGAAGATTTTTGAAAAGGGCATGTTAAAATTGGGCAAGACTGTACTTTGACTTTATATTTTCATTTTAATTGTAATAAGACAAATTGCAGCACACTGAGCCTGGTCAAAAAGGTTTCTCTCTTCCTCTTCTCACTAACAGCAGGGTTGGCATTATTTAGATATTAGCAGGGCTGTTCCTGCCCTCTGCCTGAATGCAGGCTTTTTCAGCTGTCCAAATAGCCCTGGGGCCCCAGAGCTGGCATCTCTCTCACCGTGGGACAGATGACAGAGTGGTCGTCATTGAAAGGGGGATGGAGGTATTCTGACCCCTCCTGTTGTTCAGCTAGGGCCAAAGTGGTAGTCCAGAGTGACCTGCAGTCAAAACTCTCTTATTTGGGACGCTGAGGGGGCAGTTTTCACTTCACTCTTTCATAAAGACATAAAAGCATGCAGGCATGATTTCTAAACAGGGAGCACGAAGGCCAGGAATTTGCAGACTTCACGTGCTCTGCTCCCTGGTGACAGATGTGCAGGCCATATTTTGGAAGGGTCACACAGGTCTTGGTGTGCCTTGTGACAGTCAGTCTTAGCTGTGAGGATAAAAAGCTGCGGTTGCTCCTGGGTCTCAGGATCCATCAAGGGGATTTTTTTGAGAGTCACCCTGAACACAGGCAGAATTAGGAGCCTAGAGAGAATTTTGGCAATTGAGTTGAGCTATGTGTGAGTGTCTGTGTGTGAGCTTAAAGAAAAAAAATACTCATTCACATTTGTTGAAGATGGTAAGTAGACTTTATATAAGACCATTCCAATAGGTATCAGACCACTCAGGATTTTACAGTTGGCAAGAGATTGGACTCAACTCTGAGTACAGCTTGGGCAAGTGGGAATTGATAGCCAAGGAGCAGGGTGTCAGTGGGTGGAAAATTACTAAGAGGAAACATCAGGGGTAAGAGGGGGTTTGGCTAAAATGATCTGACAGGATTCTTGCTGAAGACAAGGCTGATTAGGTGTCTCCTGAGGGATGTTGGAAGATGAGGAACCCAATCAGATGTCAGATACTGAGGGTAGAAGTTTCTGGTTACATGGACTTAGCAGGGTTCTTGCTAAAACTGCATTTTACGAGGAAGTAGACAGATGGGCCTAAGGAAAGGTTCAGAAGTCTGAGTAAATTTCGTCAACGGTCTTTGTAAGTGTGTATATGTGTGTTTGTGAATGTGTATTTGTACATTTGTGTGTGTATGCATCGCTGTATGTACCTGTGTGCCTGTGTGGGTATCTGTGCAAGTGTGTGATTGTTTGTGTGTTGTCTGTGTGTGTGTTATAGATTGGTGGGTAAGAAACTCATAGGGAGAAGAGTCATTCAGCAGGTCTCCAAGGGGAGGAGCTGTAGCAATACACTACATTTTTAGCACTAAAAATGTATGACGAGACAGTGCTGCGTCTGTAGTTATAAAAAGAGAAATTTGAGAAAGAACTGATTTTAGGAAGAATTTACAATAACGCCTTCATGAAGTCTTTGAAGAACTTTCACCCTTCAATGATACCTTCGTAAGTGATGGCTTCCTAATCCTATTCCTTGTTTTTCTATTTTAATTGTGCTGCTTACCATGTTTCACCTTGGTAATTGCTGTCTGTGTACAAATCTTCCTAACTCAATTTTCACTTCCTTGGTGCAAGAGCCATGCCCTGAGTGCCTTCTGGTCCTCCAATACAGGTACTCGGTAAATATTTGCAAGTTGAATGAATGCATTTTCAACACCTTCATTCTGAATTTTGTTGACGTTGTTGGTAAAACCTGTAATTAATAATGAGTAAACCTCTCAGTATTCTAAGTGGTTAATAATCACATAATTAAAATGATAACATGATAAGTGGTAAACATCTTGAGTTTCAAAGACTTTTGGTATATCCATGTCATCATTGGCCTTACAAATGCACGTGATTTTAATATACTAATACATCTAACCTCTGTGTCAAATGTTTTTGCTGGTAAAATAAGGTTCAGAATACCTGCTTCATCTAACAGGGCTGTGGTAATCAACATTTTTAAGGCTCTTTGGAAAATTAGTTCGTGTTCAAGTACATAGTGTTTGAGATCTTACTGTTGTAATACTAGAGAGTAAAAGAGAAAAACATACAAGTATACCTATCTATAAAAGCCTCAAAAGGCACATGAGAATAATAGTACATGTTTTTAAGTACTTTATTCCTTGTTTTCATTAAATACTTCTTTTAAAAGATCTTTGTGGCTAATGATGATGATAAAGATGATGGTGCTAGTCATAATAATAGCTTCTGTAGCCTTTTATAATTTATAAGGCTTACATGAATTATCTTGGATTTAACAGTTGATGAAGGGAGGGGACTAGCTCTTATAACCCTAAATTACTGTTACAACAAAATTAGTCAAAACAAATGCAAATTTGTTTTTGTAAAAAACAAATGTAAATGCATTCTAATGCAAATGTATTTGGTTAACATTACACCCAATGTTCTAAAATACAGTCACTGATTTTTCGAAAGATACCTGGAAATTAAAAAAAAAAAAAAAAAAATATATATATATATATATATATATATAC
Organism: Leopardus geoffroyi; assembly: GCF_018350155.1. Classification (NCBI taxonomy): domain Eukaryota; kingdom Metazoa; phylum Chordata; class Mammalia; order Carnivora; family Felidae; genus Leopardus; species Leopardus geoffroyi. Next base: position 161,526,983 of record NC_059328.1, read on the forward strand.
AAGTGAAGTATTTGAAGAAATAAAGCATCTCACAAGATGACAGTACTACTATAGTCTGTTAGTATGCCCAATTCTTGGCTGAGCCTTCTGTTTATGATTGTAGGAAGGCAGCTGGGCAGAGAGCAGTTCTGCCTCCCCCTCCTTCTTTCCCTTCCCTCTTCCCATACTTTGCACCCCCGTGGGTCTGACTGTTGGATATTGGAATTGCTGTCCTGAGAGGTCCCCCAGAGCTTCTGCTGATGTTAGCTGAGGGGCTTACTCAGCATATTGATGAGGGGATGGCCTTCCACATGGCAGGGGGTTTGCAAATATTGATTATCATGCAGCCAAACAACAGAAGTCACTTAAGGGTAGATGTTTTTGCTAATTTTATGGTTATTATAGATTTTTCTCACAAATGCCTCTGTGTTAATATTTGTGCTCTGATTAATCCAGAGACTGGTTAATTAGTCCCTAGATAATCCCAAATTGACTGAATTATAAGATTCAAGAGCATATTAAACTTTCCCATTGCATAATGCATGCAGGCAGCACTGGGAATTCAGAACCTTTGTAATCCCTTGTACACCTGACTGTGGAAGTTCCCATGTACTCTCTCTCTCAAAAGTAAATAAAACATTAAAAAAAAATTTTTTTAATTCCATAGATTTTTTTTTAAATTTTTAATGCTTATTTATTTTTGAGACAGAGATGGAGCAAGAGTGGGGGAGGGACAGAGAGAGAGGGAGACACAGAATCCTAAGCAGGCTCCAGGCTCTGAGCTGTCAGCACAGAGCCTGACGCGGGGCTCGAACTCACGAACCATGAGATCATGACCTGAGCCGAAGTCGGACACCCAACCGACTGAGCCACCCAGGCGCCCCTAATTCCATAGATTTTGATAATTCATAAGTTAGGTGTGATAAAAAGTTAAGTGTTAAAACCACTCCTCTGAGGATCATAAATACATTTTAATAAAATATTTTTTGATGCTGCTAAATAGGCATTTTTTACCATTACAATTTATACAGTACTTAATCATATTTTATCAGAAATATTTTTAGGTTGTGCCTTTTGTACAACTAATTTGGATGGGTTAACGTCTGTCTCATCTTGTTATCTAATTTAGAAAGTTTTTAATGACAGACTGAGATTCATCCTGGAAGAACTGAAGAACCACAGAAGAAAAATACCAAAACCAAGTAGGAAAACAGTGATTCACTGGTTTATAAAAGATGAGATCCAGGGGCGCCTGGGTGGCTCAGTCGGTTAAGCGGCCGACTTCGGCTCAGGTCATGATCTTGCGGTCCGTGAGTTCGAGCCCCGCGTCGGGCTCTGTGCTGACAGCTCGGAGCCTGGAGCCTGTTTCAGATTCTGTGTCTCCCTCTCTCTGACCCTCCCCTGTTCATGCTCTGTCTCTCCCTGTCTCAAAAATAAATAAAACGTTAAAAAAAAAAAAAAAAAAAAAAGATGAGATCCAAATGGGATTTACCAAATAAATAAATGAATGGCAGTATCTCCAAGAAGACAAAATTTACATGTTTGAAACGTGAAATATTAACATAATCAGATAAGATCACTAAAAGATACGGAATCAATTGGATTTCATGTGTTTTTTTTTTTTTAATGTTTATTTATTTTTTGAGAGAGAGAGAGAGAGAGTGCGTGCACACCTGAGCTGGAGAGGGGCAGAGAGAAAGAGAAGGGGGTGGGATCTGAAGTGGGCTCTGTGCTGATAGCAGCAAGCCCAATGTGGGGCTTGAACTCATGAGCCCTGAGATCATGACCTGAGTCGAAGTTGGACTCTTAACCCACTGAGCCACCCAGGTGCCCTGTTATCAGTTGGATTTCAGAGAAGAGAGACTTTTTTTTTAATTAGTAATTTTTTAAAATTTTATTTTTTATTTTTTAAAATTTACATCCAAATTAGCATATAGTGCAACAATGATTTCAGGAGTAGATTCCTTAGTGCTCCTTACCCATTTAGCCCATGCTCCCTTCCACAACCCCTCCATCAACCCTCAGTTTGTTCTCCATATTTATGAGTCTCTTCTGTTTTGTCCCCCTCCCTTTTTTATATTATTTTTGTTTCCCTTCCCTTATGTTCATCTGTTTTGTCTCTTAAAGTGCTCATATGAGTGAAGTCATATGATATTTGTCTTTCTCTGACTAAGTTCACTTAGCATAATACCCTCCAGTTCCATCCACGTAGTTGCAAATGGCAAGATTTCATTGTTTTTGATTGCCAAGTAATACTCCATTGTGTATATATACCACATCTTCTTTATCCATTCATCCATCGATGGACATTTGGGCTCTTTCCATACTTTGGCTATTGTTGTTAGTGCTGCTATAAACATGGGGGTGCATGTGTCCCTTCGAAACAGCACACCTGTATCCCATGGATAAATACCTAGTAGTGCAGTTGCTGGGTTGTAGGGTAGTTCTATGTTTAGTTTTTTGAGGAACCTCCATACTGTTTTCCAGAGTGGCTGCACCAGCTTGCATTCCCACCAACAATGCAGAAGAGATCCTCTTTCTCCACATCCTCGCCAACATCTGTTGTTGCCTGAGTTGTTAATGTTAGCCATTCTGACAGGTGTAAGGTGGTATCTCCCTGTGGTTTTGATTTGTATTTCCCTGATGATGAGTGATATTGAGCATTTTTTCATGTGTTGGTTGGCCATCTGGATGTCTTCTTTGGAGAAGTGTCTATTCATGTCTTTTGCCCATTTCTTCACTGGATTATTTGTTTTCTGGGGTGTTGAACTTGATAAGTTCTTTATAGATTTTGGATACTAACCCTTTATCTGATATGTCACTTGCAAATATCTTCTCCCATTCTGTCGTTTGCCTTTTAGTTTTGCTGATTGTTTCCTTCGCTGTGCAGAAGCTTTTTATTTTAATGAGGTCCCAGTAGTTCATTTTTGCTTTTGTTTCCCTTGCTTCTGGAGACATGTTGAGTAAGAAGTTGCTGTGGCCAAGATCAAAGAGGTTTTTGCCTGCTTTCTCCTTGAGGATTTTGATGGCTTCCTCTCTTACATTGAGGTCTGTCATCCATTTTGAGTTTCTTTTTGTGTATGGTATAAGAAAGTGGTCCAGATTCATTCTTCTGCATGTCGCTGTCCAGTTTTCCCAGCACCACTTGCCAAAGAGGCTGTCTTTATTCCATTGGATATCTTTTCCTGCTTTGTCAAAGATTAGTTGGCCATACGTTTGTGGGTCCATTTCTGGGTTCTCTATTCTGTTCCATTGATCTGAGTGTCTGTTCTTGTGCCAGTACCATACTGCCTTGATGGTTACAGCTTTGTAGTATAGCTTGAAGTCTGGGATTGTGATGCCTCCTGCTTTGGTTTTCTTTTTCAAGATTGCTTTGGCTAGTCAGGATCTTTTCTGGTTCCATACAAATTTTAGGATTATTTGTTCTAGCTCTGTGAAGAATGCTGGTGTTACTTTGATAGGGATTGCATTGAATATGTAGATTGCTTTGGGTCGTATTGACATTTTAACAATATTTGTTCTTCCTATCCAGGAGCATGGAATCTTCTTCCAATTTTTTGTGTCTTCTTCAATTCTTTCACAAGCTTTCTGTAGCTTTCAGCGGATAGATTTTTCACCTCTTTGGTTAGATTTATTCCTAGGTCAGAGAAGAGAGACACTATAAGGAAAAGCTCCATGAAGGAAGTGAACACCAAGCTGGTCATAAGGAAATGAGTCAATGTGAGAAAGTAACTTCCTGTCCGTATTGTTTTTTATTGCTGTGGAACACATTACCACAAACTTAGTGGCTCAGAACAGCATACATTTATTATCTCGCCATTTCCATGGGGCAAGTTCCTGGACATGCTTGTCTGAATCCTCTGCTCAGGGTCTTAAAGGCTGAAATCAAGGTGCTTACTGGGCTGTGCTCTTTTCTGGGGCTTAGGGACACCTTTTAAGCTCACATAGTTGTTGGTAGAATTAAGTTCCTTGCAGCTGTAGGACTGAGATCCCTGTTTTCTTGCTGGCTGCCAGCCAGGGGTCTCATGTATTCATCACCATGCCGCTCTCTTGCAACATGGCAGTGTCCTTCTTCAAGGCCAGCAGAAGAATCTCCCACTTCCTCCACTTGATTGGAAGTGGATGATTCACTTGATTATGTCAGGCCCACTAGGGGAAAAAAACCTCCCTTTTGATTAACTTGAAGTCAACTGATTAGGAACCCTAATTATATCTGCAAAATCTCTTTCTCTTTGTCATAACATAATCATGGGAGTGATAGCTTTACACTTTTGCCATGCTCCTATGGACCAAAAGCAAACTCCAGCTCCTGCCCACACTCAAAGACATTATACGAGGATGTGGGTCGTTGGTGGTCGATCTAAGATCCTGCCTATCACAGTGTCTTCTTTTGTAAATGATTCTTTCTATTGTTTTTGAACATGTTTTAAAAGTGAGGTTTTTTTTTTTTTCCTTTTTAAGCGATTTGAAAAATGGTCCTGGGGTGTCACATGCCAGGCTAAGAAAAATAACTTCTCTGAACTTGGAGCTTTCACTTACTTTTACTTGAGGGAGCAGCTGTACACATTTATTAAGGGAATGGAAAGGATCCTGGAGTGAGTTATAATTAGAGAAGCCCACATCATCATTTTGAAATACTGCAAGAGCTTCTGAACTGGTCTCTTACCTGCTGGTCTTTATTCCCTCACATCTGCCTCTACTTGCCAAGGTGATCTTTCGAAGTCCACACCCAACCATGCCACTACTCTTCTTAAAATACTTGTGCTGGCTGTTAGATGGAACCCAGCTCTCCAGCCTCCCGGGAGGGGACTGCCATACTGTTCAGCTTCATGTCCCAACAAACACAAGCTTCACGTGCCTTTCATTCACACGGAACTGAGGCAGTGGCAGGAGGAGTTAAGAGGAGGGGGTGGATTTGAAAGACATTAAGTAGGTAGAATTACCTGCATGTGGGGAGGGTGAGGATGAGGCTGCTCCATCCATGGGAATAAGGAGTGCAGGTGCAGTAGCAGATGTAGGAGAGAAGAAGAGTTAGTTTGAGGTTGCCGTAGAGCCCCACCGTCACACACCAAGGACTTGTGGCAAGCTTCGCTATCTACTGGGTGCTGTGGAATCTATAAAAGAAGTGCCAGGCATGACCTCTACAGAGATGAAAATCCATGTGGCATTAGGAAATTGTGGATTCACAAGAGAAGAGGGGCAAAGAAGGATTATCACCAGTGGTAGATTAGAGAGGTGGGATGGTAAAAATGTTAGTTAATAGCTGAATGCAATTTTCTGCATTCCGTGGAGTACCCAGTAAAAGCAATGACAGATAAAACATTGCTTTTCGGGGCGCCTGGGTGGCGCAGTCGGTTAAGCGTCCGACTTCAGCCAGGTCACGATCTCGCGGTCCGTGAGTTCGAGCCCCGCGTCGGGCTCTGGGCTGATGGCTCAGAGCCTGGAGCCTGTTTCCGATTCTGTGTCTCCCTCTCTCTCTCTGCCCCTCCCCCGTTCATGCTCTGTCTCTCTCTGTCCCAAAAATAAATAAACGTTGAAAAAAAAATTTTTTTTTAAGAAAACATTGCTTTTCATTGTTTCTGTGGCTTCAGTGTTTATACATGGGGGAAACATCATTAGGACCTCATCTGGGGATGCCTGAAGAAAATATCAGGAAGAGAGGTTTCAAAGTTGTTCTGGTTATCTCAAATTAGCTTTGTCTTTTCAAGTGTCTTTGGTCGCCTGGCCTTATACAATCTTGTTACGAATCTTGAAGTTCTTTTGTGCTTGTTTTGGACTGTATGGAAGTACTTACATTTTTCTTCTGCTTTCTATTTCTTCTGGAGAATGTTGGGCCAAAAATGTTTTTAAGCTGTCTGCCTTCCTAATGTGAGACGTGCTCTAGGAAGAATGTACAAAAATGGGATGCTGCTTTCCTTTTTAATGGAAGATGGATTCTAATACCCACGTATCTTTTTTCCTGTGAAACTAAGTAGAATCCACCATGTCGATGCCCAGTTAATTTCCAGCTCATCTGGTCCTCATGATTCTTCCCATGGTCGTTTAAATGCTGTCATTGCTTTAGACCTGCAGGCCAGTGTCAGAATGCTGTGGCAGCAGCCCATGGAGTTCACACGGCTGCTCGCTGTGTCTGGGTGTGACTTCCTACTGGTGCCAACACTGCCTCCTGTGAAGTGCGCCCCGCTGGCATGGCTCCTCACCGAGGGGTGCCTCTGCCAGTTGCGGTCGCCCTCAGTGCCTGTGAAATGCGTTCTCACTGAGCACACAAAGACACTTGTTGAAATTCATTTGTACCCCTTGATTAACTGCTCAAGTTCTAGCCCCTGTTTCAAAGCCCCTTCACTTTGGGAACATACCTTCTGGTAGGGAATTGATAAAGCCCTAACAAATGGCCAATAGGTGGAAGGAGGCTCTTGTTCTGATGGGCCGTATCTTCCCTAATAAAGCCTGCAAACCTTCCACCTCTTTCAGGAACTTGGTTATCTCATAAACTGGGCACTAATGTATCAGGATTTCCCCTCCTCCTTTCTGGGAAGCAGAGTCCAAGCCCTTTCACTAGAGGTTAGTTGGAAGGCTAGCCAAAGTTGTGGGCACACTCTTTGAGTTTAGTTTTCTTGGGCCTGAAAGTGTGATGGAGGCAGGTGAAGAGCCTCTTAAGTAAGCTTTCATGAATTTCGGTCTTCCCCTTAGGGACGGTCTTCTGTTCATGTTCTCTAAAAATGGTCATCTCTCATGGTGGGATCTGTCTTCCTCCTACAATGTCCCAAGTTCCTTGGAACTCTGGTGCATCCAGTCCTGACTTCTATGTTGGTCTAGGTGCTAATAAGTGATTCTGTGATAACAATCCCCCAACCCTACATACATACACACATACACACGTACACACACCCCCCAAATCTCAGTAGCTTCACCCAATGGAGGTTTATTTGTCACTTGCACAAAGTCTCCATCTTGTGGCTATAACATCTGAAACACATACTTTCTGTATTAGTTTCCTAGGACTCTCAAACAAAATACCACAAGCTAGGTGGATTTAAAAAACATTTTTGGTGTTTTTGTGTTTGGTGTTTGGTGGTCTCACAGTTTTGGTGACTGGAAGTCCAAAATCAAGTTGTTAGCAGGGCCACGTTCTCCTGATGGCTCTAGAGGAGGACCCTTTCTTGCTTCTTTGTAGTTTCTGGTGGTTGCCAGCAATTCTCGGGGTTCCTTGGCTTGTAGTTACATTACTTCAATCTCTGCCTCTATCTTCACATGGCCATCTTCCCTGTGTTTCCGTGCCTCAATTCCCTTCTTTTTATAAGAACACCAGTCCTTGGATTATGGCCCACCCTAATCAGTATGACTGATTAAGTTGATTACATCTGCAAAGGCCTTATTTCCAAATAAGGCCACACTCACAGATATTGTATGTTAGGACTTCGACATATTTTATGGGAGGGACACAATTCAACCTGTAATGCTGTAGAGTTGTGGCTTAGGAAAAGAGAGATGGAAGACATCCTGTGGCTCTTAACAGTCTCATCTCAGAAGTAATAAAGGACAGTTTGTTCACAGTCCACTAGCCACAACATGACTCCAACATAACTGCAAGGGAAGATGGTAAATTCAGGGAAGCACATGGGTATTCAGTGAGAATTACTGGTCTCAGTCACATCCTTGACCAGCTCATTTCTTCTGGTCCCAGAAATCTCCAGAGCACACATGAGGCTGCATGGTTTCTGTGAAATGTGAAATATCTGTCAAGGAACACCATATGATCCTGCAAAGCATATTGTAAGAATGGACTTTGAAAACTGCTTAAAGGAAAGAAACAGTTTTTATAATACGTAAAACTCTCCTATTTTTGTTTGGTTTTTTGGTTCATCTTAATCCAGAGAATACAAGATGGTGGTCAACAAGTTGGATCTAGTCCATAGATGGTGTGTGTGTGTGTGTGTGTGTGTGTGTGTGTGTAGTCTACACAATGTTTAAGAAATGTAAACAAAGATCTAGATATCTTTCCTTAAACAGTTGGAAGATATGACAACATCTGGGCCCATGTGTCCACAGAAAACCAGTAATAAGGAAAACAGCTAAGTAAGACCTATTCCTTTTAGCAGTCCCATCTCTGCAGTTCATTCTGATGCCCACCATTCCCTAGAGTATTGCCAACATTGAGGCTTAGTATCAGCTCTTATTTATCTTTGAGCTTTCACCATTGTTTTCATATTGTAGAGATTTTTTCCCCTTATATTTGGCTCTTTTTACCTATTTGATTTATCTGATTGGCCACTGCCAATCAGACATTTGTGTTTGTGACTTCCAATTTTAAATAAAACCTGAGTTTTCGTGTATCTTATCACATCCTGGTGCTTCTAAAGGATTAAGCAATACCCAGAAGCTTGAACTGTGCTTGAACTCGTGACTCAGAGACTGATTCCCACTTTAGCCATCTGTAAAGGAAAAACTCCTCCCATGTTTCCTTCACTGTCTCCACTACTGTGGTAACCCAACACTTCTGACACCAACGTGTGCGTTTTCCACAGCAAGCAATTCTGAGACACTGGCTGAGTCTCCTACAGTTCAACTCAATTCAATTCAATTGTGACACTATCTACCTGGAGAGAGCATCAGATCCCCCAGGTTATGGGCTCAGCCCACCAGACTGCCCTGTCAGAAACACTTCAGATGCCAATTAAAAGTTCAGGTTGTCACCTGTGCTGCCAGTCACTGTAAATCAGAGAGGTTCCTACACCCTCTACCTCAGGTTTGATTAATGTACTACAGTGGCTCACAGAACTCAGGAAAAAGTTTACTTACTAGTTTGCTGGTTTTTTTGTTTTTTATCTTTTTTTATAAAAAAAAAATATAATTTAGGAACAGCCAGATGGAAGAGATGCATAAGGCAAGGTGTAGGAAGGAGCATGGAGCTTCCGTGATCTTTCCCAGCATGTCACTTTCCCCAAATCTTCACATGTTCACCAACGTGGAAGTTCTCCGAGCCTCATAGTTCAGGGATTTTTATGGAGGCTTCATTATGTAGGCATGGCTGATTAAATCATTGGCCTTTGGTGATTGAACTCAATCTGCAGACTTCTCCCCAGATGTTAGGAGGTGGGCCTGCAAGTTTCAGCCCTTCAATCACATGGTTGGTTCCCTTAGCAACCAGCCTCCATCCTTAGGTTACCTAAGGGTTTTCCAAATGTTACCTTAGTAACATACATGCAGTTGTAAAGAGAGGGTCTTGTTATAAATAATAAGACAGCCATTTTACCTTTATGCCTCTGAAATATCTCAGGAACAAAGGACAAAAGACCAACTAGCATAATAGAAGATGCCCCTATGGCTCTTATGTAGAAAATGACAAGAGTTTTAGGAGCTATGTATAAGGAACAGTGGGTAGAAACCACTATATTCCTTACTATAAATCAAGGGTATTACACCATCTGTAATAGTTGTGATTTAAGGTGAATAGTTAACAAAAGCCTAGCCTAAGCACAGCCTAACCTGTGATGGGGATAAGTGTATAAATGTTTGCAATGAAATACTTGTAATTGGGATGGTTGCATAAACTTGAATATAATTAACATAATGCATATTGATTGAAGTAAATCCTTATTGATACAGCTTTTTGTGCCTTTTCTCCCCTTTATAGACCGTTGGAACGATCCAGTGAAGATGTGGATATCATCTTTACAAGGCTGAAAGAAGTTAAGGCTTTTGAGAAATTTCATCCAAATCTTCTTCATCAGATTTGTTTATGTGGTTATTATGAGAATCTGGAAAAAGGAATTACATGTAAGAAATGCGACTTCAGTGGAGTATTTTCATGTATGGTTTGTGCTCATTTGCAGTTATCCTATGGGGCTAGATAACACATGGAGTATTTATGTGCCAAATATTTGAGCTTCAACCAAAGGTATTAGGCTGACATTTCCCTTTGCTTTGTTTATTCATTTCCCTGTAGGCATTTCCTTCACTTTATTCACAGCATGTAAATGGATCTCCCAGGGTAGCTTGGAAGATAGATCTGGAAGGATGTACTGATTCATATATTCAGCTAAATCCTTAGACACTCAAATATAAAAAGTAAAATGATCAGGTAACAGCTGTATTTAAAAAATATTTTGGGGGTGCCTGGGTAGCTCAGTGGTTGGGCCTCTGACTTTGGCTCAGGTCATGATCTCACGATTCGTGGGTTTGTGCCCCGTGCCAGGCTCTGTGCTGACAGCTAAAAGCCGGGAGCCTGCTTCAGATTCTGTGTCTCCCTCTCTTTCTGCCCCTTCCCAGCTTGTGCTCTCTCTCTCAAAAATAACTATTTAAAAAAATTTTTTTTGAAAAAGTAAAAAAAAAATTTTATCATTAAAAAAGAATGCTTTTCCATCTGTTGGGACACTTTTATGCTGCAGCCACAGAAAACCCCCATCCAACTATCATGAATATCAGTTATTCAAGAGGGAAAATTCAAGGAAGGAAAAATTAGTCATATTCAAGAAGTCTTGAGATAGGAAGGCTTCAGAGTTAATTAAGTGACTCAAAGACATTACTAAGGTCATATGGCTCTCCCATTTTGTTTTTGTTTTTGTGTTTGTTTTTGTTTTGTATATGTTTTGCCATGCATCCTCAGGTGTTGGCTTTTGTTCTCAGACTTGACCCAAATGATTGACAGCTAGAGATATTACATGTATTGGGAGGGGAAATTCCCCCCTACCCTTCATGATTCTTTTGGCTGGTCCAGTAAATTGACACAAGACAGATTAACAGGAGAAAAAAAAATTAATTTCGTACATGCAGTGGTCTCACAGATATGGGACCTAAGAAGTAACCATAGCAATCTGTTTATATACCTTTTAGATAAAGAAGCACTAAGTTTGTAGAAAACCAATGACAAAGAAACTTAGACTTGGGTACTAATTAGTGAAGAAACTAAGCACGGTTTGTTTATAAAACCTTCTCAGCCCTGAATTCTCTATCTCTGGTGATAAGGATGTCTATCTCCTGGTGCAGGAAGGGTACCTTTCACATGGGAGACTTATTTCCTGCTTTCTGGGGGACACAGTAGAGGGTCAGAATGTCCTTGCACTGACTGTTTCTCAATCAGCTTTAATTCAAAATAATCAATATGCCACTTTGGCCTTGAGCCCCATCACATGACAATACAAAGATATCCTGTTGTGTCTATTTTCCTCTTGTGTCTATTTTCAGAAGTCCCCAGTAGACTTCCTGTTTGCTGGCCAGAATTGCATCATATGCCCACATCTAAACTGATCACTGTCAGAGATAATTGGATCACTGTGATTGGTTTGGACGAATCATGATTACTCCAGTGGAGCTAGGGAAGAAACCCTATGCTCAGAGCTCATAGTCCTGTAGAGGAAGGTGGAAACTTGTATAAAATCTGTGTTAACTTAGATAAGAGGAGGGGAGGTATCATTCTGAGTGGGAGACCAACAGGGTCTGTCAGATATTACTGTAGAAAATTTGGAAGACAAGCAAAATAAAAATCACGTATAATCCCCAAACCCAGAGATTGCTATTAACACTTTATGTGTTTCCTTCAAGATGTCTTCCCACGTGTATCCATGCAAACATAGTCATACTTCTATTTAAAAAGTCATCTATACATACTGTTTTCAAGCCAGTATATCTTTTTCTTATAGATATCAGAAACTTCATTCTTTTGGGGATGAGACTCTATTCTCTGTTTCTTAAAACCATTTTCAAAATGAATCCTCCATGATTCATTTTGTAATGTAAAATTGATTGGCAAGTGAGAATGTCTTTGGGGGTCAAAAAGTTCATGACAGGGAAAACCCTAACTCTCAATAAAGTCACTTACAAAGACTGGGAATAGCAGAGTTATTGGAGAGGCCAGCTATAAACCCCTTAATCTCTCCTCTTAAGCTTATTATTGCACTTGTGTGGGGTGCCATTGTTGTTCCTGTCTTTCTGAAGCATGTCTGGGAGAGTTTAGAGAAGCTTGTCGTCATTATTATAATGGCTTCTAGAAGCTTGCTCTTACGCAGGGAGTGCTAGCCTTGCCAGAACTCAGCTGTCCCACTGAGTTGTCATGTGATTCATTTAGTCACTTGACTTCTGACTCTAATTGCGAAATGAATTTTAAAATATCAGATCATTCAATCTAGTTATTTAGCCAGGATATTTAAAAGGATAGTTGGATTTGTATGAGATTTTTGAACCTGTATTTCAGAATGATTTTCCAAAGTACTGGTCTTAACATGGTTTAAGAACTAAGGTTCTATCTAAATATCTAAGTTTCCTCTCTAAGATTACAAAAGTAAAATAAAATTGGGTTCAGAAATTTCTGATGAGAGTTATTTCCAAAGAGTAGTTAACTCCTAATGCCTAAAAGCAATGAATTTATAAAACAAATAAGAAAGTGGACAGTGATGGGGCGCCTGGGTGGCTCAGTAGGTTGAGCATCTGACTTTGGCTCAGGTCATGATCTCACAGCTTGTGAGTTCGAGACCCGCGTTGGGCTCCGTGTTGACAGCTCAGAGCCTGAAGCCTCCTTCCGATTCTGTGCCTCCCTCTCTCTCTGTCCTCCCCCTCTCGTGTTCTGTCTCTCTCACTCTCTCAAAAATAAATAAATGTTAAAAAAAATTTAGAAAGTGGACAGTGACAATACTAGTTAAAAATTTTAAAGCAGATTTTATTTTTCTTACTCATTTATTGGTTAGCTTAAAAGGAGACATTCTATTAAAAACTACTTTTAATGCAAATAAATTTAGGAAATTGGGGTGATAGGATAGAATTTTGTTGAATCAAATAACCTTGTTAATATGTACCCTATCTAGAGTAATAATTTTCTAAGAATTGCAATACAATGAAATGTATTTAAGATAAATTACATAGAACATTAGTGAATTCTTAAATTCAAAGGATCTTCTAGCATTTAGGGTTATCATTCCTTATTACTTACTCTGTAAATATGAAAGAGTTCCCTTTAATAGAGTTCCACTTCATAGAATAAATAAGATATAGCTTTGTTGATAGATGAGGAAAAGAGAAATACGTCAAGCTTTTCTGAGAACAGATAGAGGAGGGGTGGTAAGCTTTGCTAGATCCAAGTCATGCTTATAATGACCAGTGGTCATATGGTAAAATCAGCTTATATTGGTATATTTACCTTACTGTTTCTTTTTCAGTATTTCGCCAGGGTGATATTGGAACAAACTGGTATGCTGTCCTGGCAGGGTCTTTGGATGTGAAAGTATCTGAGACCAGCAGTCACCAGGTAAGATACCTTATCTTTTTTTTTTTTTTTAAGTAGGATTTATTAGTTTTATTTTTAAAGACACATTAGGTCTATATATTTTATGCCATCAAAATTACATTTTCCAACTTTCAAAATTGCCTCTCTCCCATAGGAAGGAGTTCAACAAGTGTTTGTTGAATTCTTTTATTAAGTTACTCGAGAAGCATATATATTGCATGTTTTCCATGGTTTGAGTATGGTGACAGGTATTGGAACACGCAATGCAAGAACACATTGCCTGCCTTTCAGGAGCTTGCTATCTGTTGGGAAATGCAAACAATTCAATTGCACAGTGGTATATTGATGTTGTGTAAGTTGAAATGTGAGCAAAGGGGACAGAGAATCAAGTCTTCCTGGGTGTCTCGTCCTTCCTCCTTCTGGTATCCTAACTTTTCTGTGTCCTAGATGTGATCCCTCATCAGCCCTGTAGGTGCCACAGTGATGCAGGAGAAATGTGCTTGATACAGTCTCCCTAAAAATCTTTCACAGTTGCTCTGCCTCATCTTCTCAAATGTGGAAGGGCTAATAATATATATGTATTTTCCTAAAGTGTGCTACTTGCTTACTTGATCTTCATTAGTGACCTTTGAGGAGCTTAGCATCCTAGGAGATAAAATTCATTTTCTCTCTTTTCCTCTCACAATATTTGTGAATATTTAAAATTGAACCCAGACTCTTCTTTCACATCTGCAATGACCCTTGTTCATCCTTATCCTTGGGGCCCAAATGTACAGAACTTTCCTGTTTGGAGTCAGGAACCTTGAATCTCAGAAGTCTAAAGGCCACCTTCAAGCCTCAGTATGAAAACAGCCCAAGTTTTCTACCTGCATATTCAGGATTCATATAAAAACTGATGGAAGAGAATTGGCTAATTGTAAAATCAGAAAAAATTATCAAGAAAAATGTATAAATCAGCCAAGGGAATAAATAGCCTACAGCCAAGTATCATGTTTAAGACTCTGTCTCTAAGCCTTTTTCATATGTAACATACTCCAAATGGAGACACATTTATGATGCATTAAATCTGAGATTAAAAATTTTCAGGCATATGTGTGCATATTGGAGTTGGGGGCAGCCAACCATTTAAAAATGGAAAAGTATCCTAAAGATTGTTGATAAGGTGGGCATTTAGAGTTTGGAATATAGCTGCCGATGTTATTCCCACTGTTATGGATGGGCAGAGTCTCAGGCCAGTGCCCAAGTCCTGCTTAACGCATAGATACTTTTTCTGTGCATCACTACATAGAACTTTCCATTACAAACTGTCTGGGACCTGTGCCTGTCAACCTTGTCGGTACTGTCCCTCTCCCCTTCTCTCACAGAGCCAGTTATCTCCTGGAGTTCAGATGCCGAGGTGAGAGGTGAGTTTTTTATTCTTGTAAGCTGCCTCACTTTCTCAATGAACTGAGAGAACAACTACATTTCTTGGATATTTGCCATGTGCAGGGCAGTGTTCTAAGCACCTGATAGGTATTTATTTACTCCTTTAATCCTCACAACAACCCTACGGGGTAGGTCATATTACTGTTCTCGTTTAACAGATGAGGCAGTTGAGGCCCTGACTGGCTAAATAACTTGCCCCAAGTAACCTATATAGAAATTGGGGGAACCACACTTCAAACCCAAGAAGTCAGCACCTGAACATGGGCTCTTAGACACTGCTCTGTAATTTTGACTCAAAAGAACTGTGATGAGGGTTTCCTGGGTGGCTGAGTCAGTTAAGGGTCCAACTTTTGATCTCAGCTCGGTTGCTGATTTCAGGGTCGTGAGTTCAAGCCCCACATTGGCCTCTGCTCTAGGTGTAAAGCCTACTGAAAAAAATGTGGTGACTCATGCAAGTTCCCTCTTTCTGGTATGTGTCATCTTTTCAGATTTCCCCATGTCTCTTATCTCTGCACACCTTCCACCTGCAGACTGCTGTCCTGGAGGGTATCCTCGGGCTCCTTGCCCAGGGCTGTTCCTGATGTTTACCTTAACCGGGTCTCACTTGTGTGGAGGTGTGGAGGGGACAGGGCCTGTAGAGAATGGTTCTCCTTGCTCCTCCAGGTGGTTGTGAATGAGTGCTGATGGAGAGAGGGGAAGAACTGGAAAGAGATAGTGAGGAAAGAGAGGAAAGGGGACAAAGATGAGAATTAAGGGGGAGAAAGGTGAGAAGGAAAGGAAAACAGAGAGGAAAGAGAAGAAGGAGAAAGGCAGAGCAGATGTACCTAAGGGATGATAAATAACATCAGCATGAATATACTGACACATCAAATGTTCAAAGCTGACATGAGATTTTGATGGTATTAAGATAGTATGGCCAGAAGCTCCTGGAATATTGCCCTGGACCAATTTTCTCATCATGGGGTTCTAGCAAGAAATAGATGAGTAACACTTTGTTATTAACTGTGGGGTTTTAAAAATCTTAACAGACTTTTAACTTTAGCTGTGGTTTTGATCTCAGACCCAATTCCTAAGCTGGGCTTGGTCTTCTCTTAAGTTGTTAGGAGTTACTAGCTTTATACCGGATCTGGTTTACTGCCTCCTGTGTACTTCACCCCACACTGTCCAACCAGGGTTTTCTGGATTGATTTATATCACTAAGATATACGGAAGAGAAAGCTCATTGATGTCTACATCCTTCACCTCTCCAAAGAGGAGTCTGAGAAACAGAGAGGGCCCAGCCTTCCAGCCAACTCAGACGGTCACCCGCAGGACATGGTTACAGCCACCTGGGAGAAAGAAGCTAAAGAGAATGAGCAAGATGGCTGAACCTCCTCCCATGGCAAGTTGCTTGACAGGGAGAAATAAAAAAGCCACTTCCACCTGTGCTAGCCTTGTAATGGGCCCTGAATCTCTGCCCTCCAGTAATATGACCAAATCAGGGTGATTAGTAAGCCAATCAGAGTAGTTCTCTCTATAAGTCAAAGTTCTCCAGAGAAATAGAACAAATAAAAGATAGACAGATAGATAGATAGATAGGAATTTATTTTAAGGAACTGGCTTATGTGACCGTGAGGGCTGGTAAGTTTGAAATCCATATGGCAAGCCAGCAGGCTGGCCATCAGGCAAAAGTTGATGCTGCAGTCATCAGTCTGAAAGCTGGAAACCCAGGCAGAATTCCTGTGTGGTAGTCTGGAAACAGAATTCTGTCTTCTTTGCGAGACCTCAAGAGAAACATGTTTGCTCTTAAGTCCTTCAATTGATTGGATGAAACCCACCTGCATTATGGAGGATAATTTGCTTCATTTAAAGTCTACTGATCATAAATGTTAAAGATGTCTAAAAGATATTTTCACAGCAAAATATAGACTAATGTTTGACTAAACAAACTGGTTGTCATATTCAAGTCAACACATAAAATTAACTATCAGCTGCTTCAGTTGGGAGTGAAATGGGATTGGATAATGGGCCATGGGAGGAGAAACAAGGAAAAACCTACAATTCCTACCCCTTGAGACCAGCAACAACTTTGCTAAGTGCCTTCACTGTGTTATACTTGCTAGGGATTCTGTGTGCATTAACTGACTTCATCTTTTGGCATTCATGTTCTGTTTTACAACTGGGCTTGAAAACAAAGCTCAGCAACATCAGGTGTAACTTTCCCTGGGTCATACAAATGTATGTGGCCAAGTGAAGATTTGAATTCAGGTCTGACATATTCCAAATTTCACGTTCTTCCTGCTGCTCACACAGGAAAAAAGGTGAGCAGGGAAGTAGAAGAAAAAAAGAAAAGTTAAGAGACTAAGATAGTGAAGGAAAAAGAAAGGAGGTAACAGCACAAAAGAGTGAAATCTTTATAAGTGGGTAGGGCAGTTTCTTGCTAGCCTGACCCTCCATTTTCATTCAAGTCTCTTAGTGGCCTTTCTTCTCATCAGAGGGTCAGAAATCAGAGATGGTGATGATAAATTCCCAAACTTAGAATCTCTAAGTTTCAGACATACCCTCAGTGGAGTGTTAGCTGAGCCAGAATGGCGGGATAAGGGCAGGAATAGATCATGGTAATGGAGCGCCCACTACAGGTAGCTGTGTGAAAAGCACTTTTCAAGCATTTTTTCATTGGCTATTAAGCTACAGCCCCCTTCCCCACCCCTGTTTAGTGCTATTATTAGTGTCACTTTACAGGTAGACGCTAAATAACTCTCCCAAGGTCACTCATCCATTAGGTATCAGAGCCAGTTCTTTGAGATTCTGAGGCTGAAGTTCTTGACCATTATGGCTGTATAGGTGCCAAGCAGAAGTAATAATGAATGTGGGGAGAAGCTTTTCCCCTGCAACTCAGGCAACCACCCACTGATTCCAGCTCAGAGCTCCACACCTCTCATCTCCAAGCCACCTTGCAGATGTTTGCTCCACCTGAGACATAATATCAGGGAAGACCCACTTCTTACGCTCTGCTGGGCTGCCCCTGGGTGTGGGTTCCTCCTTCCACCACCTTTTAGATCAGTTAAATGAGCATGGTCCATCCCTTCAAAAAGTTTCTAGGCTAGAGGGTGGGGTAGATAAGTATGGGTGATAGGGGAGGGAGATTGAGGTACTATGTCCAAGGTGGAGGTGATAGGGTTAGACTTTGGGTTAATAGGATGTATGGGGGCTGAGAGAAAGTGGGGATCCAAACTTGGTTAAAGAGGTGGATGGTGATGCCAGTAATTGAAATAAGGGCACATAAGAAAGAAAGCCCTTCACAGATTCTGATACAGTGTTTCTATGTCATATATTTATTGCGCATTATTGATCTGATGGAATTTTTTTTCTGAACAAAATCACCCTTTTATATGGTGATAGGAAGAGATAACTATACATAAATTTGAAGAATACAAACGGCATAAATATTTTATTTGGCTCAGAAGTTTATATTACCTTTCTGCCTGTTTTAATATAATACTACTTTTTCTGCCTTTTCATCATTCCCTTATACTTTTTTGCTCACTGGATTAAAAAAGCACAGCTTCTTGCCTTCTGTATGATTGGTTTTGTAGGTTCTTTTTGAATTCTTTGGACTCCAGGTTGAGGGTCACACTTACCTCCCATTAGTGGTATCCTACGAGCATAGTTATAGTAACTCTCATCATTTAGAAACCATTTCACTTCCATTGTTTTGTTTGAGCTGCCCTAGTAGGCAGACCCAACTGTGTTGTAACTTACTCAAGTCCCATGTGAATGAGTGGTCTGTTCAAGATGACACAGCGGTGACCCATAGAGCTGGAAATCCCCATGACTTCCTTACGCAATCCAGTACTCTGTTCTTGTCATCCTTACCTTTGGCCAGCATGTGTGGCCACTTGTGTGGATGTCTGTAAGGGGTCTTCAAAGGGTACTTGCTCCCAAGTGCCTCCCGGTGTCCATGGGTGGTGGTAATGTATAGAGCCTTCTTTGCCCCCTTGGATCACTGGTGCCCAAGATTCTGACAAAGAAAGCTGTTGATTCCACATTTTGGAAAAGTATTTAAACCACTCCACTCAGTGGTAATGTAAGCTTCAAGCCCTTTGCTGGGAGGAGGGGATAGAGACAAAGAGGCATTGGACTGTGGGGAACAAGGATGGCTTACCTCCCAGTTTTGCTTGGAGTTGGTCCACCTGGTCAGTTTCAAAACCACAAGTCTGCCAGCTGGGGAGGCATGACTTAGCAGGCAGACTCTTTCTCATCCTGTGGGTCTGCTCCCAACTCAGAGCACATCAGACACTGGTGCACAATCCTACTGAGTGTTGGTTGGAACCAACTTCTCTCCCTCTGACACAGGCCTTTCTGGGAAGAGCCCCAAGCCAACACTGTTCCGCTTCCGTACTTCCATTGCTTTCATTTCTTTTGCTATGGACTTGAAACTGTGTTTGTTCTAAGAATTCTGAGAAATACATAGACTATTCTTTTCTGTTATTTTGATGAACTTGTAGAGACAGCTATCCTTGGAAATACCTTCCTATGCATTATATTGTTTCTACTACTCCATAAACAAAGCTTACTTCCAAAACACTTGTACCCCATGTCCATGTGTAATTGTCAAAGGCACACCTACCAGCTTTCTAGGCACTTTTCCTGCCTTGAGCATTCTTTGTGTTACCCCTTGAAACTCAGAGTGCTCAGCAAGGGAACCTGCCCACAGACCACGCCACCAACCCACTGTGTCCCAGCTGGCTCACATGTTCACAAAGATTTCTACTTGGCAGCACAGATCCTATGAAGGATTAATCTTTCCCATTCCCGCCAATACCTGTCCCCACCCTCAGTCTCTTACCTAAGCCTAACCAGGACACAAACGCCCTCAGACATCCACAGTGGAACTCTTGTGCTCAAGAACTTGCCTGTCTTGAGTGCCTATTTAACTACACGGCCTGAAAGTTAGAGAGTTTATGTTCCCACTAGAATGAAAATGCTACCAGTGTACTCTTTTCTTATTAATACTTGAATGGATTTAGAGTGAAAAGTGGATATTGGAATAAATTATATATAATAAGTAATACACGCAAAAACGGTAAATAGCAAAAACGATAAATAGGCACTCAACTCTGTGTGTGTGTTTCAGAAAGCGCATACGCACGTGATGGGGAGAGAGAGAGAGAGAGAGACAAGGTCCTGTTTTTCTCTGCAGATTTTATAAGTGAAGGGCCTTTTTGGCATGGTAAATATTTAAACCCTAGAAATATATAAGGTTTAAGGAAAAAAAGTATATTTTTCCTGTCGCATGAAAGAAGAATTTCTTCTGACTGCTAAGTGACTAGAAGTTCATGCTGCAAAATAGAGAGTAAGATGGTGTATCAATTCATTAAAACTTCTACATCTGTATAACAGATGCTTATTTAAAGTATTTTTACCTAATGCAACACACAGTGGTTATAATCAGACCTCTTTTGAAATCCTCTCTCTGCTACTTCATTGTTGTTTGACCTTAGGCAAGTTAGATTACCTGTAAGTTGGGGATTTCTACCTTAAATGAGTCAATGTATACAAACCACTTCGTGGGAAGCTTGGCATAGAGCAGGGGTTCTGGTACTTTTTTCTTACTAATTCCAGAAGGAAAGGTTTGTTGCCTAGAGTGGAGTGCAGCCTGTTGCAATGCCTGCAATGCTCTCATTTTGTCACAAGAGGGCAGTGCTAGCATAGAGAAAGCAGGAAATGTACTCGGTATTAGAATGGCAAGCTGTTCACCGATGTTATTCAGCCATTCTCTGGGATCAGAGAACCCTGGCTGCTGTTGGCACTTGCACTTTATTCACCCTCTCATCTGTTTCTGTAACATTCTCTGGCAGTTTTTAGTCCAATTTTGGAAAAACGATCTCTCACTGGTACTTCCCCCAAAGTAAAATGTGCTTTTATTTGCCCTCTTTTTGTCTCTACAGCAAAGATGTTTTTAAGCGTTGAATTTTTGTTCATGAAATTTGAAGGACAGACTTGTTTCTCTATCATGTGGCTCTCTCTATCATTCTCTGTCTTTCTGTCTTAGCCTGTCTGATTCTCTCATTTACTCTCGTTTCACCCCATTATTTTCAGACAGAGAACATTGCTATCATCAGGGAACATTTTCTGAACACATTTAATGAGCCCATGAAACGTGAAAGGTGCCAAGTCCATAGTGGTGGTTTATGATCTCTTATTACTTGTCTGTTCAGGTCATGTTATTTGTTAGGAACCCATCCGGAGTTTATTTAGCATCCTGCGCGAGGCTTCCACACACTGTGTTTAGTTTTGTTGCCATGTAATTCTGTGTTTGGGTGGATGCAGGACTGAGCCACGGTGCAGGACAGATTGGCTTTCTGCTGAAATGAAGCTGGCCTCCCTGATTCAGTTATTGGAATGCTAATGCTAGTCCCTTCTCATGTTCTCATCGAAACTTCCTGCAGCCAGCTTGCCTGATCTCGTTAAGCTGTGTCTAACACTGTGATTCCAGGGAAGTGCTGTAAAAGTAACAAATCTGTCTTTGCTGTCTGTTAGAAAAAAAACACATTTGACTTGGAAGTATTTTGCCTTTGTGCTTGGCAATAAATTCTTCAGACAGCACATACAATTTAATGTCTTGACAAATTTTTATTTTTTAAAAAGACTTGCAGCATTCAATAAATTCCAATACTAAATTCAAGCTCATGAAATAAACCCAGGCACTACCAAACTTAATGGCAAGTATTGGCCATAGTCCTAAAATAAAAATATTGTCAAAATATTTGCTTTGTGAGAATTTACGTTTCAGGGTCTGTGCACTTAAAGGACCAATTTGTTCGCTGATGTTAACCCAACATGTATCCAAAACAATAAATATGCCATGAGACAGTTAACTTTTCTTGAGCTATTAATACAGAGTGATTTAGGGGCGCCTGGGTGGCGCAGTCGGTTAAGCATCCGACTTCAGCCAGGTCACGATCTCGCGGTCCGTGAGTTCGAGCCCCGCGTCGGGCTCTGGGCTGATGGCTCAGAGCCTGGAGCCTGTTTCCGATTCTGTGTCTCCCTCTCTCTCTGCCCCTCCCCCGTTCATGCTCTGTCTCTCTCTGTCCCAAAAATAAATAAATGTTGAAAAAAAAATTAAAAAAAAATACAGAGTGATTTAGATATACTTACTAAAAAAATCTGATACCTCTTGAAGTTAAAGGACAGTTTAAGAAAAAAAATCTTGATGTACTGATCAGAGAGAATTCTTATGTCTGTTTGTTGATTGCTAGTTATTTTAAATTTCATCAGGCTGTAACTTGTGTAAGTTGGATTTCTGTGGATGCTTATAGACATTTGCAAAGCACGTGTTTTATTACCTCTGATATCAGTGATACATAGCCATTGGCTTTCTTAACACCGTTCCTATTTTCATAGTGTAGCTTTGTTTATAGCGTAACAAACAAATAAAATGCTTCATATGAGAACACCTGCTTTAAGAAAACCTAGCATATCATAATTCAGATGTACAAAGCAGATAAATTAAGGGGTGATTAGTAGCAGCACAAAAGGATTCTTTGATTTTCAGCAGGATTCATCAGAAGGGTTCCTTTGAATGCAAGCTCCCCCAGAGAGCTGAAGTGTTTTGCAGATCATTCAAACCACTTGACATCCAGACTGGGAGACAGAGAAACTTAGAATTTAAGTGTTGAAAAACCATCGTTCATTGAAGATTAACACAAAATGAATGTAGAGGTTCTCTGTTCTTTCAATAATAGAAAAATGTAATTTGCTTTTTAGTAATATGGTTAACCTAAACGTGTATATAAACATGACAAAGTCAGAAATACTATTTTCCATTATTTATGGAGCACCTACTATGTGCTAGGAACCATCCTTGACTCTGTGTGTCGTTTTATTTATATTTAATCCTGCTTGTGCCCATTTCATAAATGAGGATATTAAGCTTCCTGGGATCATTTTACCCAAAGCTGCAAGACTATGATAATTGGCAGAGAACAGTTTTGAATCTAGGTCTACGAGGGCTGTACTTTTGTCACTACACTCCAGGGAAGTTTCCTGCTAAGCTTGGAGTGTTCTGACTCTCGGTGCCGCCACATGCGTGTCCTTTGCCTAATACTCCCTGCCTTCCATCAGGGTGACTTGACTGACGTGTTTGTTAACCTACTTAACACGAACATTTATGGATGGAGATAACCAGACCCTGCCTATGCCACTGAAATACATACTGTGCCAAGATAATGTTCACGACTTCAGTTGTGCTTAGCTGGGCAGAGGAGGTGAGCCTGAAAACTGGAGGCCGTCTATGGTGGAGGTAGGAGCTGTCTAGAGGGCATGTTCAGGTATGCCGGGCAGGACATGGAACGTGACTGAACACTGGAGCAGCGCGGCCCCCAGGTTAGTAGAGCGCAGGATGGGGTAGGTCTAACTAATGGTAACATGATGGGCTATAACTTGGTGATGAGCAGGGAGTCAGGAAGTGGGCCCAGTGATGGAAGTGGGCAGCCAGGTGGGCTGACGAACAGGCCTGGCCACAGAAGGATGTTGGAGAAGGATGTTGCCATACATGTGTGTATGGCAAGGATGCTGGTGAGGGCTGTCAGAACTAGACGGCCATTTTGAAAAGAATTAAGATACCAGATAGGTTATTAAGGCAGAGACACAGAAAGAAAGGCAGTAACTCCGTTCTCCCACTGAGGTAGGAACTCCGTTGTTAGCAACTGGGGCACAGGATCAGAGTAGGAATAACTAATGATTGCTTACATTTCTCCTAATGAGTTAAGAGGTTGGTGCCCTAGTCTGGGATGGATTTGATCCTCTCAATGAGGGCCAAGTGGACCCCAGTAATGAAAGGAGGGTTAGAGAGGGAGCAGTGCTGTTTTCTATTTTCCTGGAGATTGGGACTTAATATATACAGATAAATGTATGTAAATAAAAATACAGATTGACTGACTGAAGGAAAAAACCTGTGTGGATTTAATTATTACTTTGATTTTTCTACTGAGCCTTGGCAAGTGGTACTTAACATCTCATATGATCATTGCAGAGGTATATGCAGAGGTGATTAGACTTACTAGTTCTCGTCTGAACTCCTGCTCACTAGCCATGCTCCTGGACAAATTCCTGAACATCTCTGGGCCTGATTTTCCTCAGCCTGTGAAATAGCCGTGATGTTGCAGAATTGTTCTAATACTGCTATCAGTAAGAATACCCACAATTTATTAAGCATTTCTTTTTAGTCAGGCTCTGTGTGAAGCAGTTTAAATGCATTATCTCCTTTAACTGTTGTGAGGAATAAATAAGGCATCACAGTCAAGACACCTGGCTTAGTGCACTCACACACGTGGAGATCCATGTACGTGCTGACGCACTATAGAATGTGTACCGTTAAGGATACGTTGGTTATTATGTGTTTTAGAGGATAGGAGAAGGAGTGACCATGTTGACTGATAGGTGAAACAGAGTTGCATGAGATTGGAGGAAGAAACCAGATGACATGTCAGTGACATGCCACAGGTCACTCCTTTTTTGAGCGCCCATGACCCCTACTTATATAGTAGAATTGGCGTCAGAGACCCAATATGCTTTACTAATAACACGAGGAAGTCTTTCCCTGTGTCACCCAGGGGATCTTGCACTTACTGTGTGTCTGCTGCAGAACAGTAAGTGATAAGCTGGTCTCTGCCCCTTTTACAGAAGTCCCTTTGGGAATGCCGGTTCAGCCCTGTGCCTCCCCAGAGGTCTCAGTGTAACATAGGACTCACAGCCATGTTTGGCTAACCTACTTGCTTGTTTTGGGTTTCCCTGGAATTCCACCTAGAGCCTAAGGTTGAGCTGCAAGTGGTTATTTTTGAAGATGACCCCAGGAAGCCTTGTAAGGAAGTGGAAAAGTGAGACATGGAAGGAGGGAAAGCCAATAAAAGTGTGTTAAGATTTCAACTGGACTCACTCTTCCAGGCAATCCTCCACGAACTGTGTAGAGTTGGGAAGCTTGGGTATTTATCTTCCTCCTCTCATGCCTCTTTGGTGGAGGTTGCCTCTTGCAGGTATCGAGTGCCCAGCAATGCAGTGGAGCAATGCAGATGCCTGAGAGAGGAAGCCACACGTGTGTATTGCAACTGTCCAGAAAGCTACAATGACTTTGGGGGTGGGGTGAGGTGACGAGTAGGGAGGAGTCGGGCAGGACTCCAGTAGCATCTGCTCAATCTACCTTCCTATGTTGAAGACACTCAGAGTTTTAAATCTACATTTCATATTTGGAAATCCTTAAAGTAAATTGCCATCTTATCAAAATAGAACATTTCTTTGCTTCTGTTAATATTTTATATTCCCTGAGCAGGTGCTGACCAGTGTCTTCAGTCTCTGTGTCGCTATAAATATTTTCTTTCTGCACATTAATCTGAGAATGAGCAGAAAATAAAATAATCTGAATAGTCTCTATTGAACATGTATGGAGACATGAGCAGATCTTTAGAGTATGTGTAAACTTTTTTATTTAAAAAATGTAAATTTATTTTTGAGACGGGGAGGGGCAAAGAGAGAAGGAGACACAGAATCCGAAGCAGACTCCAGGCTCCAAGCTGTCAGTACAGAGCCCGACGCGGGGCTCTCACCCATGAACCTTGAGATCATGACCTGAGCCGAAGTTGGATGCTTAACCAACTGAGCCGAGCCACCCAGGCGCCCCTAGAGTATGTGTAAACTTTAAAGAAATAGTAATATTACACTCAGAAATGGATACTTACAGCCCCAGCCAAAGGCATGCATTCAGCCTATCTGCAGGGGTTCAAGGTTGGAATTCTGACCATAGGGATCTGGTTAGATGTTAGTGTGGACCAAAGTCAGAGGGCTCCCACCTCATTGACTTACATTCATTCAACGTTTCAGTGTACATATTCAGCAACCTATCTTGGCTCTGTTAAATGAGAGAACATTAGATTGCAAATTTCTCTTTTGATAATTCTCTTCTAAGCACATTGCAAGGCCCTGTCTGGGATTCAGAAAATAACATTCGTGGACTATAAAGATAGTAATTAATCTTTAGAGTGAAAATGTTTTTCTCAGGACCTGCCTCTTCCCAGTGCCCAACCCATACTCCCCAAACCCATTCAGATTTCTAGGTACATTTGTCCTAAAAATAGTGAGTCTGCTGAAAGCTATGTTTGAACTTAGAAGTAATTCTCCTTCCAGGCGAGGTTTTTCTACTCCTAACTTTAAGATCCTGCCTTGTGTTTGTGACTCCCTGTCTTTAAACTTAAGAAGACCAAAAGAAGACATCCAGATGGCCATCAGGCACATGAAAAGATGCTCAATATCGCTCCTCATCAGGGAAATACAAATCAAAACCACACTCAGATATCACCTCATGCCAGTCAGAGTGGCCAAAATGAACAAATCAGGAGACTATAGATGCTGGCGAGGATGTGGAGAAACGGGAACCCTCTTGCACTGTTGGTGGGAATGCAAACTGGTACAGCCACTCTGGAAAACAGTGTGGAGGTTCCTCAAAAAGTTAAAAATAGACCTACCCTATGACCCAGCAATAGCATGGCTAGGAATTTACCCAAGGGATACAGGAGTGCTGATGCATAGGGGCACTTGTACCCCAGTGTTTATAGCAGCACTCTCAACAATAGCCAAACTGTGGAAAGAGCCTAAATGTCCATCAACTGATGAATGGATAAAGCAATTGTGGTTTGTATACACAATGGAGTACTACGTGGCAATGAGAAAGAATGAAATATGGCCTTTTGTAGCAACATGGATGGAACTGGAGAGTGTGATGCTAAGTGAAATAAGCCATACAGAGAAAGACAGATACCATATATTTTCACTCTTATGTGGATCCTGAGAAACTTAACAGGAACCCATGGGGGAGGGGAAGGAAAAAAAAAAAAAGAGGTTAGAGTGGGAGAGAGCCAAAGCATAAGAGACTCTTAAAAACTGAGAACTGGGGCGCCTGGGTGGCGCAGTCGGTTAAGCGTCCGACTTCAGCCAGGTCACGATCTCGCGGTCCGTGAGTTCGAGCCCCGCGTCGGGCTCTGGGCTGATGGCTCAGATCCTGGAGCCTGTTTCCGATTCTGTGTCTCCCTCTCTCTCTGCCCCTCCCCCGTTCATGCTCTGTCTCTCTCTGTCCCAAAAATAAATAAACGTTGAAAAAAAAAATTAAAAAAACAAACAAACTGAGAACAAACTGAGGGTTTATGGGGGGTGGGAGGGAGGGAAGGGTGGGTGGTGGGTACTGAGGAAGGCACCTGTTGGGATGAGCACTGGGTGTTGTATGGAAACCAGTTTGACAATAAATTTCATATATTAAAAAAGAAATAAAATAAAATAAACTTAAGAAGACCACGTATGAAGGAGGAAATGTGGGAAGGATGGGTTCCATGTTCAGTTCTGGTGGGAGAGTGAGGGACACTGGAAATGGGCCAAGATGATCAAAGGGCCGAGGCTGGGTGCGCCTCCTTGCAGAGGTCTTGACACGTGAGGTCAAGACATGTGTCTTGACCCTTGGCACCCGGCAGTGCACTGGCAGCACTAACAGGACTAATGTGGTGAGATGTATAATGCACGGGTAATTGTTAAACTCTCCAGGAGAGAGCCGAGAATACCTTCAATCCTTTGTCCATCACGAGAGCTGTTCACTAGCGAGAAGCCAGGCTCATGTGACTTTCACAGCCTACGTCTTTCTTTGTATACCTCTTGGTGACAAACTACATAGCCAGGGATAGGAGGTGAGAGAGGAGAAGACTGTTTATAATCCATAAAAATCTACAACTAGCTCACAAATAACAGATCGTCATAGTTCCTTTGCATTATACTTTGTGGATAACCTTAGATATTTAAGCTACGTGAACAGTGGCAGGAGTAATATTAATGGTTCCATACCTGTCAAGCTTTAAAATAGAATTTTACACTGAAGGTACAAATTAGGCAAAAGAAGCCTTTCCAAAGGGTGCAGATGATAAAGTAGGCCAGTAGGATTCTCAAGGGAACCTGATATTCTAGAGAATTTATGGAAGTCTGTGATTCATCATAATCCCTCTTGTGCTTTTACTAGAGTTTGAAAATTACTCAGAGATACCTAACTCGCTGAATATTGATATTTCGGTTCTGGGGATATTTTTCTGAGTGAATTTGTCTGCAACTGCCTCTCTAGAAAATTTATTAGCAAACTATTCATACATTTCCCCCCAATCTTTCATTCTTTTCTGAGATATTATTGATTTTATTTTCCTAAACACAATTTTATATGGTAATATCTGGGCAGAAGCAATTTGCTATGGTTCAAGGAACTGGATTCTTATGGGCATTTGTCTTAGTAATGTGATTACAGAGTCACTAACTTGATCTTAATAACATTTGCTTATTATCGTGTCTTAAATGCATGAAAGGAAAACTGTTTTCTAACTCAGAGGATTACCCTTGTGTATCTCCGTTAGTTGATAATGCCCTGCAAAATTAATGTCCAGGTGGCTTTGAGTGGCTATTGCATTATTTGAAACTAGTTAGGATTAAATGCAAATATTATCACCAATGTTGCATGCAGATTGGAAATTACTTTTTTAGTATACCTTAAGAAACTTTTAAATCACTGATTCACAGCAGTTTATAAACCGGCCACGCTGCACTTCATCTGATGCTGTTTTTACTCTATTGTGGCTGCAGGAGGCAGCATGATACAAAAGGCTTGGAATCTATAGTCAGATAACTGTGGTTAGAATCTGACTGCCTTACTTATTATTTGTGTGAACTAGGGTCGTGTTAATCAACTACCCTGACCCTCAGTTTCCTCATCTCTTCAAGACAGGCTGACATACAAGCACCCCCATTCTAGTTTCCTATTGAAATATTGTAACTGCAACCTTCTCAGTAAAAATCTCTGTTCGTTTTCAAAAGATTCCCTCCTTTTTTCTTAAAGCAGATAGTAGTCATATAAAAAGATAATACTGTCCACAAAAAGATTTGAAGAAGGTTACTGCTAGCAGCTTTATTCATAATCCGCCTAACCTAGGAACAGTCCAAATGTTCACAAATAGAACAATAGGTAAGCAAATTGTAACATATCCATGCAATGGAGAATTACTCGTCAGTAAAAGGAAAAAAAATTACTGATCCATGAGACAATGTGGATGAATCTTAGAGACATTATGTGGAGCAAAAGAAGCCAGACACCAAAAAGAGCAAATTGTCTGACTCCTTTTACATGAAGTTTTAAAACCAGCAAAACTCCTTTATGGTGATAGAAATCAGAATACTGATTACCTCTGAAGGGAGGGTCTTGATTGGAAAGGGGCATGAGGGGAATTTCGGGGTGATAGGGATGTTCTATGTCTTGATTTTGGTGATGATTACGCAGGTGTATATATTTGTCAAAACTTGATGAACTGTGCCGTTGAATTGCGTGCTTTATTGTGTATAAGTTAAACTTAAATTCAAAGAAAAGACAACTCACCCATGTCGGTTAAACGTTTAGTTTTCTCATGACCGATTTTTGGGATTCTCAGGATGCAGTGACCATCTGTACCCTGGGAATTGGGACAGCCTTTGGAGAGTCCATTCTGGACAACACACCCCGCCATGCGACCATCGTTACCAGGGAGAGCAGTGAACTGCTCCGCATCGAGCAGAAGGACTTCAAGGCTCTATGGGAGGTGAGCCCCAAGGCTTCTCTGTCAATTAACGTAGTTGCGGAAAAGAAAAGGAGCTGCCACGTGGATAATGGCATTACAGTCAAGCCTTAATGTGTTCTGTTCTGAGCTGGTAGATGGAATTTAATTTTCAAAACTTGTTTTTGAAACGAGTGAGTGAAAAAGCCATTTTGACATAAGACATCCCCACCCCCGCCTTTTTTTTTTTTAATTTAATGCTTGCTCAATTTTCTGTAGTTTGACATACCTTATAATTATTTCTTGAATGACCATAGACTGTTTTATGTATTTCCTCCTTCCTATTCCACAGATGTATTCTTAACCAGGGAACAAAATACTTTGACATTTTCTTTTGCATTTTAAAAATCATCATTGACATGTTTCCTGGTAAAGTGGAATGAATGGGGTTAACATCTGCTTCATTTAAATGCTTTTAAAAATGATGTGCCCTGCAATAAGGTATGGGAAATGAGGGACATAAAGATGTCTGGTTACTTGCCAACTTCAGAATGCATTGGTGGCACAGCGGTGGATGGATGCGACCGGTGCTGGTGGCTTTTGCATTTACCACTGCTTACCAGCGCCCCTTCGGGTATTGCACTCATTTGCAAGAAGTAGGGGGAATAAATCATCTTATATGTAGTAATGGCAAATGGAGCACTTAGAAAGGCCCAGCTAAACCTTGCATCTTTTACGTTCATTCCTTTTCAGTTCTGCAAGCTTCTGATTTTAACCTGTGGTTGTTCCTTATCTTTGTCTTTGGCTCAGTATGTCCAAGTGTTAACCCATCGAGCTGGCAGGCTTTGCAACTTGTCCCGGTGTGGCTAAGATTTTAAACTTGATCTTAAAAGAATTTTGTGTAATCAAATAGTTTCCTCCAGAGCCAAACAAATGACAGATGCATTAAGGGAGCAAACCTGCAGGTGAATGAGTGATGCTTTGCCTTAAAAGTCCTGCAAAGCCTTGGAAGGCCTTGGTGGTAAAACCTGTTACTTTTATTCTTGGCAGTAGTGAATAAATTGCGGGGTTGCTTGTTTGAAATGTTCCTCTTAGAAAATATTAAAGAGCTCCAACTGCTCTGTAAAGTTCAGAGACAAAAGCTAGTTTTAGGAAGGCAAAGCTGAAGTAGGTTTGCATGAGGTGTGTGTGGAGAGGTTTTCTGTCAATTAAAAGGGACCAAGCTTGAGGCAAATAAGCCTTTTTTTTGGGGGGGGGGGGATCTTTCATTTTTAAAAGGTAAACTGAAAAAGTCTTTTCCAAAAAAGAAAATTTGGAAAACTGGCTTAAGAACAAAAATGATTTCCACCTGTGATGTATGTCATTATAACTGCTTTTGTCTGTTAAGACTTTTTCAAGTTGCTCATCGAGAATAGTTTGTGGAAATATTTAAAATTTTATTTTAATTAGGAGCCCTCAGTACTGTGAAGGAAGTTCCTGAGAAGTAGCTACCTGTGAACATTTTTGAAAAACTTATTATTATTAGGAAAATTTTCAAACATACAGAAAACCAGAAAGGATAATACATGCTGACATGTAGCCATATTTGCTCCATCTTGTCTTTTTTTTTTGCTGAACCACTTTAATGTAAATGACAGACATTATGACATTTCATCATAAATATTCAGCATAATCCTAAGAAAAATAGAATATCCTGCCACATACCCATAATACCATTATTTCACTTACAGTACCTAACATCCTAATATCCTAATTCACTAACATCCTAATATCTAATATCCAGTCCGCGGTTCATTCAGATTTCCCCATAAATACCCATAAATAAATATTCAACAAATATCCTTTATATCTGTTATATTTCAAACCAGGTTCAAATAAAGAACCACGTCTTACATTTGATTGTTGTATCTGAATCTCTGTCTCTGTCCCTCTCTCTCTCCCCCCCACTCCTCCCCTCTCTCTCCCGTTCTCTCCCCCCACCTCCCTTCCACCCTCCCTCTCTCCCTTCTTTCCTCTCTCTGTCTCTCTCATCCTTTCCATGGCATTGGCTTGTTAAAAAGGCTGGGTTAGTTTCTCCCAAATTCAATATTTGTTTGATTATTTTCTCATGGTATCTTTTTGTACCCCTGTTCCAGGGTTTTCTATAAAAGGAAGTTAGAGCTAAAAGCTTGATTAGATCAGATCAAACATTTTTGTCCAGAAAGCTTCAAAGGTGATAATAAGTACATCAGGAAGTTCATCATGTCTGGAGGCTTTACTATCGGTGATGCATTAGTGTTATTAGTTTGAGTGTGTCGGTAGACTTCAGTTGAGTACATTTTAGTACTATTTTCCACAGATATTTCCCTTAAAGGAAAATTATTAAATGGGGGTATTGATATTGAGGGTGGCTTTGGTATCCCCAACCTTGCCACATGATTCTGCAGCTCAGTGGATCCAGCCCTTAAAGTGTAACCTCAGTGCAGATTTCTGATGTCCCCTGCCAGTGACTTAATTGAGCTGAAAAGAAAGGACAGAGTTTTTGTCTGACTTCTTATTTTACAGGTGGGGGACTGGAACCTCCTAGGGAGTAAGAGATTAGTCGCATACTTCATTTTATTTGCCTGTTCACGTAACTAAGTTCAGAGTGCAAATTACATGCTCAATCAGCATTTTAACAGGCTAAAATGGAAATGCAAGAAACTCCATCGTCTACCAATCCATGTTAATCAGAACTTTATTAATGGGCACAATTGTGCATGTATATATAGTACGTGATAATCCTAAGAAATTGTAAAATCCTAAATTACTTTCTAAATAAAAAAGATTGACTTGTTTATTTTACCATTCGTTTTTTTAAATTTTTTTCAACATTTATTTATTTTTGAGAGATGGAGAGACAGCGCATGAGTGGGGGAGGGGCAGAGAGAGAGGAAGACACAGAATCTGAAGGCTCCAGGCTCTGAGTTGTCAGCACAGAGCCCGATGCAGGACCTAAACTCACAAACTGTGAGATCATGACCTGAGCTGAAGTGGGACACTTAACCGACTGAGCCACCCAGGTGCCCCTCTACCATTCGTTTTTTAACAAATACTCATTGAGTATCTCCTATCAGGTATAGATGCAGCAGCAAACAAGACTGACAGAGCTCCCTCTCTCCAGGAGGACTTCTGTTTTACTTGGAGAACATAGAAAATAAGCTACCAAGTTGTAATAGTATTTCAGAGTATAAAAATCATTATAATTAAATATTATTTCTATTTGAATTTGAGGGATCCATTGAGGACACATATGGCACTAATCTGCTAGCAAAATATCTGATATTCAGAATACCTATTCCTTGTTTATGTTAGATAATGGAGTTTATAACTCAGCCATCTATTACACTAGTAAATAATACCCATTAGCAAAATTAAAACCCAAACTCATACTGTCAGCTGAAATCTGAGTGAGATCTGCAAGCCAAGCATTAAAAGGAAAGCATTATGTAGGGAAGTATTCAGGTAGGAGCCTCATCAAACTCTAAGGTGGCAGGAAGAAGGCAGCAGAAAGGTAAGCTGGATAATAGTGCCTCTCTTGTTGGCAAGGTAAGTAACTCAGTGTTGGGCTACAGGTTAGGGATAGTAAAAACTAGGTAACCTGAATCATGGGTCTAATTTGCATGTTCATCTCATTTGACTAATTACTTTTGAAGAAAGTCATCCTGGGCCCATTGCATGTCAAGTACCCCCTTGATTAGCTTTGTCTCCTTATCTATGTATGCCCTTGTCACTTAAAGGGGACAAAAGATAAAACCAGGATTCTGAGTTATTTCTTCTCACTCTGAAAGTTACAATCTGTAACCACTACCAGGTAGCACAGTCTAAAAGTAGCTCTTTAACAGGCTGAGCAAATAGTCTATTTTAAATCTTACACTTGGGACTTTAATGGCAACACAAAGCTGGGGAATCCTGCTTCCTTTCCTGACCAAAGGCAAGTTTCCTCAGCTCTCTGCAGGAAGAGAACACACTCAGAGACCTACATGTGAGATTTTGAAATCCTATTCAATTTCATCCCGGATACCTCTTGGTTTATATTGTCTATTATGTTGTAAGTCAAGCTGGTAACACCTAGAGTATTTAAAAAAGTGATTCCCATAAATGTAGCCAGAGCATTATTCAATAACCAATACATCAGAAAAAGCATTCCCCAAGATATAACAGAGGTAGCATCTTGATGCTTTTCTTTGCATCCTGCCTCTTTCCTAATGAAAACTGTTTTCTTCCCTGTTCTCCTTCCATGTTTCAGTTGCTAATTTATGGTCAGATTTGAGAACATTGGGTTGCTCCGTCTTAAAACTAGGTCATGTTTTCTTAAGTGAATATGGTAAATTTATTCAGAGTTGGTTGATAATGCATCCCTCCTCTCACGCTTCTGTGATATTAAAACTCAATAAAATATGTGAACCACAGTATAAAACATCTCATTTTTCAGCAGTATATAGGTGATGGAGGGAGAGAAGGAAGAGGAGAGGAGATAGTTCTGTTTCTGAATCTCATTCAGAAGGAAAATAATTGAAAAGTCTTGGAATGTCACGTTCAATGCTTGAGACAACCATAAATTTAAACTTTGTGCCACTTGTGGCATTGCGTACCCTCCGTGAAGAAGTTAAATGGCAAAGTAGTTAAGTGTAGACTTGGGAGTTTTAAGCCAGTTATTAATATTTGATCCAAGATTGTGTGACTGCTGGTGGCTCTTGGACTAAATGAAGAACTGATTTACTGTCCAATTCCCTGAATTTCTTTGCAGCACATATAGGATAAGAAGGCTTCCAATGGTTACAAATGACTACAACAAGAGTTTTTGGGTTTTTTTGTTTTTTTGTTTGTTTTGTTTTCTTGTTGACTTTCCATCTAATGCTATATCTGTATGAAGATGCTTTCCTCTTTGTAGCATGTATTGACATCTGTACATAGACTATTCCCAATACATGAAGTTGGATGAGGAGGTGAGTCCGGTGTGTTCAGAGAAGTAGATTCTTGATCAGATTCGTAACAGACACTACTGAGAGGTCCTTGAACTTGTGTGCCACCTCCTGTTTAGCTGTGTTTCAGTTGCATGGACATCATCTGGCCAAAAGCTTTCCTTCACTGTGAGCCATGTTTGGAAATGTTCAACATAACAATATGTGTCTATGAATAAGTCATTTGAAATTTAAAGACAGCAATAAATCTACAGAGTCTAAAAATAAAAGCAGTATTTTAAATTTATAGTCTGACCCATGCCACAATACAATTGATTTCTTGGCTGTAATTGTTATCCAGAAACTTCTTGGCACATTTTGTGAATTTATTCTAACTGAGGGATCCCATGTCACAGAGAACCATTGCTCTGATGTAATGATTGTTATGGGAGAGTTTATTCCCCAAATGTGTCTGTGGCCTCAGCAAATATTGTTAAGTAACTGAAAATCCATTTCATGCTTTATGAGATACAAAACTGAATGGTAAAACAAAGAAATAGGTGCATGTTTCTATCTTAGGAAAAGAATAGAATTTGTAAACAGGAATATTTCTAAGAGTAATGAATATTGTCGAAGGAATATTTTTACATCTGTCTCTATTCCCTGGTTTTCAGAGTGTATTATTTCTAGATTCTATCAGATACGTTGGCAGTTGTGGGCCTGAAAAGCTTTTTAGCTATTTCCATTTACTGCCTGTCTTGGACTATGCAGGTAGAAAGAGTCCTTTCCCATTAATAATCTTTCAAGCCACTATGAGAATACGAATTATTGAAATAACAGCAGCTTAGTCTTTGCTGATTCGCTTTAAAAACCTTATCAGAATAATATACTTCTCAGAGGCATCTGCCCCTGCTTGAATGGACTTGATGTTCCTGTCTGTCTTGGGCTGTCAGAAAAATTAAAGCCAAATACTTAAAACAGAATATCAGAACATAAAAATCTTAGAAGTCCTTTGGATGGTTTTATTACTATGTTTAGCATGCAAACAATTTCTTTTTTCTTTTTTTTTTTTTTTTTTTTTAGCATGCAAACAATTTCAAGTTGTTTTGCGTGCACTTTAATGGGAGGCTTTCAACATAGGCTGTTATTTCAGGTAAGTATTTAGTGGCCCTGAGCAGTGAGGCAAGACTGCACGACCCATCCTCAGACAGGGATGCCTATCTGTTAATGCACAGGAACCCACACCCTCATCTGAGGACTAGCTGGAACCGAGAGCCAAGGGGCCTGATTTCTCCCAAGTCGGGAGTCTGTGCTTACTTTTGGCAACTTTGGAGCTTGTACTGTAGTGTTACTTCCCAGGCCAGAAATTTGCATCAAAGGGCTAAGAAAAATACATCCAAAAATAAACATGAAAGTCAGGATTTCATGCCAGGAACTCCAGCCACACACATCCTGTTGGCTGGTTCTCTTGACTCTCCTCACAGTTGTGATTCTTTTAAACCAAGCGGAAGCCTCCAATGACTTGGACCTTATGTCTGCGCCAGGGTCTTACTCCTCTGTCCTCGAGCTTTTCCATGGAGTGTCGAATGATTCAAATCCAGAAAGGAAGGGAGTGAAGTTACTGGGAGGTAACTACAGTTAAATATATACACATATATATGTATACAGGAAGTCTTTTCCTATTGCCTTCGGCTGCCTGAGCTTTTCTGGAGGACGACCAGCGCCGAGTTTCTCTCTGTGGACTGACATCCTCTGAACACTAATAGATACAAATAGGGAATTATCGGCCATGAAGGTGTATTTTGTTGTCCAAATAAAGGACAGATATTCACTGGATGTCTGGGAACTTTGAGTGACAGAAAAAGAAGGACATATGCTCTACAAGGTCAGAATGTATCTTTTTTTATTCTTTAGTGGGGAAATATTGTATGTCACAGTTTGCATTTTGGTTTGAAGAATTATACTCTGAAGCATCTCTGGCTTTTCTAATTATGTTCCACCAGACCTAAATATGTACAATAGGACTGACATAATTTGATTTCATCTTTATTTGTGATGTGTGTGTGTGTGTGTGTGTGTGTGGAGCGGGGAGTGACGGTTCATCTTTTTGATTGTGAAGGATGTGTTTGTTTAGCCTGAGATCTTAAATATGTTTACAGAAGATAAACAAAGATAGTTGTTCAGAACTAGCCAGTTACATTTATCACATTAATATTAAATGTTGTATGTATTTATCTGGTGACATGCTTGAATGGCATATATTAAAAATAAATTTGGGGCAAGGAAACAGATTGAGAGTGATGGTATTTCATCCCCTGGACGCCCAGTAGGTATCTTGCCTGCCGCTCTCGGACTATATGAAGTGTTTATGGGAACTCTATTACATTATTGATGACTTGAAGTCAGACCAGCAAGCTATGATTTCACTGTTTCTCAGAAGATGATCAGGGGGTTGGAACAGATAAAGGCGTGGCTGACAGGTGCCAGGAATGCCCAGATGCTGCGGGTAGACCTGTTGGCAGGGTGTGCCTGCCGTAAGCAGTGGTCGTCGCTTCTTTACGTCTCTGGGTGTTCATTTCAGGAGTGTGCACAGGATACTGGGATCTTGTACAAGTTGCTGTGAGCAGAGGTTTTCAAATGCCTCCCATGGCCGTGCATTTGCCAGCTTGCCTTTGACCCCTCCCTGCCTCCCACGCCCCGCACTTTTGTCTTGCAGTGGCCCTTATTGCTCCCCTAGCTAACCTACCACACCGCATGCCTCTAAGGAGTTTCTCAACTCCATGTTAATTGATGCCACTTTGAAAATGTCATCTGTAAGAAACTCCCGTCACATTCAACAAACATATGTACTTGGTTCCCACACTGTGGAGGTGTAAAATGTATCACGTCTGTCTGTCTGGCTTACAGTCTAGTGGAGAAGACAGACAAGCACAAACACAAGCCATCCTGATGTAAGACAAACTGGAAAGTACTATAAGAAAGATACAGCATGCTGGAGGACATACGAGGGAAGGGAGGGAGAGATTCATTTCCATCCAGGATATCATTTCATCCGAAGACAAAGAGATCTGGTTCTGAATTCTTATGTGGCTAACAAGGCTGGGTTTCAGCATCCCCAAAGGCTTGGGGTCAGTTCACCAAATTATAACATTTAAGGCAGCTTGTTCCCAAGGGTCTGAGCACGCAGGAGAGGCAGGGCTTCCTCACTCCACTGTCTTGTGCTGTGTTCTGCCTTCTTCTCCTTGTGATTGGCCCTGGCAAGCTTGAATAGGGGTCCGCCTGCCCTCTGAGGGTGTCATGTGTTGTATTTCAAAATGCCTGGCTTTGTGTTTTGTTTGTTGTTCACTCATCATCTGGAGAAATCCGCTCTGAGGTTTAATGGGTCCCCCAGGCAAAGACGGTTCTAGTTGGGAAAACTTTAAGAGCTTGAGATTCAGAAAGAACTCGTGGTATGGACTGGGGGATATTGTTAAGCTCTTTAAGTGTAGGAAGCCCTGTGGTCATGGGACTTTTCTGTTCTCATTGGGTCAAATTCCACTCCTGTGTAGTTTCCAGGCTGCCGCGGAGAGGTTAGAGCACAGTCACTGGGACAGGGTGTCTGACACCGAGGAAGGAGCAGCAGGAAATCCTGTCACAACTCAGCCTCTCTGAATTCCTGCAGGCTTGCCGTGGTTGATCTCACTAACCTCAGTGTTTTGAGCTGTCTGGCCCAAACCAATAAATGCAAGACAGACCTCCTAAAGGCTATTGATGTGATAGAGTGGTCTGGCCTGAAATTCTGATCTATTCCTGGTTTAATCCAGCTCTGCTAGATGACTTTTTGGAAAGCTCTCTAGCTCCTGGGCCACCTAGTTGTATTATAAAGATACCTTGACTTAAATCCTGTCTTGCTGTCAGGAGTGCTCCAAGTTAATCTTGATTGATTGCCTTCTGAATTGGAAAATTTAGTGCCCCCCTCCTCCCTTTTTGGTTTGCAAATTCAAGAAGGCAAAGCCACAAATTGTGTGAATGGAAAATATTAAATTATATCATTTGAAAGGCAAGAACTTTTTGTTATCTTTAATCATTTACAGTTGTAGTTCTTAAAAACTAGGTCCACATTAGAATTACCTGGAAAGCTAGTTAAAACTTCCCATATGTGGGCCCTGTCTAGAACACTGAAACCAGAATCTCTAGAAGAGGGGCCCTGAGTGTCGCTGGCTTCTTCAAGCTCCCCAGATGGGCGTACTGGGCACCCAGGGCTGAGAACCTGTCTTCCAGCAGTGGGCTTTGGTAAGTGGGCACTGTTCCCCTTTGCATCTGGGTCTGCATTTACCTGCCTGGCATTTTTGCTCTGTGCTAAGGCTCTGTGATTGAAAAATATGTTTATTCCTTGTTTGTGTTAAATCTCCTAGTGTAATTTTTCCTTCTCTCATATAGACATCCTACTTCCAAATTGGGGTTTCTGTCAGATTTAAGTAATAATGGCAAACAGTATTTTAGAGATACAGTGAGTGGGATTTTTTATTTAAGGGTTTGTGATTAGAGGTTGCCTGTGTGGTCTGGCTATTGAAAGTGTGAGAATCACATGCAAAATCCACCCCCTTCCTTCCATCCTACAAACACATATTCTCTTATCTGTCAGAGCCGTCTTGTCGTTACACATCATGTAGCTCCTGGAAAATTCCACTGTACCTTTGTAGGAGAATGAGAGTGAAAAAGCCAAGTAATATCATAGCATCATTATGAAGGGAGTTTTGAGCTCATGGGCCCCTTGAGAATGTTGTGATCCCTGACCCAACCCTGGACTATATACTTTGAGAGTCACTTCTCTAAGATAAATCCCCAGAAAAAGAATACTAAGTTGAAAGGTGTGGAAACATTTATGTCTCTTGATAAATATGATCACATTTATTTTCAATAGTTTTTTTTTTTTTTTTTTTCTGCCACCAGGACTATTTGAGCCTTGGCCAGCATGACTGTTATATATTTTCCTCCATTATAATAGGCACTGTTATTGTCATTGTGTTTCTTTGATTACTGCTGGGATGGTTGAGATTTTCTTTACGTATTTCTTTCCTGATCATATTTACTCACCCATACATTGGCATTTATTTATCAGTTTATGTGAATGCTTTATTTGATCAAGGTATTAATCCTTTGTTGTAATTCCTGCAAATATTTTATCTTGGTCTGCTGACTTTTCATTTTTCATGAACTTAAAGTACATACATTCTAAATCCATTAAGTCCCCAACAGAAAGTTTATTTTATTGTTTAAAAACCTTTTTAGGGGCACGTGGGTGGCTTAGTCAGTTAAGTGTCCAACTCTTGGTTTCACCTCAGGTCATGATTTCCCCCATGCTGACAGCTCAGAGCCTGGAGCCTGCTTTGGATTCTGTGTCTCTCTCTCTCTCTCTCTCTCTCTGCCCCTCCCCTGCTTGTGCTCTCTCTCTAAATAAACATTAAAAAAATTGTTTTTAGTTTGGGGCACCTGGTGGCTCAGTCAGTTAAGCATCCACCTCTTGGTTTCTGCTCAAGTCATGATCTCACGGTTTGTGATTTCCAACCCTGCATCAGGCTCTGTGCTGGTAGCACAGAGACTGCTTGGGATTCTCTCCCTCCCTCTTTCTCTGCCCCTCCCCCACTCACACTGTGTCTGTCTCTCAAAGAAGTAAACTTAAAAAAATTTTTTTAATTTGTTTTATAAAGATACCATCTTTCATTTGTAGCTGACTTGAAAAATCACATGATATAAGCAATAATGTGTTTTAGTTCTGTCTGCATGAATTGAATGAGTTTTTAAAACTTTTTTTATTGCTTCTCTCTACTGCTTTAAAGCATTTATAAATGCTCTTACAAATTCATATATTGCCACCATTTGTTTCTTATTACCCCTATGTGGACCTTACTTTATAGCACTGTAACAAAATTTTCTTAAGATTTCTTTTCTGGATATTTGTACCATGACCTGTGTCTCTTCCACCACTCTTCTGCTTGCGTTTTTTAAAGATGCCAGTGATTTGCTGGCAAAACCCTTTCCCACTTTCCTCCTGTCCCCCCAAACACTGCTCTAAACTTTGGGTCTGAGTGAAAAATGGGTGGGATTGGAATATCTCCTGAAGTCAGTGAAGTGAGTCCTCTTTTTTGAGCATCTGTAACTGTTTTCTCTTCTTCACTGTCCGGAATTGTATCTACCTCTTTAGTAGTTCTGGGGAAAGCGCAGCTCTTACCAATAAGTGTTAATGAAAATGGCTTTTCAGTTTTAGGCCTTTCTATTTGTGGTGGGTTTTACTTTGTTTGGAGGGCATTTTTGCCCATGTTTCACTTTGTTTAAAAGTCATAGAATTGCCTAGTACAGGGGTGCGTGGGTGGCTCAGTCGGTTAAACATCAAACTTTGGCGCAGATCATGATCTCACGGTTCATGAGTTCAAGCCCCACGTCGGGCTCTGTGCTGACAGTTTGGAGCCTGGAGCCCACTTTGGATTCTGTGTCTCCCTCTCTCTCTGCCCTTCCCCTGCTGACCCCCTCCCCTCAAAAAGAAATAAACATTAAAAAAATTAGAAAAATAAATTTCCTCGTACAAATATACTGAAAAGGAGAAAACATCTCTATAATAACTTGTTTCTAATCCCTGTTAAAAAGCACAGCAGAACTTGGAAAGGGGAAATGTAGTAAAATGATCAGATATGGCATTTAATAAGAGATCCACCTACTTAGGAATATATACCACTTTGTGAACAACACTGTAAAAAGGATTTACTTATCGAAAATTATGAAGTTTCTAAATAGCTTGAAAAATGTTAGTTTTCTGAAAACTACTGTGGTTCACACTGCTTCCATCAACATTTTCTTCCCTTAATTACCAAAGGTTTCATCGTACATAGCAGATGGCATATTTAGTGAGATAATAATTAATAAAATAAAATTAATAAATTAGAATCATTACATGTCTTCCCAATAGTAATAATTGCAAGCACGTGGGTAACAGTCTAAACTATTATGAGTCCTGACATTGTTAAGAAATTTTTAGAGAAGTTTTAACAGAGTTGGCAATTCATCTTCCTGAAATTCTCTTTCTTGCTTTCTGCCTGTGGCTTTATACTTTCTTCTCCCTCACCTTAGCCTCTTCTTCAGACTTCTCTTAGGTCTGAAATGTCAGACTTACCTTTTTTCCCCTCCAACTTTTTATTCAAACGTTTAAACATTCAGAAAAAGTGAAAAAAGACTAGTAGGAAATACCAAGTTTACTTCACTATTTCAGGTTGATTTCCCCCCTTGGTTCTCCCCGTCCCAGCCAGCCTCCTTTTATAATCAATTGTATGTTTATCTCTTTCTCTTCAATTCCATCCCACCAGCACTGTTACCTCCCTTGTCTCTCCTCAGTCTAGCCAGTGTAAGGGAGGCAGCATGGTTTTCAAAGACCAG
The DNA here is from genome assembly GCF_018350155.1 of Leopardus geoffroyi. Lineage (NCBI taxonomy): Eukaryota > Metazoa > Chordata > Mammalia > Carnivora > Felidae > Leopardus > Leopardus geoffroyi. Next base: position 161,568,511 of record NC_059328.1, read on the forward strand.
GGAGTGGAATCAGCCAGATTCTGATGATAGTCTGGCCGTGCCTGTGAGGAGCTCTGTGTCCTCAGGCAAGTTACTGAATTGCCTAAACCTCTTTCCTCATTTGTAAAAGGTGTTAACAGTAATCCTATCACTAAAGGTTTCGAGGAAGAAATGATATGAGACCATCAATCCCTTTGCCCCAAGGAAGCACCCAGTAAATTGTGTGGGAGGTAGAGATGGATGGATATAGAAGGAGGAGTTCAGATATACACGTGCCTGCTCAGACCCCTAGTGCTGCGGTCTCTGCTGCCCAGGGACATTGTTTAAACCATCTACGTTGGCACCCAAAACTTTCTAAATGTGGCCGTACATCCTTTTCCAGCCGTATTGCCTCTGTTAATTTATACAGATATTCTTATCAACCTAAGTCTTATCAGCACGCACTGGTTGGGCATCCATGAAGTGCCAGAGGTGCTGTGCTAGGCACTGGACACACAGACATGAATAGCATGTGACCCTCAAGGAGCTCACGGTCTAATGAAGATAAATATATGAAAATCAATTTTAAAATCTGATGATATGAGTTATAGCAGAGCGGCATGTAGGGGCTGGAAGTGGGGGAAGAGGAGGGTGGCTGCCAGGGAGAGTCAGAACCATTTTGAGAGAAAGTCTCCTTGTGTGTCCTGTCATCCTAAGGGTGACAGGAAGGTTACTGACAGCAAGGTGCCCCCAGGCC